>NC_085054.1:18279751-18617766 GCF_963662255.1 Cinclus cinclus
TAATTCTTGTTGAGTGCTTGACCCCTAAAAACTGTTCACTGCATAGGATTCAGGTAGAATTTGGCTTATATTGCAGCTGCTTTGACTTGCAGGATAATATTTAATACTTGGTCTTAAAACTCACAGTCATGTCATTAGCAAGCCAACTATTTAACTCAATTTTAATTACTGTGCAGACATTAACTATTGGATATCCAGTGCTCCTTGGAAATATTAATCTTTATCCAGTTTTGCCATTAGTCAGCAAGAAGGAGAGCTGAAAACAAACATCTCCTGTCGTGGGTACTTTAAATGAACTTTCTTTTTTCCAAAGACACAGTCTATCAACTTCCACAGTATCATTAAGAGATCCATAATCCCACAGATCCCAGGCTTGCTGTGGCACTGCAGACTATCTGTGTGTTCATGAATCCAGGCTTAACCTCTTTGCTTTTGCTGGGGCTCTCTGCTGAGCACGGTCCGCCTCCGCGAAAGCGAGCAAACTGCATCTGGCTCTCCGCATGGATGAAAGCTTCCCACTTTTGGATGTCCAGGCAGGCCACAGGCAGGTCAGTGACACAGTGGAGAGAATACATGAGGGTTTCTGCATGTGCTGATGCCATCTGATGACACACAAGCCAGATGGAAGTACCCCCACTTGTAAGTTGTTGCTATGTGTTTGTAAGCACTTACTCAGGGTCGTGGCTCAGGCACTCGGGAAGGTTTAGCTGGGAAGTCACTGCCTCCTGCTCTCCTTTCCCTCCTTGCCCCTGCTCGTCTGTAGGAGGTGCCATTCCAGAGCAGGAGTGGCTGAAATGAGTCACTGCACCTTAAACCGGTGCAGATAAATCCACTGGGGCTTGTGCACTGGATGTGGAGGGTCGAGTTCAGGCAGCAATGCTTCTGCCACTTATCCACCTGGTTTGGACAGTCATTCTCTGCACGTCCATCAAATCTTACTAAATACTATGAGTATGTATAGTGAGGTCTGGGAAGGAGAGGAAGAAAAAAAAAATCCGTGTTGTACAATTGTACTTCCGATTTCATAAAATGCCTCCCAGCACCACACAAAATATAACCTGCCTCTTATGGATTTTCTTCTGCTATTATGAAGAACTTACTGGAGGAAAATATTCTGTGTGCGCATATGGTTGTGTGTTTGTGCATTTATAGCTTAAATATGCCACCATTTTTAGGCTAGTCTAAAAGCAGGAGGCCCCAGTGCAGTTTCTGAGGGAGCCCACTCTTACAAGGCATATTGCTGAGCACAATGGTCTCAGAGTAAATCATAAACTACATGAATAATTACGTATTTACTTTAGTAAAGCAAAAAAGTCAAGGGTTTCTTATAAAAAGGCAGCCCATATTTAGTGAGAAAAATATATACATTTATATTATACATAAAAATATTTGTCTTTAGAGGTTTAATTAATGGAAAGTAGGGGGGAGTGGGAGTTGTGGAGTTCTGATTTTTTACAATCAGTCTGTTTTGTTGCTCTTTCATAATGTTGAGGAAGAAAATGTCATTAAGATAGACTCTTCTAAATTTAATGCCATTGCTTTGGGAATCCAAATAAGCTTAGGTCCCTTGGTGGTGAAATAAACCTGAATAAACACATCTATTTTGGTACTGTATTTGCATTTGGGACTCTGGGAAGAAATACAGGAATTCATTATTTCTGACAAGGAAATGAGACACAGAAATCCATGTGACGAGTTCACCTCACTTCACTGACCCATACCATGACTGTTTAAATCCATAAGTATAGTTGCATCTGTTAATATCGCATTCCCCCCAAATTCCTCACCAAATCCGTGGCCAGCCCCTCTCTCCCACTAATTGGCAGAGGCTGGGCAGTGCTGTGAAAACCTGCTTTCCTGTTGCGAGGCAGTGGAGCTACTAAGCAGCTGGAAGCTGAAAGCTGCTTAGCTCAGACCACTGTGGGGTAGCAAGAGGGACAGAGGCCCACACAAGGTCGTGCCAAGACTCATCTGTTTAACGCCTTGTATTTCACTTGAGAAGTGCTGATGTTAGCTGGAGTAAAGTCAGGCTCAGAGAAAGAGTGGCCACACTTAGGTTTGACAGTCTCGCTGCCGGGTTTTTTAAAAGTTCTGATTAATAAACTGAATTATCCACAACTATGCCAGCAATCTCGGAATATGAAATAGGTGTCATGCCTGAGGGAGTGCTGGACAGAGGGCTGATGTTCTGCTTCAATGAGTGGTGGCACAGCTCAGCACAAGTAAGAAGCAGAGATTGAGCGAGGTAGCAGCTTCACACACAGAGGCAGACAGCAGATCCCTGGGGTCTCCCAGTTTCTGAGGCAAGATCTGGTTTTAGAAGAGGGAGAAGTTTTGGGGCAGGGTGGTAGCTTTATATGAAGTGTGGAAGAAAACGCATCCAAAGGTGGTTTTTTTTGGTCTTAGTGACTTTTCAGCATTGCAGTTGAGAGTTAGTAGCATCCTTCCAGTGGAGTTCCTGGAGCTACAAGCATGGTGGGCTGCTGGCAGCTCACGAATCCTCATGACAATCCTTACTGGGCCCATGTCTAGCCTGATTCACTGGGGAGCCTTAATCAAGGCAAGAGTAGTGTGAGGTTCACTCTCTCCTTTGAGTCCGGCTCACAGGCCACTCAAGCAGCTGTGGGCACTTGGTTTTTGGACTGGACTCCTCTCCACCATCTAGACACTGTGGGAATATGTTGGTGGGGTGAAGGCATGGACAGCTGATATGATCTTGTTTGTCTCCCACAGAAACTCTGTGGCTCCAACTACCCCCTGAGCATTGCCTTCATTGTGGTGAACGAGTTCTGTGAGCGCTTCTCCTACTATGGCATGCGAGGTATGTGGCCTGTGTCTGGGGAGTGACTTTCCCTACACAAACTGGATTGGTGTTTCTGAGCTGTGCTGTGTGTAGTATCAGCTGTCTTTCAAAGTTAATTGACATTTTGGAATGCATATATGATCAGTGTACTAACATTGTTGCTGTATCTAAGATGAGAAGAAGTTGGGACTAGAGAGCTCCAAATGTACCTTCCAGTCTAAATTATTATACAATTGTCTATATCAAACCTGGTTTTCCACTACGTGATGTCTTTCATAGTTGATGTGCAATCAGTGTGTTTGGGAACTGAATCTTACAGGCACCTAACCTGCAAATAGAAAATGTGCATAAGCAGAACTACAGGTTAGGGTAAGATAAGCTAGAAAATGCGTTTTTCTGCTAAACATAAATGTTTATGAGCAAAGGATGTCAGATACTCATATATCTCATTTTAGCTTCTCCTGTGTTAGAAATTATGTGGAACAGGTCTGAAAGCACAAATCTTTCCACAGCACTTCTCAGTTTCTAGACCAATCAGTAGTTTTCTTGCCACCATGATCCTGTTTACCTGCAGATATACACACTAATTATCTGATATGATTTTTTGTTTGTTTCCTTTTAGCTGTCCTGACACTGTATTTCTTAAGCTTCTTCCACTGGGATGAGAATCTCTCCACTGCTGTGTACCATGCTTTTTCCGCGTTGTGTTATTTCACACCTGTCATCGGCGCCATCATGGCAGACTCGTGGCTGGGGAAGTACAAGTAAGTGAAGACATCTCTCTAATTCAGTCAGCATGCATCCATGCTGTGCAGCCTGTGCAAGGACAGTTGCTGCGTGTGGTCCCAGTTTTAAGCTAGCTCAGAGTGCAGCGGACACACTTGTGAAGGTCAGCTCCTCTCTCTTAACAGAGCTCATCTGTTTGCTCATGCTGTTCTGTGCTTGTCTAACACGTAAAGACCAACAGGCAACAAAGCTGGGACAAATTAAATATTACAATAACCCTTTTCATCCACTGTCTTTCCCTACCTGATTTCAGGAAGCTGTAGTGTAGGGCAATTAACCCTCAGTTTGCTAAGGTCTGCTTCTGAGAAGGATTCAAAGATAGTGAGGAAGCAATGTCATCATGTAGATCTCACAGATTCAGATGAAATGTCACTAACTGTAATGTACTTACACTTCTCACAGCATAGGTAATGTGTCAACACACCCACTTTTATGCCTGAGAAACCTGTGTTCTCTCAAATCATCTCCATCAGCACATAACCAGGTCAGCTCTTCCTGAGTAAGTCCTTAGGCACTCTTCCCTTCTGTTGATAAGTTGTGTAGCCAACATCCACCCTAGAGCGGTGATGACCAGCTGGATATAGGACTTTGTTTGCTTGGCACTGTTTTTTGATTGTCGGAGGAGTCTTGGCTGTCAGGGGGTTGAAGTGCAGCTGAACTCTTCTCTCTAGGACTAAGCCTATCTGGCAGAAGAGTCTCAATAGGAAATAAACACCTGCCATAAGCCTGTCCAGAAGAAAGTTCTTAAAGTGCTATCAGTGTCCTTTTTTCTCTGTGCTTAGTTTTAGTTATCTTCTTGACCCTTTGAATGAAAAAAAAAACCCAGCTTTATTAAATTCATTATTTAAGGTCACCTAGCAATGTTCATTGGTATTTGAGGATGTCTACCTTGCAGCATGATGTGTTGAGAACAGATACTTGTGTGTTAGGCAAGAGACTCCTTGGAGCAATCCCTATAATTTAATGGGAAGTGGATTTGCTGGACCTTGGCCAATATAACAGATCAGAGGGGCTTTGAGGAATGATCTGATGTGGTGCTAAATTAGCTGTTGCAGCCAGGGTTTGAATGCATCAGGGACCTCTTCCATGCTCAAAGCTTTTAGGAATTCTTTTACTGTTTCTGTCCTTACAAACCCTTTGATTCCCTCTGCATGTGTCTTCAGCACATGAATACATAGATTTCTCTTAATCTAGAAGGTGGTGAAGGAATAGAATACACTCAAGAGTCTTATTATCCTGCTCATATTTCTTCTTCTCCCTTGCCAACACATGGGAGGCAGACAGATGAGCTCAGTCTTTCAGAAATACTTGGGACCAAAAACAGACTTACCATGAGGAAACCACACTCCTACTTCAGGTCTGTTGGTCAGGTGGGTTGAATGTGGGAAATAGTCTCTAGACATCCCTTCAAGTCAAGAGATTCACTTATGCCCATCCTACAAAATGCCAGTTATTAGCAATCTGGAAACTGAGTTGGACATGAACAGTGCTCTTCTCTTTGCAGTCTTCCATATGTGACAAGACTGGAACACTTTTCATATATTCTGCTCACTAATGTCTACAAATAAAGCGGGGGCTATCCTTCCTTAATCTGAACCATTTGCATATTCCTTCTAGTGCCCTCAGTGTTGACACAAAGGAATTATAGCTGCCCGCTGCACCACTGGTAGAACAAACCAGTTCCTTGTGTGTCTGCCAAGTAGAGCTGCCATATCAGGGCACATGGGCACACTCTGTTTTCAGATTGTACATCACCCAGCACCTTCAGTCACTGCTGTTTGCTTTCCTCACAGGACAATCATCTACCTCTCCATCGTGTATGTTGTTGGCCATCTGATAAAGTCAGTCGGTGCCATTCCATCCCTGGGCAACCAGGCAGTTCATGTGTAAGTAGCCCTTGAAGCTGCAGTGCTGCATCAGGTGGTGGTGGTAGGCAGTTTACCTAAGCCTAATTTGTTTCATCTCCATCAGGTCAGCATTCTGGGGGCTGTGCATGGAATACTGTCATCAGGGAAGGGTTAGGCATGTCTGAGTAAGAGCAGAAAGGTGGATGTAGTATATGAACATGCCAGATGAAGCTGGAAATCACCACACAGACTCTAACCCTTTTGACACAAGCACTGGGGATCACCTGTCTCTGCTACACCATGTGTCATGGTTTGGTCTCCTCCATCCAACTGCCTGCATCAGGCTCCCTCCTCCCTCATTTCATCAGCACAGCTGCCCAGCTCAGCAAGGTTCCCCTGTGTGCATGGGAACACAAAACTGAAATACATTTTCTGATGACAAGGGATGGGTCTGTCTCTTCCATGGGATACAGTCCTCTAGATTCTGAACTGATAGACTTGTCAGAGTAGTGTCTCTGAAACCACCAAGCTGGTTTTGTCTGTGTGGTTATGGCTCAAAATAAATGCACATGCAGGCAGGAGCACATGTTGTTTACAGAACAGTTTTCTTTTGTCCCAGACTGGCCAGCCCTGATACTCTTGTTCCCTGGAGACATAATCTGTCAGGCCAACAATGGTATTTTGAAAACCACCTGGAAGCAGAAAGCACACAAGAATGAGCTTAATTCGAGCAGTTTGTCTGCTCTTACCCAGGCTACAAGGCTGCAAAAAGTACTCCCCTTTTTCTTCATTTTTTCTTTTTCTCAATTGATCTCTGACAGCTTTTGTTGTCATATGAGTAAAAATAATTCCACAGATCTTTGATCTCCTTTATGTCCTTTGGACCTCAGAACAACAAGAAATTGACAAAATCAGTTTGGTTAATTGATTGGTACGGAATGCAGAAATTAGGATAATTAATTAGTTTTTCAAATTATTTTGAAATTTAATTTGTTTGTTTATCTGGCTCATCAACATTACCTGTGTGCAAAAGACAACATTATCAGAGGAATCATGGTTGGGTGACTCTAAAATGATCTCATAAGCTCTGGAAAGGTTTTGCAATGGTGATATTTTTGTTCTTGCATGAAGGGTCCTGTCTATGGTTGGTCTGTTTTTGATCGCCCTTGGAACGGGAGGTATCAAGCCCTGTGTCTCTGCATTTGGTGGGGACCAGTTTGAAGAGGAACATGTAAGACTTCTTTTCTTTCCTAAAATCTGCAGTGTCTGCTTACTTTGTGAGGACATTTATGAGGTCAAAATCCTGTTGTGCTAGAATAAGGACCAGTTTTCTGGAAAAGACATAGTAAGACATGAGGTAGGATGGTTTGCATAAGACTTGAGAGACTCTAGATGCTTCAGGAAGGCAAAATGACAGCAGAACAGGATTGATACTGGAAAGGATAGGTCATAATTGCATAAAATCATCTAAACGTTAATTGGTCATCAGAGTAGTTAAAAAATCCTGGCTTGCATATCATGGAACTGTGTATATCATGGATCAGCTTAACAGGGGTGATTATAATGCACTGCAGTGGAATACAGCAAATTAAAGAAAAGACTTCACCAGCCTATGCTTCTGTGGGATTTTTCCTCAAATCAGTCATAGTCTGTGTCTCAGATGTTGTTTAGAAAGAACTGTATGAAATTCTAGTCTTTTGCAAGTAATGCCAGAATGTTTTCTGGACGTTCCAGAACGGAAAATTATAAAGAGTTGAGAGAATGTTTCTATTTAGCTGTGCTTGTGCTGTGTATCCTGTGAATTGTAGTCCAGGTGCTGCTTTGTGTCCTCATTCTCTGTCATGAGTACTTAGCCCCTCATCTGCACTAATCTCAAACTCCCATTATTCAGCACTGGGGCTCAACCAGGGATGAGGTAGTGCTTAAGGAAGCAAAGCAGGTCAGGATCTGCTAATCCTCAGGCAAAATGCAATTGACTTCAAGTTAAATAGATTTATGTTGACCTAGCACAGAAATAAAAATTTCTATTTTCTTAATGACAAGTATTCAAATCAGCAACTGTGTGCATGGCATAAGTTCATTGTGTGCATGGCGTAAGTCCTCAAATATGTAGAAGGCCACTGCCACAAAAAAGAAAATAAGTGTTGGGGTCTGTGGTGAATAGGTTTAAAATCAAGGAGGTTTATTTAGGAGTGACAGTGTGAAATTTTTTTCAAGAAATAGATCTAGAGAAATGCTGGAACATACTAGGGCCTTTGGGAGATAGAAATGCCCATCAGTGGAGGCATTAAAGAAGGACATTAGACTAATAGTGTGTCAGGAAAAGCACTGGTAAAGTTGGATAAGACTTGGCCCCTTGGACAAGGAGCTCAGTATGGTAGTTTTCTCCTGGTCTTTTGCAATGCCCCACTATGAAGTCAACATATAATGAAATAATACAGACTAAATTTAAAATTTTAGGAAGTGTTGTGCTTTCTGCATGTGAACTGAGTGATGCTGAAGTGATAAAGCTTATGATTGCTAAGATGTAACAAAACGTGGGATGTTCTGTGGTCACTTGTCCAAAGCAGATCCTCCTGCAGGCATGTCTACATGCTGTCAGTTGTACCTAGTGCTTTAGGGAATGCTGAGAAGGGGGATTAGCAATGCTCTTGTGGTTACCAGCCTCCCCAGCTGGCACAACTCTGACCAAAAGCAGGTTGGCAGCACAGCACATGTGCTCTGGATAACTGCATGCATCCCACCCAGTGCATGGGCATCCTGGATTGCTCCACCAATAGATGTCTCAAAAGAATTCTAAGAGGTCCAACAGCAGCATTTACACAAGTGCTACTTCTATGAATATTAATGATTAATGGTGTTTATCCAGCATCTTTCAATTACCACATAATTACAGTATGATAATATGTAGCACTTATCTTCAGGGTGTTTTATAGGCTTCAGCTAATGAATTTCAGCACCTCTCTCATGCACATACATATTATTATTCCAAATTTACGACTGCAACTGCATTACAGAGAGAAAACCTGAACTGCCTATGGTTGTGTGGGCTTGTACCCATTCTCCAGCATTCAGACTACACCTCTCCAACAAATTTATCAACTACAAAAGCTCAAACATTCACCTGTGTGCTACCTTCAAGAAAAACTAATTTAGAGAAAGAAAACTGTGAAAAGCATTCTGATAAGAACAATGTGTTCTGTTCTATTCATTCTCTTTCAAACATTCTTTTCAAAGTATAAAGTATTCTATTTTACTATTCTTTTCAAAATGTAAAGTATTCTATTTTACCATTTTGAAGTGACTTGGCCTTTCAGAAGAAACAAATGCTTTATGCTATATGATCAGAAGTTTAAGTCATCAGAATTAGAATGAGAAATTTTGATTTTGTAGGGAATGAAAGGTTTGAGGCCAATCAGAATATTTCTTTCCTCTGGAGTGGTGTTTGAGAGGCATTATGTTTTTATTTTCTTCCACTCCAGGTATGTTGAAATAAGTTTTGAAAATTCCCTATGAAATGAAACATTTGATTCCCCCTTAATTTTCAGGACACCAATAAACTTAATCGGAGTCCTTAAGTGTACAGGCTTAGTTGTTTCATCTGAAAACTTGGGATGAAGTAGTTCTGTGTATAAATAAGTAAATTGCCCCTGCTATTCCTAGAGACAAGTTTATGTTTTGAGGTAAATGCACAACATCAATCTGATCCTCTTTTAAGTAATTCAGGAGCATAATAGTCTTAGATCTGCCACTTTGAGAATGGTATTACTACAGACAGTGATGGGGACTGATTTGGTGAGAGGTCTGATAGAGAAAACAGATTTATCTGCAGTAGATTCCCAAATGCCTTTGAGTATGGGATTAGAAGTCCAAGTTAAAATTGCCTGAACAAAATTATATTTATGATATGTTATATGAATGTGAAGCTGCTGCGCATATTAATTAGGGACCAAAGCTGCTTTCAAACAGTGCAGTATAGTGTTTAAGGTGCTAAATAGCTTTTCTTTGTTTCTTTATTTTCTGGTTGCCAAGGAGATCAGGATTATCATGTGCAATACCTTTTCTCAAATTAACTAATCCAAATCATGTTGTTAATGTATGTCTGCTCTAAAGATTAAGACAATAGGGAGGAAATTCTTTATTCCAATCATTATAATTTGCAAGCTGCTGGGTCATTATTTTTGTAGTTATTTCAGCTTTTCTCTGATAATTTTTCTTTCCATCACTAAAATCTGAAAATGCGTGAAATAAGATGCTCCAAATTCTTTATGCATCACTATCCTCTTCTCTTATCACCACATTATTTTTGGTAATTGTTGCTCTAGACTTGATCATGTGAAAAGCTGCATGCTTGAGTTTATCACAGCTCTTGGAAATCCTGATTTGCTCAGATATGAAGGGTTAGAGACATGCCATGACAATTTGGCTAGAAGAGGGCAGGACTGAGAGGGCTCTACACCACCCTCAACACCCTGGAAGGGCTATCCAGGAATGGGGAAGATTGCTGAGGCTGCTCATTTCTCTAGTTTTCTCTATGATGATAAATAACTAGTCAAAAAGCTAGAATGAAAAAGAAAACATAATTTTACAGTTTAGCGGAAGCAAGTTCTGGGTTATCAAAACCACCAGCAAGGAATGGAATATAACAGATAGTAAGGCCCACTGCTGTTTTCTATTAACCATGAGAACATGCCAATGAGGTGATTTTTATAAGGCTTTCAAATCCTTTAGTCCAGGATAAATAATTTATAAGGAATGCATGGGTCAGCCTTGAACACTCCAGGAAATAAAAGTGTGCAAATGCCACAAGCTCAAGTCGATGGGGTCTTCCTAACTGTGCTGGGTCAAGGCAGAAAGCCCTTAATCCAAGTAAGCAGACCTCCTTACTCCCCAGCAGACCCCCAGACTCCTTAGTGGGTGGCAGTGGAAGGTGATGGGGCTCTCACCCTGACCTTCTCACTACCTATTTTACAAGGGGACATAAAGAGAAGCACTCCCATACTCTTCCACCTCCCCCTCTTTCCTGCAGTAATCCCCTGTGGTAAGAGGCTTTTTTTTGATACCATATGAAGTAGCAATATTTCCTGTTGGCTGCACCATCAGTTAGGGGAAGTTTTGTTACATTTTTTGGAGCTCAGGATTCATTACTTTACAGCTGTCCTCTTTTAGCTGACTGCAATTCTTCAGGTTTTCTCCAGTTTTCTAGCCTTGTGAATATTGTTGTCTCAGGAAGCAGACAGAAGCAGGACACATTAGAAGGAAAGGAGACAGAACAACAGTCCCTGAGGAGTTTTCTAACACTCAGTTGAGTTAAAGCTTTGCATTCAAATGATGCTCAGGTCATAGAGATGAGGTTCAAGGTGCCCTAAGAAGCTCTGTGCCAGGCACTATGCCATGTCTGACACAATTTTTCCCAGCACCTTATCAACTCAGGTGTCCCAGATCTGCTGATACACATGAACATGGGGTGGGTCAGGTAGCCTGCTTTTGTTTTCCCTCCCTGCTGGCCCACCCAGGCACAAGGAAAGAGATAACCACTGTATACAGCACACCTGTGACTGTACATGGATGTCCCTTCCACAAGCAAGGAGAGACTGCATGCACACATTACTCCTGCACAAAGGACCAAACTGCATCAAATTCTTGATTCCTTCCAAATTATGAATTATGTGGGGAGAAAGAAGATCAGCAGGGATGCTTTGACTCTATAAACTACAATATGTTACAGTTTAGGTTAAATTCAGAACTCTTTCTCTTAGAGTTCATCCTTCTATCAGGCTCTTGAATTTGCTCCCCTAGATTTAATTTACCCTATTAGTTTGAGGTTGGTTGTCCACACCTTGGTGGTCTCCTCTTTGCTGGATACTACTCAGTTGCTGACACTCTTTCTTTCATCTATGCTGTGATTACCAGTTCCCTAAAATGTACAAGTTTCTTTTTCTATTTCTACACAGGAGAGGAGGGGAAAAAAAAAAAGAACTCAGGCATGGAAGGAAATTATGAGCTTGTCAATCCATGCCAAATTGGATTGAATTAGGTGACAAAGGATCTGAATCATGCTACTTGTTCTGAATAAGTAAATGCTTTCCCCTCCTTCCAGTCTCACAACACTCTCAAAGCAGCGGCTTTTCCTCTGAAATGCCAAAAAGCTCCAAAGCACTTCTCAAGTAACTTGAGCTGATTTGTGTGAGCATTTGCCATCACCTGAACAGAAACTTGTTTGCTTAACATTTTATGCACTTTGTGTCAATATTTACCCAGCCTTCCTAACAAGAGAATTGATAGTGTTCAATTTGCAAGCCCAATGCTGTGCATTAGTCATGCCATTGACATTGTCTTCTCTTGTTTTAGACCTCGGAGAGAAGCAAGTTTTTTTCCATCTTCTATTTATCCATTAATGCTGGAAGTTTGATCTCCACGTTTGTAACTCCTGTATTAAGAGGTCAGTGTGGATTAAGAATAAAACAATAAATTAGCTGCCATCTAACTACTCTGCTGTGCCTTGTTAGTCTCTTACGACAACAGAACAGCAGAAATTATATTATGTGTGGAGTGGTCAGTGTATTGCATTTACACCTTGTTAATCCTGATGTACCAGCATAACAGATTTATAATACAGGCAGACAACTCACAGAAATGTTATTCCTGGTTGTATTTCAAAGCCAGCCTGAACTACAGAATTAAAATATGAAAGGTGGAAAGACCTATATGGTCATCTAATCCCTACTGCCAGTGAAAGACTTGCCTTCAGGTAAACTGTGGATGGGAAATGAGCTCTGCTGTCCTGTGCAGCATCAGGGCTGAAAAGCTTAGGAGGGATGGTTTTAGAGTCCTACCTTCTCCCTCCCATGGGGTGCTGCTGACTTCTGGAGGGCTCTGTCCTGGCACTCTGGCTTGTCTGCGTGGGTTTGCTCACAAGATTGCTGCCCTGAGCAACTAGCCTTGAAGACAAAGCACTGTGCCCCATTTAAGACCTACTTTATATTCCAGCCTGCTTGCAAAACCCTTTTTAGTCCCCAAGCCTTGCTGCACTTACTTTATTGTGTCGCAGCACTTCGAAGCCAAAGGGATTGGCACACTCTAAATACAGGCACAGAGGCAGAGCAGCCGGCCATAGGTGATGGGGACAGGGACAAGGTAGTCTTCACATTTCATTGCCATTTTTAAAATTCCATTCCATGGCTTCCAGAAAGCTCTGTTTATTTGGAGTGTCATTTTAACAGGCTCTTGTCTCATGTTTACACCATGCACAGGGACAAGGACAAATGCTCTGTCTCTTACTTGTTCATTATCTGGTGTCTCTGGGTCAGCATTCAGTGGAGAAGGGCTTTTGCTTAAAGTGGTCATGAGGGAGATGAAAATCCAGTCCCTTGAAGCATCAAAATGTGCCAGTATCAACTAGTTGCAACATGGAACTGAAGTGCAGAGGATGGGGAAAGAGTAATATTTTTGCTAAGTGTGAAATATTTTCTTGGAAGAGCAGGAAATTCAGTTTGTAGACATTTGGTAAATATTAAATATATACTTTGAGGTAGAGAAGTCCAATTCATTTAGCATGTTAGTTCAGTGTGCCCAGAGAGCTCATGCTTTCAGCATTATTGGATTTTAGCTAATTTGCTGAAAATGAATAAATGCTATGCATGCACACAGCTGTGCAGCTGTGACTTTCCAGCTACAACAAACAGGAGAAGCTGAGGGCTTCATGGATTGGTCTCCTGTTAACTCTGTTGGCTTACTTTAGCTATTTTGTCATTATCCATGTTAAGGATGCAGCAATGTCTAGCCCCTGGCATTCAAACACAGAGCCCATTGCTGGTTTGCTGTTTGCAGCTGGAGCATGGTGCAAGAACTGACCTGGTCCAAGAGGCACAGGGCTTCAGTGACCCAGAGCTCAGACTGATACAAACTCACACCTGGTTTCCCATTGCGTTGCTGCAAGACCTGACATTTGGAGCAGGCTGACCTTAGTGAGATTGCTGGTGGTGAGAAAGGGTACTGGAATTCCAAGGCTTGTTCTGGGCTCCCACTTACACAGTGCAGGCATTGGCTTCTACTTTGTCCACTGTAGGTCGCTATGAAATCAGATTCAGGTTTTTCACTCAAGACTGATGCAGCACAGTACTGGTTATTTAGATCTAGTCAAATACAGAATGGCTTTGGGTTGTTTTAAATGCTGTACTTCCCCCCCCCCCCCCCCCCATTATAGTTCCTAGTATTTCTTTATACCTATTTGTCTGCCCCCTCCCTTATACCATTTGCATCAATATCCCATTATCAGCTGCTTTTGCTGGCAGACACTAACCCTGTTTCCAAATTGTCTTCATCAAGGGAGGACAAATGTTTCAAGGAGATTCAATTCACAGTGTCAAGCACCAACAAAGATTTAAAACCAGGGGAATTGACTGATTTAGGGAGTCAAATCAAAAGCACCAGTAACATAAGTCTAGATGTAATGAGCTGCTTTTATTTCTGACTTCTTTTTCAGGGGATGTGAAATGTTTTGGAGAGGATTGTTATGCACTGGCTTTTGGTGTCCCAGCAGCACTGATGGTGTTGGCACTTGGTGAGTGGAAGCAGTGGTGCCTGTAATAGGAATTACCATTTTTGATCCCATGGATTGATGAGAAAATGCACAAATTCACTAATTCTGGATGGATACTGTGATGGGAAATGAAAGGGTTCAAGGTCGCCTAACACTTCCCCAGTTCAGAATAGCAATAAATATCAGTACTTCATTGATGGTGGGCAGACCATGGTTTTATGCAATCTTTTATTGTGATACTGTTAAGGAGGTGGTCTGATGGATGTTGCACTGTATAATTGCTTTGCTCTAATGCAAAGGGAGGCACCAAAATGATTCTCCTGATGGCTTGCAACTTTTCCTATGAGCAGGCATGGCCTTTGAATGGCAGTCTGAGCAGTTCTCAGAGACCCCCAGCTTACAGAAGAGAAGCTTAATATGCCACTTCTAACCTTTCCACGGGCTTCTTGCAGTTCAGGGCCATTTTTAATGGCTCAGACTTCTGCTGCTGAATCTGTGTACTGCACAAGGAACTAAACGAGATGTTAGTTTGTTCTGAGCTGTCTTACTTTGCTTGGCTGAAGTAATTCCCACATTTACAGTGACAACTTATTATTATGTTGCAATAAAAAATCCTTATGATTGAAGTGTCAGGAGACAGCCACAATCCCTGAGCTTCTTAATGCTTGCATCTTAGCCCTGTTAATGTACTTGTCAAGATTTCTTGTTCAACCTTTATAAAATATTCAGCAATCTCCCCATTTTTACTGTTGCTCCTTGGTAGCCAGTACAGAAGACACGCTATTAACTTTAGTTTCACAGCTGCAAGATGTTGAGAAGAACACTCCCCTTAATACACTGCATGTGTGAGCTTGGGACACGGCATGGGGTGACTTCTCATTCAGCTTGTTACCTTCACGGAGAGACCAAGCAGTTGTGTGATTTCAATGCAGCATCTGGGATTTGAAAAGTTTGTCCCCCAGAGAATATGAATGTTGCTGTCTCCACTCAAATTTCCATCAAGGAGAAGAATCAGGAAACTAAAGAAATGTCATCAGGCCACAGATAACATTGCAGCAATTATTTTCAAAAAAGTGCATGGTCACGGGCCTGAGAAGGTTCTATTTTCTCCTGTGGCCTGTTCCTATCAGTTTAGGGCCACACTGTGTGCATCATGCTCTGATGAATGTTTCTAGCAGAGCAGTAGTTGCCCAGGGGGAAATGAACGTGTAAATATTGCAGTTTCAATGAGGGCATCAGTTGAAATGTGTTTTTAGCTAGTGTCCTTCTGCCAAATTCTAGGTCCTGCCTGGCAAAGCAGCTCTCTGTTCTTTTGTAACATGCTGAAACGCTCTGGAAAGTGATATATTTGACTATGTGAGCAACATGCAGAACTGGAGAAAAACACCCTTTCAGCCCTGACTGGCCCTCTCCCTCTGTTGATGGAAGGCTAGATAGATTTAGAGGCAGATTTAGAGCGAGATTTTCTGGGCTGCTACAGTTCCTGAAGGATGGGGTAGGTTGATAACATTTAATTCCAAATGCTAAACCTAATGCAGGAACATCAGCTCCAAAAGGAGTCAATGGCATGGCCAGAAGGTATTTCAGCAAACCTAATGGATCATGTTTTTAAAAGCACCAACATCTTCCAAGGGACATGCTAAAGATTAGGTAGTGCAGCTACCCACTCCGGGTGACTTTGCACAAATGCAAAGTGCTGCTCACCTAAACTGACTTCAGAGGTCTCTCAAGTTCTGCAAGTTGAACCTGGATTCTAAAGGTCTTCATAGTCAGATAAGAGCAAAGGTGAGTTCCCTGCAGTGTCTCAGGCCTCCTGTGTTAGAACAGAAGTACCTGCTATTCTCCACTGCCTGTGGACTGATCCAGACAACTGGGTTAGTTTTAAAAGTTCAGGTGAGTTCATTATATAGATTTCATGCTCAGTCTTAAAGGTGTTCTCCCCATTAATTTCTTTGGAATTCCAGTGTGTTTGAAAACTCCTAGAGCAGGATAAATGATATATAATGAGGTAACTCCATCTCTAACAGGATTTTGAAGTCCCATTCTGATATTCTTTGTGCTTTGAGGGAGAAAATCAAGATAAAACAGTATCTTAAATAGTATATCCCTTTGTGGAAACCATAAATGGAGGTAAATTCTGTTAATATCTCTGTGTGAGACAGGGATCTTTGAGCAGTTTCCATTGAAATGTGTGTGAGGTGCAAGTGCACAGAGTCTCTGTTGTATCTGGATTAATCCCCACAGGTTTCCAGTGGGTGAGGGTTGATTTCCAACATCAGGTGCAGCGGTGCAACATGGATTGTACTTTGAGTCTAGTATACAAAAAGCATAGACAAAGTGAATTTTCAAAGTTTTGGTTCCCAGCACAAATCAGATGTGGAGGTGCCTATTGTGCCAGAGCAGATATTAAGACAATTATGACTTTCTAGGGATCACACTGCCTCTTGTAGGATGCTGCATTTTCTTCCATCTGTAGGCATTAAAGGACTCCTATATATTTATTTAGTTAGAAGTGCAATCTTGTGTGCCCTGAGGGCAGAGCATTTCTCTTGAATACAGGGGTGGGGGATCCTTCCCAGAAGCCAGTGTAGGACTGAGTTTAAGCCATGTGAATCCCCATTTAGATTACAATATTTTTTCAGTTGTGTTCATTGCTGGAAGTGGACTGTACAGAAAAACACCACCACAAGGAAACGTCTTGCTGGAAGTGTGCAAATGCATCAGTGTAAGTGTGTGTAATTTTCTTTTTCATGCATGATTCTGCAGGACAAAAAGGTGCAAAGGGAAAAGGGAGGTGACTTTTGGAGTTCTTCTCTATGCTGGTTTGGGATGTCTTGCTGATGAGCTGTAAGGAATAAGAAACACATTTAGGTCCTAGTTTAGTCTTTCAGCATTTCAGTTTTCCCTTAGCTCCATTAACTGTTCAGTTGATGTCAGTAGAACCGTGAGTGGCAGATGCTGGTGGAAACTGAACTGAAAGGAAAATTCAGAAACTCAGAGGGTATCAGATATATGACTACATTTTTTTCAGTTGAATAGTTTTTCTGAACTTTATGAGTTCAGCAGACAGTAATAGCACACATTCATATTATGGACATTCAGCATGTTCATGTAAATGCAGGAGACACTTGCTGAAGTTGCATTAGAGCCTTATGAATTGTTTTTCATGGTGTGTGAGCTGAATACAGTATGTGAAAAAATACTCTCTTATTATTAGGTGGATAATGATGTTTCTATTTCAGGGAGCTGTTACTAACAGCAGATGTTTTCTTTTAATCTAGGTCAATCCTAGTGCCAAATTTACCTTGGGGAAATAGGCAGGATCTTAAAGACAGGATTTCTGGGTGAGGTCTGCCACTCTTTTTTTTCCACTGTGGCTCAGTGACTGAAGCAGCATAAACAGGCCAGGAGCTGGACCTCAATGGCCCTTGTGGGTCCCTTCCAGCTCAGGATATTCTAAGAGTCAATGATTTTATGATTCATTCCTCCATCATACCTTTAATCAACCAGTTTCATAGAAACTTCCCTGCAGACAACTCATCATAAAGCATCCAATCTGAGATTTTAGAGGTATCCGGCAACCCACCCCCTCAATGTTCTAGCACTACTTACATTTGGAGATGGGGAAGGTAGCCTTGAGTTGGGAATGTGACAAGGGCAGGTACGGCATGAGTGAGTTACTCACCTGTTTTTCTCCCTAGTTTGCTATTAAAAACCGGCTGAAAAATCGTTCCCGTGAGATTCCAAAGAGAGATCACTGGCTGGACTGGGCATCAGAAAAATACTCAGTAAGTGATGCTCTACTTGGTAGGTCTGGAGTGGGAAGGGGGAGATGGGCAGACAGACAGGGGAGACAGTAAGACTCCGTGGTCACACTGTTCCTCACGTGCATTTTCCTGTCCCTTCCCATTTCTGTACTCTCCTGACCCTTAATGGACAGTTTAGGTGCTGCACTGAACAAACATATCCACTGTCACAAGCAAGTGCAATGAAGAAGTGCCATGCAGAAAGAAATATGAGTTATGGTTTGTGGCTTGAATCACCTGCTGGCTTAACACCCCTAACTTGTCTTTTTTCCTGTTCCCTTTTAGAAACAGTTGATTGGGGAGGTTAAAATGGTGACTCGTGTTCTCTTCCTCTTCATACCACTACCAATGTTCTGGGCCCTGTTTGATCAGCAGGTACAGTACAGTGTGTACAGCTCTGCCTGCCAGCCTCGGCTGGCACCTCTGTCCTTTTGGGGTAATGCCAAAGCAACCTGAGGACACAGCAGGCCACACTCCTACCAGATGTCCAGGGCCTTCCACCATCATTGCTGGTCAGCCCTTCAGAGTCCTGCCAGGTGTCTGGCACAGGAGTATGAGAGGGGAGAATGTGCCCTGCCTAATGACAGGTGAAGGGAAGGAATAGATGGGGAATAAGACCTCTGTCACTGTCCTTTTCTCTGTCCCCATGTTTTCTAGCCCCATGGAACATCTTGAAGGCTTCACAGCTCTCTGTTTTCTTCTTAGGGATCCAGGTGGACTTTGCAAGCCACAAAAATGAATGCTGATTTTGTAAGTACTTAATGTCACCAGGGCTGGTAAGACTAGTAGTAACATCCCTGCTCTTGCTTATTAACCGGAGTCTTGCAGTACTAAGAGCGTCTGCTTGGTGAATCTGGGTGAGTTTCACTTTTGGTGATTAGAAGCCAGAGGCTCTGTTCATGCAGCAATGTTCAGTTCATCACAGCTCATCTCATCTAGAAGTGAGGGCTAGGAAGCCATCAGCAGCCTGCAAGGTCTGGGGTGCTGACCTACTGGCAGCCAGTGGCCCTGTGACCTAGAACAAGTAGGATTTTCAGCCTGCTGCCCCCATGGAAGGCAGACAAGTCACTCAGCCCTTTTAAGGTGTGACTAGAGCTGTTGTACATTTCTGCACTGCATCTCTTGGTGATACATTAATGAAACCTCTTAAAACCAGCAGGAATCTTGTGTATAGTATAAAGATGTGATAGGGATTAATTAGCTAGTTTCCATAAAGTTCTTCAGAGGTGTGAATGGCAAATGGTGCAGGCTGCAGTAGCAAATAAATGTAGGTCAGCTATCTGCCTGAAGATGTCCCCACCCAGGACTGTCTTTCAGACGTATATGTTTTAACAGGCCATCTAGATCTTGCCTGCAGATGTTCACATGAAAATCTAGGATTGCAAGTATACATTTTCCAGTTTAAAATTGACTTAAAACCATAAATTTGAGACCTTCTATGTCACTCCTGTTAAAAATTGGGCTCTCAATATGTGCTACTCATTAGACTTAATTAGTTTAAATGAGGCATGAAAAAGACTAGACCTTGGGTAATATTTATCCACCTCAGAAAGACAGAACAAAGTCCATGCAGTCTATGTGATGTATACCTAAAACATTTGTTTTCTGCTGTGTCTCCTTTGCTCTCCCCCTCATGAGCTGCCCCACGGCAAGAAGGTGAAAATTAACTGCAACATTGGAGTGATCCCACCCTTAGGGTTGTTGGAGTTCATGTTTCTAATAATCTATGACTTTCTGTTTAGTGAACAAGGGCTCAGCTAGGAAGTCTGGAGTCAAACAGGGAATGATTTCGTGTCATATGAAATATTTGCAGGCTCATTTCCTAATGGCACATTTCTATAGTGTCTGCAAGGGGGTATTTGCCTGGTATTTTTCCACTCTCCCAGGAGGCAACTGTGGGCAGAGACAGGCAGCCAGTCTAGACTCAGCTCAGGATAGGACTGGCAGACACAAGACAACCCCCCACAGCATTTTCTTGGAAATACGTTATTTCCTTCCTAACTTCTTCTCTCTTGCACCCTTTCCCAAACACCCATCCCCCTCTTCTTCATCTTAATTTCAAATGAAAAGCATTTCATGGAGTTCAGAAAACCACCAGTCCCTTGCTGGAGACAGGTCCATGGTTCCTTTTGGAGTCTGGGATCACTCCATCCATCCATTCCTGTTGACCTTGCCTGTTTGTGGGAGCTGGGATAGTGATGCAAGTGTAAGACACCTCTTATAGCCTTGAGGACTGTTGGCTCAAACTAAGAAGCTGCAGTTGTCCAAAACTTGTTAGATGCAGATGGGGGTGTAGAAAGAGGTGTTTGTGCAGCCCCCTGAATCAAGGATGGTCTTTTATTATCCTTTTGGGAACTTAGGAGAAGTGCCAACAGAGGTCACAGGGTCCTGAAGCTTAGGAACGCTCACTTATGGGATTGGGAATTTTCATATTTTAGAAAGAGGGAGGGAAGAAGCTCTAAGCCTGCCTCCCAGCACGGGTACTAACACCGCCATTCTTCTCCACTCACCTCGTTCATGGCTCAGCCAGCCTGAAAGATGGGCCTCAGTACCTGTCATGAGCTGTGTCACAGCTGCCAAATATCCAGGATTGAGTGCAGCTTCCTTCTGCAAAATGATCTTATTAAACACTGTGTCCTTAGACAACAAGTGTCAAGAGCACAGTATCAGTTGCTAAAGCCAACATAAAGCATTTGAGGAAACCCCCTTGGCTGTAAAGGCCTCTCTGGGACCGATTACTTATTTGCCATATGCACTGATACATTATAGTGTTTATGAATCACTTAGAATATCTTTTTGTTTCAGGGAATATATGTCCTTCAGCCTGACCAAATGCAGGTAAAAGATATTACATGGTAGGAAATAACCCTTAGAATGTGTCATCTTCTTTTCTCTCATTTATGTTTTTCTCATGGGACCAGTGGCCATTCTCTGCTCCTTTTCAAGGTAACAGCAGTGCTCCTGCTGGTTGCTATGGTGTGGCCTCTGCCTTATTGTTCATGGGCTGTTTGTCAAGCTTGGGGTTCAGAAGACCCCAAGGATGTCCTAATGCAGAAGCTGACTCCTGCAGAACAGTGCAGAGGTGTGGTGTGACATACCACCACAACAGTTCTTCAACTACTGCTGGCATGTGGAGAATACAACCTGTATCTCCTTTTAACAGGACCCTGTCCTGGGATGAACACTGTTCCTGAAATATGTTTCTGCAGGGTAGATGAAAACATGAAAACTCCAAGATGGTGCTATGTTATCACAGTTGATTACAATTCTTATGGTGAACAGCTCTGAAGAAATTCAAAGCTGTTCTATTTCCTGAAATCTTCCTTTGGAACTGAAACAGCATTTCTTTCTGCTTGTTTTTCATCACTCTCTATTTTCTTGCTCTGCCACTGCTGGCTGGCAGACATCTGTGCCCCTCCCAGGAGAAATCTTGTTCCTGGAGGATTACTTGGTTGTTTTGAAGTGCAAGAAATTGCAGATCTCACAGAATAATGCCTGTTCCCCTGGGATTTTGCTGGAGTCCTGAGATGTTTCCATTGTTGCTGATTTGTTGTAAGGTCCCACCACAGCACCAAAGGTCACCTGTCTCTATTGTCAGTGGGGTTTGTACTCTCCAAAAACATCATGTTTCAGTTTTCTCTCTAGGGAAACTGGGCCAGTGATGCTTGCTTGCCTATTGGAGGGGAGGATATGAACAAAATATATTCATGGCTGTGAAAACTAAATAACAGAAGCTGTTAAGTGCAAACTATGATTATATTTTAAAAGGAGATTTTAGGGGTTTATCCATGTCCCTTCTGTAATGGAATTATTTCTGGAGGACAGTGCTTTATAGGTTTAATTACTGAAAGTTGCTTTCTATCAGCTGAACTCCCATTCTTTTGTATTTCAGTTCTTAAATCCACTTCTTATTCTTGTCTTCATCCCAATCTTTGACCTTGGGCTCTACCCCCTCATAAACATGTGCAAGTTGAATTTCACGTAAGTACTTGGGGACAATGCAGATGCATCTGTGCTTTTTTTTTTTGCCATAAGTGCGCAGAATACCTCTTAAGAAAGAGAAACACAAATTTCCGTTCACTTTTCCCAATACTTGAGTATACTTCAGTCCCAAGAGGCAGCAGACTCTCTTCCACAGACCATGGAAATGCCAGAGAAAAAATCAGTAATGCTGGATTCTGCTCTGTACAGACTTTTCCAAAAGAAGATACGAATAGTCTCACTTTGAATTTGATCAACATGTTTTCCACCTTGTTTCCCATGTCATGCCTAAATAATTCCCTCCCTGAAGAATCCCTGTGGGACCAAATTCATGGTCCCATGCTTGCTAGGGTCTGAACCAGTGAGTGAATAAGAGGATTTACATATGAGCCATGCATTTTATCCTTAGTCTGTGTTAGCAAGAAGTGCAGTGTAATAGGAGCAGAGCCCAGGTTGTTTATGAGACCCACTTTAGGCATTTTGTGTGAATTAACTTCAGAGTATCTGTATTCTTCCTCTGTGGAGTGATGCCCTGTAGCAGTGGAAGTACATTATGTGCATGCTTGGAGTGCCTTTGTCAGTGGAATTTCAACTGAGAGGAGCCAAGTTGCTATGCTCCAGCACCACTTCTGCAAATGTACCATAGCATGGGAAAGGGTAATGAGTGGGGTGATTGTTTCTAATGTTTCTAATCCAAACTAAACCAAACTAAAATGCTGGACAGACAAAACCACGTAAAATGGAGGTGGCAGGGGCCTCAGAAGCCTCCTCCTTCACCCTGCTGTTCCTTTCCCACCATGCTGAATTATTTGCACCTGAGCACGTATCAAAAACTCTCCAGCCCTGCAATGGTGCCCCTTTTGGAGGATACACATCAGAGGCTGTGCTTCTCCTGATACCTTTGTGTGCTCATGGCCTGGGCTCACCCAGCAGCACAAACTCAAGTACCAACCAGGACTGAATGGCAGGACTAAAGACCATTACAAAGAATGGAGATCACTTACTCTAGAATCAGATTTGTCTCAAATCTCAACAAATCAATACTCAATTTGAATCTGCTGTTCTGGACATGTATTATTTTGATTTATATCAGATTTTCATGTAACTCTGGTTAACATATATCATGTAACTCTGGTAAAATTGCACTAGCTTTGCCTTGAGTTGAGAAGCAAGGTCTTTATTTTCTAAAAATGTAAATGTATTGGCATGAGAAATAACCCAGAATGATGCCCCAGATGGTCAGAAACATTGATGACACAAACTACACATTTTTATGTTCCTCATTCCCACTGCTAAATAGAATGTTACTTTTCTTTTGCCTTTTCCAAAAGGGACTTGAAGATATGTAATTTCTGGTGCTCCTTCCAACATCATGGATTAACATAATGTCATGAGCTATTCCCACTAGAAGAGCTGGAGAAAAGATAATATGAAACTTGCAAGGAAAGAACTTCTTTTCATAGCATAGCAGTTTTAATTGGCCTCAGTTCTGGCCTCATACAGAATAATAAAAGAGTTTTAAGTTAAGAGATCAGCAATTTAAACAGCCTGTCATCCTGAGTGCCACCTGTTGGACAGTTTATTACATGGTTTTGGCACATCTTTGTCTCTGAGGGATGGTATTCTATAATTTGAATTACCTTTTTTTTTTTTTTCCTTAATGGCACCTCTTTCATTTGCTCCATAGACCTATTAGGAAAATGGCAACAGGTATGATCCTTGCAGGGCTGGCATTTGGACTTGCAGCTGTTATAGAAGTCAAAATAAATGTAAGTAAAGCACAAGGCGTTCCTCAGAAATACTTTCTTTCCATGGGGTGTTTTTATTGATGTCTGGTAGATAACCCTTTAAGCCATTGTGCTCCTTGATCAAAATTTGTAATGTTTTTTTTACAGTAGAGCATACTTACCCAGTTGCTAATGATAATTCTTACCATATCTACTTTTCCCTCTCTTTGTCTCTATGTCTTTCTTTCTAGTCTTTGCAGTTTTGCTGTGCTGGTCGTCTGTATTGGTCTATATTCTAGATTTCCATCGTCAAAGTGCTTTACAGACATCTAGTTAATGCTAGTGATTAATTTCCAAAAGGTAGCCTGATCTCTCTCCTATTTCTTGCTGTAGCTTACCTATACTTTTCTGTCTGGGGTCTTCTGTGTGTGTGTGGTGGTTTTGGTTTTTTATTGAATTGTTTTAATTTTTTTAAATTTAATTACTTTCCTGCTTTAGGGTGGGGATGGCTTTTTTTTTACAAGCCAAATAATTTCTCTGGGGAGGCAGATGAATGCTGTCACAGGCACCAGGGACTGCCAGGCATCCCCAGAGAGAATGGCAGCACATCTCTTATAAATTCCATGTTAGCTTCTGCAGATTTGTACTGTTTGTTTCTGGCTCATGACCAGCATTGTGTAGACTTTGGCTGACCTTTGTCTCACATAAGTCACTATAGGATTAATTTTTAAAGCTTCTATGTATACTTAAAACGTTCTCTTAGAGTGGCTGGCTCACAGCCCTGGATTAACATCTGTTGGTTCCTCAGGTGAATCTCCTAATGAGCCTCCCACTGAAATGAGACTGTGTGGGTTCAGGTCTTTTTTCTGATCTCTTTATGTGAGCAAAGAAATGTTCTTATTACCACCACCAGAATCTCTGGCCAAGCACCAAAGTTTGCTCTGGCTGTGGGTGACTCCCCTGGGCAGAGGCAGGGTGAGTTAGAAGTTCCTCCCTGCCTGTGCATGAAAATTTTACCCTAAAGGCCATTTTAAGACCTAGCAAAAAGGAGGATTTGATGGTCCACCTTCACTTGACTGTGTGTAGCAGAAGTGAAAAGCTACAGTAATGGAATTTGCTGGATAATATTAGCAGACCTGTTGGTCCAGAGCAGCATATGGATACAGGGAATTCAGCTCATTCTGTCTTCTGTGGCAGTGTCTCCCCATCAAGTTAGGTTCAAACTGCCCTGCTTGCAATACCCAAATTTTCAGATAAGATAGAAGAAAAATAAATAGCTCTGCAGTATCGCTGGCAGCTACTTGAAATAAAATGAGAGAAAAAAAGAGAGAAGTTAAAAAAAAAATTAGCTCTGCAGGTAGTACAAGGCTGACACTGATTGATGTACTCTTTCTAGGAAATTATTCCTGACAGAATAAGATACCTCTGTGCTGGAGGCACCAGCTTACTTCTCTCAGGAAACAAGGAATAGTATCTATACAGTCAGCTGTATAGATAGCTGGTGTCCAGCAATGCAAAAACAGATTATAGACATGAAGCTGGACTGGGATTTTCAAAACTACTTAACTTCTGTCTGATTCTTTTCCCAACCACTGACTGCAGTGGGAAATAATTATTCTGGTCACTACTTTTGAAAGCTAAGCACAAATTTTTCCATTCTGACGTGGCAGTTGGTTAAATCCAGGCGCGAGGGAGCTGCATAGTGGAAGCTGTGACATTGTTCTACCTCCTCAGTAGGTGTGTACTCTGTACACTTAGTGGTGTGAAGAGAAGTTTTTGGGAGGAATGATAGGTTGGTCATTGAGGTACTATGAGGAAACCTCCCTAAAAGAGATTTATGTTCAGTTTTCTCTGAGTCCAACTTGTGTTGAGGAAGAGTTGGAAAAGTGTCATTACAGAGAGGAAGACTATTATGCCTAAAAATGAAGAGATATGAAAGTGCTAATAAAGCACAGAGATGGCACTTAAAGCTTTTTACTTTAATTAGGAAACCGATATGCCTCGACTTGTCCCAAAAGAAAGTTTAATTCGGGTCCTGAATTTGGCAACGAACCCTGTTCAAGTGACAGTCCAAGACAAGGACCTATTTCAGCACCCTGTGGAGTCTTTTCAGGTAAGCATGTATTTGGGACTGAAAGGCCTGATTTTCAGTCATTGGAGAAAGGATGGGCTTTTTTTCAGGCATTTTCTAATAAAGCCCACAGATGCAAAAGCTTGTTCTGCTCCATTGCCTTAGAAGTGCATGGGAATAGCTTTACAAATGAAGCATAATATCTCTGTTACATGAAACAGAAATTGAACGCTTGGAGAAAAATTTCCCCAGCAAAGGATACACCTTACATTCAGCTGTAATTAGGAATAAAGGATAAAAGGATTACAGTCTCCCTTAAAGAGGTGATAGTGTTGCACTTGGTAGGAAAAGACAGATCCTTTCTTATCTGAAGAAAGTGTAACCAAGTTTATTTTCTTCTGCAGAATCCAGCTGAGTACTCAAAATTAATATTGAATGGAGAGCAACAGAGCCTTCACTTCACCCTGCAACATCAAGGATTGACTCTTGCTTTTAACTACACCGTGAAGGAAAAATCAGTATACAGCTTAATTGTTTTTGAGGCAGAAGGAAGCCTATCAAGCCGCTTAGTGAGTGTGGGAGTGAAGTGTAAATACAGTATTAATTCAATGGCTGTGATGCTACAATGGGGTAATGGGCTCATTAATTCATTTGCTCAGTTGCAATGTCTGTCTGATTGCTCTCAGATGCTCTAAACCTCACTTCTTAGCTAGAGGCACTGGATCTGTACACATTTCTGCTGGTTGATTAATAGAGGTATTGTGGCATCTGAGAGTTTCTGGGCACACTTTAATCCACTGAATGCTGCAGTGGGAGAGAGGAGTCATGCCTGCTAGGCAGCAGAGCTGGAGAAAGCTGGGGAAACGGAGCCAAAGGTTTTCCCCCAAAGATGGTTCTATAAAGCAAAGATGTTAAAGAGGCTCTAGGGCTGGCCATGGAATAAAAACATCAGAGGAATGATTCTGGGATTAGTTATTGCAAGTGTTTAGTGAAAAAGCACAAAAGGCCCATTTGTTTTGCTGAACAGAGTAAATGATTAAGCTCATTTCAGGCTCTGCAGTAGAGCTGGCTGTATTTGGACTTTTGTGTATTTCTGCAACAATCCGAGAGGGGCATATGGGATGTGTAGGGCAGATTCTGATGTCTTTTATGCGTAACTGTATCCTAAGAAACTCTCATGACATTCATGGTATTATTGCACACTGTGGCAGGTGTGTAAATGCCATCAGAATCTGTCCTCATGCTAAAATATCCATTCTCTTTGCAGTTCCTGAGCCTTTTGCCTTGCAGGGTAGCCACACCAAGCATTCAATATTATATAGTAGAAACCATATAACTGTTTTTTAAAAATTAATTTAAAGAATTTATTTTGTCATAACATCAATGTTTTTTCTGATGATCAAACTTTATTGTTTGGAGCCTGGGGCTCAGTATCACACAAAGTTAAGTTTCCCTGTGACCCTGAAAGCTATGAACTGTTTCCTTAAGAAATGGATTCTTGTGATTTTCATACAGTCCTTAATAAGCAAAAGCCTGCAACAGGCTTGGAGTGGAGCATAGCAGTCTCAGAGCTCCAGTACATCTATGCTGCCCCAGCTGTCTAGACTGTGCTTAAATTAATGCCCACCCTGGCACAGGCAAGCTCCCATGTGCTGGGAAACAGCTGTGCTGTTGGGTGATGCTATTGACCTGTCATTCACAGCTCTAGATAAGGGAGATGTGGAAGACAGCATGGTAAATTATACTTTTCCAGCATTGCAACACAAGGAAAGCAATGCCAGCATCACTGCTGTGTTACAGGGCTCACCCTCGAATAACCTCCCTCACTGCTGGGTTTGGCCCACTCACTCAGGTGGGAGCGCTTTCCTGGAAGGATCCTATCTAAAATTGGTTTCTTCTCCTTTGTGGGCTGTTGAGTAGGCAGGAAATGAATTTGAGAGCTCTGGGGATCATCAGTGAAAACGAGTAGTAATTTGGCTGGTTTGTCTGCAACGAACTAGAGTGTTCATCCCCATGTGCCTCCCATGGAAAAACAAATGATGTTGCCATTTATTATTTATTGCTCTGACATTTATTATTCACTGTAGCTATTCATTATTTAGGGCATATGTTATTTGTGGGTAGCATATTACTCTGAAGTACAATAGACACTAAAAGATATACTGAAATTCTGGATCCGTGGTCTCAGAAACTCAGGGTTTCTCATCAGGAAAAAAAGTGCAGAGAAACGGCCAGAAAATTTTGAGAGAGAGCCAGTTTCTGAAAGTCCCTTTTGGCATGCCTGGGTTCCATCTGTGGGCAGTGCAAATTGAAATTGCCCTGCCATCTTCATGGACATGGCACAACTCTGGATTTCTACCAGACGAGAGCTTTGCTTTGTGTTCTTTTTTTGTGACATACAACCTCCAGGGCAGGGCTGTGTCTTAACAGTGTTTTTTCAGTGTTGTACTTCAAATACATTTCTCCAAATGAATGTTGATTAACTATCTAGCTGCTGCTCTAGTTGTGGTCTCCAGGAGAGAGACTCTCACTCCCTGTGTGCCCATCCAGATGGCACTTCAGGGATCTGTCTGCAGGGATCTGTGAGCACAAACAAGCTCAGTGCATCTTGATTTCTCCTGCTCTCTGCCTGCACATTACAACAGCTTAATCTCTTGAGTATCAAGGATCAGGAAAAGCTTAAATGATGCATGATGATCAGTATAATAACCTAGCAGTTCCTCTTAGCTTTAGACTTCTGTGAATTTTATGAATATGACAAGAATCAGAGTCTGAAAGTTAGGGATTTGCAGATTTTGTAGGAGTTAAGTGCTCAAGTTTAATTGTAACTAGTCACTAAAAGATGCTAATGTGGATAATACTCTCTTACTATCTTAAGATCAAGAAAAATGCTTTTCTTGGAGGGTGTTACATGCCTCAGTAGAAGGGTGACTGGCTGAAACTCAGCAGCCTTCGTTACAGAAGAGATGAGGAGAAAAGGTATGATCTCATCTTAAGCCCTTGGAGGAGATGAAATTTTGCCCTTGGCTTCATTGTACCAGGGCTCCCCAGCTGTGGTCTGATATAAAGCTTATATGAGAGTCCAGTTGATTTCCACAGGCTTTGCAGCACACATATAACTCTACAGACACCACTATTGTCTGCCACACATTGTAAGGCAGCATTAATAAATACGTTTGTTTTTTTTTCTTTCCCTCTTTAGATTACAGACTTGGAAGCAAAGCCAGAAAATGGTTTGGCAGCTGTTAGGTAGGAATGGCTTTTTTTGAGGATTTGGCGGTGGTTGGGTGAGGGAAAGTGCTTTTGTCTAATACATCTGTATGTAACATAGCCCAGATGTTCTTGGGTTGGAATCTAGTCCACACTTCTCATTTGGGTGTCAGCTGTGGAGGTTTGACAGAGTCTCACCTCCCACACATGCCATGCAGAGATGAGAACTATTGCTGCTCACTACCTAGGATAGTCTGGGCTGAGATGGCAACATGAAAGAGCTCCTTCCTTGGAAAAGTGGCAAATTCTTCTCACTGATGAGAGGGAAGCAGCAATTTGGAGAGGAGCTGTTGCTGTCCTTTGCAAATCGGCCAGCTCATGATGTTCACCCAAACTCATGCACTAGCGTCTACTAAATTGGATATAGAAACAATTTTACATCCTCACAAACAATTCAGCTGGGCATTGGGCTCTGCTTAGTTCACTCTTCCTAATTTGAGCTACTCCATTTAGTCCATGAACATTCCTGTGCTGGTTTGTGCCGGCTGCTGAGGTGCAGAAAATGCAAATTTGCAAAATAACCCAAAACAAACCCAAAAACCAAACCACCAAAAAACCCCACAATCAAAAAACAAAACAAAAATCCACCAACCAACAAAAAAACCCCAGGATTCCAGCTGAACTTTCTAGAGGATTTTTGGCAAGATGAAAATAATAATAATAAAAAAACCCAAACAAAACAAAGCAACAAAATGACCCCAACACAAAAGCAAAACCAAAAAACCTTAAAAACAGTGTTGTCAAGGTTTTGACTGACTAAACGCCTTGAAGACTTGATTCAGTCAGAATTTTTTTATATTTTTTGTGGAGATTTTTGACAAAATCCCCAGACTTTCCCTTTAACAATTTGTAAAGAAGTTTCACTAGGAAAAGCTATTTTTGCACTAAAAATTTACTTTTGTTATGTACTTTACTAATTTCAGGGATTCGACCCCCATTTAAAGAACTGAATACCAAAATATCTTAAAACACAGATCAAATGAAAAGTGTTTGGTTTTACTAACAATTTTTGAATTGCCAGAAGGAAACTCTTTTGCCTATGAATAAACACAGAACAAACTGTTCCCATATAAGTTTTAGTTTTGATGAAGATACTTTATTATGTTAGAAAACTCCTTGCCACTGCTAGAAACTCTTTGCCAGCATTGTGCACCTGCTCACCAGGACACACAACTTTGGAGTTTCCTGTGGTAGGCTGAGACTCTGTCCCCTCACACAGCCATGGCACAGTCACCACAGTGTCATAGAATGTTCTGGGTTGGAAGGGACCTTGAGATCACCTTGTACCAACACACCAGCCGTGGATAGGGACACCTCCCACTAGACCAGGTTGCTTAAAGCCTAATCCAACCTGGCCTTGAACATTTCCTGGGATGAGGCACCCACTACTTTGTTGGGCAACCTGTTCTAGTGTCTTACCACCTTCATAATGAAGAGATTCTTCCAAAAATCTAACATAATTTAACCCAATCCTCTTTCAGTTTAAAGCCATTCCTTCTTGTCCTATTACTCCATACCCTTGTAAGAAATCCCTCTCCAGCTCTCTCCTAGGACCTTTTCAGGTGTTGGAAGGTGCTCAAAGGTCTCCCTGGAGCTTTCTCTTCTCCAGGCTGACCAGTCCCAACTCTCTCACCCTGTCCTCATAGGAGAGGTGCCCCAGCCTTCTGATCATCTTTGTGGCCTCCTCAGAATTTGCTGCAATCTTCGTTGGTATCTGAGATTGGATTGCCTGGAGGTTCTAGACCACAAAAAGTGAGGGTTGCATTTCATAGAAAAGAGAGTTAGAGGGTAAACTTGTGCAACAGGGAAACTTGTATTGAAAAACTAGGCAATGAATCAGACAAATATTTTGGTAACTTGCAGAAGAGACTCTCATAACCTTATGAATTACAGAATGCTTTTGGAGAGTATGCAGACTTCTAAAGTGTCTGCCATTATGCTTCTCCTGCTCTGTCTGACAGGTCAATGAATATGGTTTCTTTGCAGATTCATTAATGGTTTGAGCCAAGATATCAACCTCACCATCAATAGCAAAAGGTTCATTGCTGTTCAGAAAAACTACAGTGCTTCTGAGTACTCATTACTGGAGAGGGACATGTAAGTCTGCCTTCCTGAGCTGAAGGTCCTTGCTGAGGCATTTCCTTGTGAACAAAGAGACTTTTTTCAGCCTAATAGCAAAACCTGAATTGCTGTTGTCTTGGCATGTGGTTGTGGGGGCAGATGTTTGTAAAACCAGAATTATCAGCTGAGTGCAGAGCAGGTGCTCCAGGCCACTTGTGTATGCAGAAGTTTTTATTCACATTATGTGGGGGCATGGAGGGGAGAGACTGGCCATTCCTGTGCAGGTGTCAGTGGAGTAAGGTGAGACATAGTAAAGTCTCCCCTGCCATTTATTGCCTGCTTTATTTTGTTATTCTCTCAGGCCCAAGCTCCTGGTGTTAGGGTGCTCTCAGGAAAAGGGCAGTTCATACTCCGTGCTATAGAGTATGGGTTGGTAACATCCAGTAGTGTTACATGGCTTTGCAGGCTGGGTTTGTTAGACAGGGGCTCCATATGGCCTTGGTTTGGCAGCACTGGAGTTGGCTCTTGTAGGGTATTTCTGGCATTTCCAATGTTTCAAAACAAGCTTCATGGCTTTTCTCTGCATTAGTTCCATCCAAAATATTTATTGCTGCAATTTAGTAGGATGCAGCAGCCATTGTGGCAATGCTGCTGAGCCTCTGTGCCATCTCACACATCCAAAATCAGAAGAACAAATATGAAGGCTAATTTGCTCTATTGAGAGGAAACAGTTGCTTCTGGGTCCACATCTGAGTTTCTGTTGACTACTTGTCTGACCTACATTTCCTGAAGAAATGCAGACAAATGTGGGAGGAAAATAAACCTGGGGGGGAGGGGGCAGAATGACAAATTACATCAGCACTAAGAAGAAGCAGAAACCATTGAAAAATGTTAGCAGTGGCCTGGGTCCCTAGGTGAATTCCAGTCAGTGTCCAGGTGCTTCTGGAAGGATAAGATAGAAAGAACTCCAGTGACTGTCTGATGTAAATACTACTGCATCTTTACATCTTGCATCCTCCCTGCTCCATTTCAGGGGCATGTTTGATTGCTCTGCTCTGTGTTCTTTGTTTGTGAAACTAACTGGGAGATACTGTCCTTCATCCTTTTATCTAGATATAACAATGGAAAATGCATAACTGAAACAGGAGAGTTCCCCCTGGAGCTGGGGCTGCTTGACTTTGGTGCCTCATACACTGTTGTGATAACTAATGTAAGTGTTCCTGTGACGGTAACACACTCCTGTTCTGTTCTCTGGTAGAGCTTTTGGTCCTGTGTTAGTGACTCTCTCTTGCTTTGTCCACTCTCTGATCCCTGGGCAGTAGCTATCTGAAGGCATTATGAAAGGGATAGTAAAAGTTTTGGTACCTACATAAACAAGGTGGTATTTGTTCCACCTTACACTGTGATCATGTCAGGTTGCATGGGTTAAAAATAAGAAAAATATTTTCCTTGATAGAAATCCTCTGTAGAAAATCATGTGATCTGAGGTTTGTGCTGGTCTCATACCATCCTTGAGCAGTTAACATTGACCCAGAGCACTACAAAGAGCTATTACCATCTGCCAAGAGCTGACTCTGTTTGTGGTCTTTGAAATACTGTGCCTGGTGGTGCCTCACACCCAAAAAATGCAGAAACAGTCTGCTCTACCCTCACATTTAGCTTGCTGAACTAAAGACTGATCTTCCAAGATTTTGTAGATTATGCATGGGGGAACAGGGACAAAGTCTTGAGGGAGGAGGTTAGTGAGGTTGTACATCTGTTTCCTCCTCTCACTGTCTGTACAGCTAATTTGGAGCCTAGTGTAAAGTTCAAAGCATGGTTTTCTGAATAGCCTAGCCCTGATGGGGTCTGAGCACCACTGAGAGGATGGATTCCTCTCCCTGCCTGCCAACCTCTCAGACACACTGCTTCAACCCTGGTCCAACTGGCTGGAGCTGCGGAGATGAACGTGATCAGCTTAGTTCCCATTTTAACCTTTCCACCACAAAGGCACACAGACTAACCAGGTCTGACAGGACACACTGCTAAGCTGCCCTCTGAGACTTTGGCTGCTGTATTGTGATGAGCAGAGCAAAGTGTTGTCAGCTACTCCCTGGCAGCAGCATCTCCCTGTTGGGCAATTAGTGCATGTCTGCAGAGTCCAAATACATCGGGGGAAAAATATAGCCGTGAAGCACCTGGCATTTTTTTTTCCCAATTCCAGTAGCTGGAGTGGGATGTACAGCCCTGGAGGGAACAAGCAGATGCTGCCATCTGAATGCAGAGATTTATGTACATAAAATACACACACTCGAAGTGATGTTGGCCAGACCCCTCTTCCATGGCTGCAAGCCTCTTTCATCAGATGAGAAACCAGATAGAGAAGTTACATTAAAAATATAACACTAAGAAAATTGCCCCAGAACCTGTGGTAACACAACCAAATGAGATAGATGTGTCCCATGTCACTGTGCCAAGGATTCCAGTTTCTGGTCCCATCTGCATAAATCCCTGCTATAGCCCTGGCTGCTCAGGGTGGCTCTGTGCCCCAGCCCTTCTGAACCCTGTGCTAGTTCTTTAATATTTTTCACTCTCTGTTTTTTCCATCTCTCTCTCTGTGGTTTCTGCCTTCTGTAGAGAGTTAGTTTGCTTGAGGCCAAGATCACTTTTAATTATTGCAGTGATTTGTACTGAGCCCTGCTCCTCTGCTAGGAATGCCATATAGAAGAACCAAAAATACAATATATTAGTCTGCTAATGTAGCTGAACTGTGAAACTTAAATCATGGGGATGCTGCCTTCTACCCAGCCTTCCTCAGTGTGCAGTTACAGCATGGTGCTTGTGACATTCCTTTATGGGCTAAAGAGCAGTGCACAGCTCTCCTCTCACCCCTTTTAGCCTGCTGAAATACAATCTCTTGATTTGCCTCCCTGGCAATGACTGGTGATTAAGAACATCTCGTAAACATCCCTTGTATTTTCCCTAGTACTCTCCTTAAACACAGGGCTTTCTGCCTGAAGTAATTTCATTCTAGTGTTTTGCTGGCTTCTAGTCAAATCTCTCTCAGCCTCTGAGCCTCTGCGTATCACAGAAAGTATTAATTACACCTGGGAAAACAAACAAAAATAGTTAGGAATACAGCTACCATAACTATCTGAATAGATCTAATATGGAGCAGTCTTTGCTGCTCTTGCCATTCTTGAGCTGAATTTGTTTGTGTGTCAGTGAAATCATAGGGAAGTTGTACAGTGCTGATAAAAGAGGAGCAGTGACCACATGGATACATTTACCCTTTCATCCTTTTTTGACCTTGGGGGCAGCAGCAGGTCACAGGCTCTGTACTGGAATCTCACAGGCCTTTCCTAGGCCCACTACAGAATACAACTTGTTGGTTTCCAGTAATTCAGAGAATTCTTGTGCTCCCTGAACAAGCTGGAATTCTTCCATCCTGCTCTCTTTGTCCCGTGCAGCAGGAGTCACTCTATTCCTAACAGGCTTGGAAATGGCAGGGATGAGAGCCATAGTTTGCTTCAAAGGCAGAGCTTTTTCTCCACCTTTGCTTAAAACTTTATTTTGGTAAATTTGTTTTTGTTGTCCAGGCTAAGAAAAAGCTAATCTTTCAGAAACTAATCAGTGTGCCCTCATTTTCCTGCTAGATTTCTGGAGATGCTGTTGAAATGTGGAAGTCAGAAGACATCAAAGCCAACAATGTCCATATGGCCTGGCAGTTACCACAGTATTTATTGATATCTGCTGGGGAGGTGATGTTCTCCATTACAGGTCTGGCCTTCTCCTATTCTCAGGTACTCCACTTCAAGATAAGGGCCTTACAATAAGACTTCAAGATTTATTTCTGCATCTGTCATTGACTTGTCATACCTCCTTTGACATGACGCTTACTAACAATGTTATCTATCCTTCAGATGAAAGTGGGATTATAACACATCTTGCTGGGTGCCCTCAAGCTAAATTAATTCATATTCTGAAGATACCTGTTCTCAGTGATACTTGGAAATATCCTTTTCTGGTAAACCTGAGAACACAGAACAGAGCTGCCTAGTTAGCAGGAAAACTCTGAATATTTTAATATCAGGGTTTTTTCCTAGTGGAGTATTTTGTGCTATGTATTTTTCAGTGATAAAAAGGCAAAGGTATCTCAAAGGCTACAGGGTGGCATGAGGGCTTGGCATCTGCTTTATATGGAGAGACTGAAGTGGTCTAAACACGCAAGGTTGTAACAAAGGAGCAGAAGGTAGTGAATGTGCAAGGCATGATTTGATTGTTGTCTGGAAGGTTGATGAGAAGAGAGGACTGAGACATTAAGTGGTCGAACAGCTACTGAAGCTGCTCAAATTTATCCCTGGAGTAAGGTGCAGATGTTTATTAATGAGGATGATTAATACAGTGGGACGATCTGTAATGGGATGTGAAAAATTGGTCCTCAGCAGGAAATTTAACATGAAGATCCAGTCTCTTTTCCAAAGGTGTACAGCCGCATGGCACCAGACTCCAAGCTGCAGGGCTTGTGCGGCTCCTTGGATGTCCTGATCGTACCATTTCTGATGATGCAGGTTGGGGGTGACCCAGATTCAGCTCTGCAACAACAGCATCTCTTTCATGTGTCTTCCTGTCCGTGTTTTGAAAGCTCCATGTATGCAGCTGTTGAGATGAACCACAGATGAACCACTCCACACAGGAAATCCCACCATCTCCTCCTAGGCTGAGCCCAGTGACACCTACACTGGGCAGGACTCTGGAGGGTGAAGCAGGGCCACAGGGCACAGCATGATTCCCACTGATCAGGCCCTTCTCCTCTTTTCAGTCTCCAGCCAGCATGAAGTCGGTGCTGCAGGCAGGCTGGCTGCTCACGGTGGCTGTGGGAAATACCTTTGTGCTCATTGTTGCTGAGGCTGCACCAATGGCACAGGTATGGTTTGGCTCTTAAAACAGAGGTCACGCTTTACAACAGGCTTCTGGTGCTTCTGGATGGCCGTGTCCTGGTGCACAGTTTCTCTGTCCAGCCCCAGGCTCCTGCACCTGAGTGACAGCAGCCCACTCTGAGCTGTCCCCCAGCCCCTACCCTGTGGAGCCCTCAGTGATGCTCACCCTGGGGAGCACTGGTCCTCCCTGACCCTCCCAGTGGCAGAGGTAACTGACCTGCACTGGGAACCCTGCTGGAGCTCAGCTCTAGGCAAGCTGGCTGTGCCTGGACCTGGAGCTGGACACAGTGGCAGCCACACGTTGAGTTGCTCACCAGAAGCAACGAGACCAGTGGGCACTCAGTTCTTCCTCAAGGGTCTCACCTGGGGAATCCTGCCAGGCCAGCTGCCTGTGGCATCCCTGCAATGTCAGGCTTACAGGGGGAGGTAATGGTGCAGAGGTAGTTTAATTCAGGCTGTGAAACTTCTGGGGTGATGCCATGAAGATGTGAACTGGGTTTTTTATCTGACCAGCACGAATCTGCCTCTCCCAAAAGACTTTTGTAGGCAAAAAGTCAGGTAGATATGTTCCAGTCAGATTCATAAGAAAAGATTTAATGAAACCATTTCAATCTGTTTTGTTTCAAGAGGTATCACATATTTGTAATTACATTATGTAATTTAAGCATTTACCAGAGAACAAGATAAGAAAGTTTCTATCTTGTGAGCTATTTTGGAAGCTAAAAAATAATTTTCACACAGCTCTTTAAAAAGCACTTGAAAGTGAAGAGATATCCTCCAGAATGAGAGTCTAGGGTCTCCTGACCTGCTGTTCTTTTTTCTTTCCTAGTGGGCTGAATTTGTCTTGTTCACTGTTCTCCTCTTTGCTGTGTGCATTATTTTCTCCATCATGGGATATTTCTATGTCAGTGTGGATCCAGAGGACCTAGAAGAAAAGGAAGAGAAGAGAGAGACCTCAAGCAGAGGAAACATGATTGGTCTCGTTACTCAGAAAACAAAGCTCTAACACATCATGGGCTGGGATTTTTTTTTTTTAACTCAGTTGTGAGAGGGTAAAAGAAGGATGGAGACAGTGTTACTTTATTTTAGAGCATTGCAGTCTTTATTACTTAAAATGTAGCCACCTTATAAATGGGACCAAATAGCCCTGTGTAAAAACAATGGGGGTCCTGAAATCAGAGCAAAACTCCCTGGGAAAGCTCTTCAGGTATTAAAAGCCCTTATTAGTAATTACAGTGTAATTTAAAACCTGCCCATCTTTTTAAGTATGGAATGCTTTCCTATGATTTTTGCCTTAAGCATATATTTAGGGCAGCAGGGAGGAAGGGTGGAAGAAATGCCATATGACACAAAAATCTGAAAATGTTAGGACAGAAGAAAGAGGAAAAGCTAGTATAGAAATTAGGAAAGAATAGATGTTAGTGGCAGAAGGATTTTTAATGCTGAAATCAAGGACTGTAAGGGTTACACACAGTCCCAAAGGATTTCATCATGTAATTCTCCTTATGAGTATTTCATCCCATTATTGCATGTTATGAATGGTTCTGATTTATGATTTTCACCTTCAGGCTCAGAAGTAATAACAGGGAATTAAATTCTGCAGGCTAAAGTATTCCCAAAACACTGCTGACGAAGACAGGCATGCTACCACCTCTCTGATACCCTTTTTTTTCCCCTAGAAGTTTTTAGCAACTGATGATGTTCCTTGATTAGACATGATTAGAGAATTAGTTTATGTTTTCTTATTTCAGAATTCCAGACAGTTATTTGCCATCTTCCTATATATTAAGCTTTTATTGGGCATTTCCTTTTACAGTACCTGTCACTGCAAGTTAGGATATGGCTGATTTCTTATCTCATGGTTCAGTTATTCCCCACTGGGAGACAAGTTGCAGTAGTTTCTATAAAATTCCAGGCATCCTACAGTGAGTTATTTACAAGGATTCACTTTATCATTTTTTCAGTCTACAAGAAGAGACCATGGCATATGCGATTTTTCTTTTTCCTCCTTGTTTTTCTGTCTCTACCAAACTTTGGATATAGCAATTTTATTGGAATTGTGATATAATTGTCTGATTTTCCTCAATTGTGTTAAGCTGTGATTTCATGTTCTGCATAGGAATAATTCAACCACTGCTGATGTAGTAAAACTCCTGAGAGAGTCCCTGCCTTCCTCTGTCACTTCAAGGCCACAGCTGTAACAGGTATGGCCTAAATTAAAACAAGACTGTCAATAGGACCTTCAGGTTCACAGAGAAAAGATTTTAAATTATGCTTTCCTCTTCCATCTTCGCATTGACCATAGGTGGTTGCTGATACCTGGATTCAGAAGATCCCAAAATACATGTTTAATTCCTGTTCAGGACAGTGCTAGGAAATACACTTACTCTGACAGCTCAGCTCCTCTGATGTGCTGCCAGTGTGTGTGTATCTTCTTGAGTAACACTAAGCAAATACAGCTTTTTGTTTTCTAACTCACAGCCTAAGATTGATCCCTCTGCTGCCTGTCCTAACTGGGCATGGACTTTCACCACTAGTTCTGCACAAGCTCCTGCCTGCTGTGAAGTAGCATCTGGGGTTGTGCCAGAGGGGGACCATGGTCTCATCAGGTTAATGTGAAGAGGCTGCAGACGTGCATGCAGGAACACTTGGGGTGGTTCAGTCCATGTGTGCTGGTTTTGCACCACCACACCAAGCAGAGACATTTATTAAGTTGTGGTGGCTGGATCCGGGCAGCTGAACCCTGCAACTCCATGGGGAATGAAGAGTTTTGAAAGCTATCTATTAGGTCATCCAACCTGCTTCTCAGAAGCCAAGTGAGGATTATTCCCCTCTGTTCTTTCTGGTATTGTTCTCCTGCTGTGATTCTTTGTGTGGGTTCTTTCTCCTCCAAGCATTGTTGTCTTCCTAATCCCATTTTATGACACACTGTGAATAGGCTTGGAGGCTGCTGAATCACTCTGCTGTGATGCTGTTTGACCAGCTTCCAACTGAAGCACTAATAGAAAGCATTTCTTCCTCCACCCACTGCAAACAAAACAAAAATCCCCAAAATGAAGGAATTACCAGGCTCCAGTAACACTGAACAAACACAATTTGGAATTATTGGAGCATTTAATTTTTTATAAGCCTTGAATTTGGAAGTATGTTGTGGTTCGAGGGCATACATGGTGAAGAGACAAATGAAAATTATTGAAGCACTTTCCTTGGGAAGCACTTGGTAAGCAGTTCAAAGTGGCATGAGGGAAAGCAAGGTACCCAGATCTCTAAGATTACATATGCAAGAACCTCTTGATTTTTTTTTTTAATTTCCTTATTGGCGACACTACCAGAAGCTGTCACAGACTCTGAGCTTAATTTAAAGGAATCGTTCCAAACTCATAAAAGATACATTTAGGATGTCATCTGTATCTGCTTTTTAGTCTTCTGATGCCAAATTGCCTCTTTCCAAACATCTCCATGTTCCAAAGTGTCACCAGAATGCTGGGGGAAGGAAAAATTACAATTCACAGTTGGGAAGATTATGAACAGGAAGGCAATGCTATAAATAAAGTGCTAACATGAGGCTGGGGGCTGCTCCTGCAGCCCCTCCCAGGAATTGCTTAAGGGACTATAAGGCTCTGTTCACATTTCTCTCAGAGATGAACCAGTTACTTCTTCCCACCTGCTCATCATCACCTATTGGAAGCTTTTCCTTCTCCGATCTGCCTGCTTGGTTGCTGATATGATCCTTCCCCACTGCTTCAGCTGCTGTGGTTTTGCTAAATTGGACCCATTTATTTGGAATGCACCAGCAGTTTGGAGGGATTTCTACTGGCATGTTCACAACCAGCCAGGAGCAGGTTGGGGGCTGTAACAATGAGCTGCCCCTTCTGTAGCTAGAGAAGGTGGAAAAATAGCATATTTAGCACAGCACTTCTCCAGCTTTAGAGCCACAACTCCATTCTTGGAGGCCTTGCATCACTTTCAAATGGACTCAAGACTGTACCAAGGGTCTGGGAATAAGGAGGTCTCTAGGTTTTTCTTCCATATGGTCACCTCAGAGATGGGGCCATGCCCAGCTCTTCATACTCAATTTTAGACAAATATTCTTTATTCCTCACAGTTCTTTGCTTTAGGATCACAAGGAGGATCCAAAGTAGTGATAGTGTGTGTAAAGCTGTATGAACCTCTATAGAGCAATTGCAGTCTGCTGCCTGCCCAGTTTTACCTGTCACTGAAGACTCAGCTGATGGTGAAGCTTTCCCTGGCATAGATTAGGGAAAGCCCACACCAAGTGACCTACAGGATTTAACCTCTCCAGCTGAGGGACAGTTAAGAGGTGGTAGGGAACTGCAGACGTGTTGCTGCACAAACCTTCGTGGAGATTGCAGGGGTTTGACTTTGCTCTGCAAGTATATGTGTTTATCTGTTTCTCTGAAGGGTGCTTTGCACTGCCATTTGCACTGCCTGTTTCCATTTTTCCCCTTAGGTTGTAAGTGTGATCAGTGTTATTTCCAGTTCTGCATGAGAGAAGCATAAAAATGAGATTTCAAACTCAGCAAAACAACATCTTGGCTGTTGGTTCCTTAAATTTACCTCTTTTCTGAGACAATCAAATTCCTTTAGGTAGCAAGCTTCTCTATGCAGCTCAAAGGACTTGCATCTCTCTTTTCTTCCATCTTCCTTTCACCACAACCCCAGAATTCCAGAAGATGAGCCCTGGCAGGGCTGCATGGGACTGGCTTGGATGCAGCTGGTGTGTGCTGTCACCACTGACTGGGAAGCAGGAGCCTGGCCAGGTCAGGAGCTGGTTCTTCTCTGTATACCCAAATGGAGCCTGGCAACATAGACTGAGGCAGGGCTGGCCCTGGTGGAAGTTGTGGTTTACTGAGCAGTGACCTGGATGTGACTTATTGTGAAAGTGAAACATAAGCGAGTGAAAGGAAAAGTTTTTGCTTTACTTGGCTTTGGCCTGAGGCAAGGAAACTGCAGACTGATGGGCAGGGAGGAAACAAAGGGCTGTTTGGTGAAGATCTTCCCAATTCCTCAATGAACAGCTGAAGTTACATGAAATTAATTGCAGAGAATATGAGAGAAGAGGAAAGCTCAGAAGATTAAACAGTGGATGATTTCTGGTCTTTTAGAAGAGCACTCTCCTAGCTGGTGGTGAAGGGCCATTGGGGGAGATGGTCACCCATGGTCTGAAAATGGGCTTGGCATTTCAGAGTACTGCAAAAACCAGCACAAACCAGCACTGGTGGGTCTGCACTGACCAGAGGAGGAGGTAGCTGTTCCCTGGCAATATCCCCACCATCCATGGGAGCCACCACCTTGGCTTAACCATTGGGACAGAACAAAAAACTGAATGGTATTACAGATGTGATTAGCACAGGAGGGAGAGCTACAGTTAGGTGTGGTTAACAAGTTTTAGCCAGGGTCATACACAGAAGGGTAATATCTTTTTTTCTCTACATTGGATTTCTTTGCTGATCTACAAGAACCACTTTCTAGCACAGGCTGCTTGAACCTGGGAGATCAACGCCATAGCAAATACGACAGCTGCTGAATATTGCATGGTACTAGACTCTGCATTTCATTATCACTACATTTGTTATTGTGATACAATTTTAAAACAGCATTTAAGAGACGTGTCTGGTCCCAGATGTTGACAGATCTGGCCAGGGCTTTGATAGCTGGATTCACTAGCTGTTGATAGCTAGTCTTTCATGTTAATGTGTGTCATAAACCTCTCATATACGAGTAGGTGTGGGGCCTTTAAAATTTTCCAGCAATTTAGAAAAAAGTCCTAAAGTTCAACATGAAGCTGGCAAAACATGAACTGTGGCATTGCTTCCTTGAAGGAGCTTCCCATGTACTTTGTAAAGCAGGGACCCTCATTCATCTCCTGCAAATTGTTCCCCAGAGATACAAAAATGGGAGACACAAACATTTTGCCTTGAGAAGGGCTCATGTTACCTAATGGAAATTGCATGGAAGAAAATAATTGCTTTGCTTAAAATCCCTCCTTCCTCACTGTCTTGGGTGGACAACAAGGAAGAAAACTGTTTCTTATTGAGCTTTCTATCAAGGAGCTGCTGCATGCTCTCAAAGTATTTCTGTCCTGTGTTTTGCCAGCAAATCAGCATTACCCTGGCTCTAGCACCTGTAGATCAGAAGACTGTCACGATGTAAAGCAGCCACACAGCAGGCTCCCACAGTCAGCTGATCAACTCTGATCTCTTCATTTTTAATGAATAGTTGTAGCAGTTATCCTGCAGGCAGTCAGTCAGAATTGTCCTAAATTTAGGCCACAACTAAGGAACTGAGAGAACTGTAATCAACAAGATAAATAGCTAAAGTCTCAAAAACCTGCTAAAACACTTAGTGCTTAATTAAAATTTTAATATGGTTGCAGAAAGTAAAAATGTAAACCTGAATTTAGCAATTCAGTCAGAGCAATGAGGAGCTGTAGCTGGAATCCACCAATGTGACAAATGGCAACCAAGAGGAAGATAGACAAATCAAGCAAACACCTCTCTTTAGGTTATTTTTTTTTGCCATTGCAAACATTGTGCAGTCTCCTTGGCCTGTCCTGTTCGATCTACCCATGTGTGTAAGGAAAAGAAGCTGAATTGACTTGCCATGTACTCTTTCCAAGCTGCAGCTTGGTTCTCCTCTTGTTGCAGACTCCCAAGTTAGCTCCAAATGTCTCCCCTTGCTAGCAGTCAGCCCCTTCAGTCCCACATGCTGATCCTCCCTCCCCACAAGTCACTTGCACAGATGACTTTCCAGCCCTCAGCACCTTGCTTATTCCTCCACTCATGCAGCCTCTTTGCTGGTAGTAACAGCCTATTTGCTTGGGAGCTGTCCTGGATAATGCTGCCCACTTCCCTGCAACCAAAAAAGCTGCTGACACCCACGAGAGCTGTGTCTGGGCAGAGACCATGCAGAGCCAAATGTCTGGGTGGCAAGAGCATCTACCCTGGCTGCTCTGGCTCTGGCTTTTTGTCACATCTTCGTATGCCCTGACACATCTTCTGTAGGCAAATCAGTTCAGAGCACAGGGGTTATCCAGCATCTCCCTCCCACCTATCCTGTGCCTGGTTAGCTGCCCACAGTCAGCCCTGGTGTTGTGCCAAGTGAAGACACAGGGACTTCTGGACCGACACGCTGCTGTCACCAGCCTTGGAGCATCCATTGGTGCTGCCTGTGGCCCCAGCCTATTTGCACATTATTTATGGCCATGCCCTGCTAGCCAGTTTGAGAGTCTCTCTCTTGCACACAAGTGAGAGAAAGCCAAACAGATTTGTCCATCTCAGCAGTGGTGTGTGCACAGTGGGCTGCCTTTGCAACCACAGACCTGCCATCAGCATGGAAACAGCAGCTGGTGGAAAGGAGCAGCTCCTCTGTCTCCAGTCCCAGCTGGTGTCAGTGGGGCTGGCTCTGTGACCATTCCAGGCTTGGCCTTTTAAAAGTCAGTGTCAATGTTTTGCTGAGAGCCCTGTGTTATCACTGTGTATTACCATGTGCTGCCAGGCTTCAGCTTCTGAATCTTGTGGTCGAGGAGCAGCAAGCTGCATCCTGGCAGGGCACTTTCTGCTCCTTCATGGTCTCCTTGTCCATCCTCAATGACCAGGTCTTGGGTAATAATTGGCATTTCCCAGACCTTGCTGTGTTTAGGTACCACTCACAAATGAAGTTTCTTCAAAGAGAAGTGAATTTGTTTGGAGCTCTGACTCTACCCAAGTCTGCTTGGAACTGCTGGGAGCCTTTGTTCAGGCTCCTTCTTTGTTTAACCTGTGCATCAAAACACTTTCCAAGCAGCCTTCATGCTGTCCTCACCAAAGAAAGAAACCTCTCAAAGGTGCGGTACCAGTATGGATTTTTCCTGCCCAAGTTAGAGGTGAAACAGGCCAGCAAGAATCCATCAGGCACCAGAAGCTGCTGTCTTTCAAAAAGAAGAACTGCTGTCAGTCACAGTGGCTCCCCACATGCAAGGCCAGGCAGTTCAGCTGCTGCTGTGCCCCGAGCTCAGCTGAGGCCAGCGGATGCTCCAATGCCTCTCTGGGGGCTGCAGCTCCCAGTCCAGCACTGGCCAGCCCATCTGTGTGCAGTTATGGGCTGTCAGTGCCATCTTTACTTCCTGACACTTTATGCAGCCCAAAATCTCCAGAGAAAAGAGAAGAAAATTCCCTCTTCCTGCAGAGTGTATTTAATTTGTGTGTTCCTGCTCCTTTCTCACCAGAGCCAGTGTCATCAGCTGGCCTGTTATTTCAGAGATGGTCGAGGAGCTGTGCAGTCCCCATCTCACCCCTTGGAGAAAGGGGAGGTCTGGGCTTTCCCACTCTGCCCACCCACAAGCACCTTTCTGGAAGCTTTCCTCAAATTCAGGTCCTCCACCTCTCCAAAGAGCACCTCCCTCATGAGACCAAGGATTTGACATGTTTTTAACCAATCAGTTCTTTTGTGGGGATCAGCCAGCCTGGCTAATGTTTGCATTTTACGCTTTGCTGTCTGCTAGTTCTGGATTTACTTTTGGAGCTAATATCACTGATTTTCTTTACATTTTCTCCCCAAAGATTGTCCTGAACCACCTGCATCCTCTGAACAAAATAAATGGCCTTGACTGTTTGCAGGCAGATGTTTTATCCATCTTGAGCCAAAACTTTGATAGTGCTGTGAAGAATCCCTCTGCACTAGTGGTGACAGCACAGTCCTTTGCATCCCTACAGGAGGATTTCTTTGTTCTTCCTTTTGTATGTGCTGCTTGTACCAAAGGGCTTGTGCTCCATTTCTCACAGTTCTTAGCACTCCTCAAGCTTCTGTAATGCAGGCTCTGAGTTCCCTCTTCCATTTGAGCTGAAAACTATTAAAGGCCATTGAGAGCTTCAGAACCAGCTGGGTTTTGTCTAGTAAGTTCCTTTTTTTTTTTTTTAAATTATTTTTTTTCCACTGTGTTCACATCCATCACTTGCAGCTTGGGAGTGAAACACTGCTCCAGTCTTCTGTCAACTCTCTCAGGAGAAGGCTGGGCTTTTAGCTTTTCCATTAAACCCTTATCTGTGATGCCTTTGGTCCTAATGTTCATTGTTCAGCATCCCTTGAAGCCAGGGATTTTGGTTCCTTTCTTTGGGTTTTTGCTTCAGTCCTCTCAGCATGTTTTAGCTGGTGTCACTATATTACACCTCCTGGGATCCACTGACCTTTGGGCTGAAAATGAGCAGGGAAGCCATCCCAGTGGTTTTAAAAGATGCACCTAGACAGAACCTGCTCACCTCTGAAAGTTTTGAGCTTCTTTTCAGCTTTTTAGGGAAGAGCAGGCACTTTTCCATGCAAAGGTGTGCTGCTCATGCTTACTGCATCCTGCTCTGTCTGGGAGGGGTGCTGCCAGGTCTGAGCAGCTCCACCATCCACAGTACTTTCTGCCTTCTTTTCTCTGGCTCTGCATTTCCTGGCTTGGATTTCTCTGCTCTTGGCCTCTCCTTGGTGGGTCTCTCGCAGCTATGATATTCACTTAGAGGGAGATACTGCCTCTAGCAATTTATTTTACCAGTCTCATGTTATTACTTGTGGTGACACCAGTCATGGAATTTATTTTGCCTTTTCAGTCTCCATTGTTTTTCCAGGTTTCTGCTGTGATTTCTCTTGATTCAAACTGTCAAGCTCTCGCCAAATTTGTCTTCTTCCTTATGGCTTCCCATTATCAATGCTGTACTTGGAGTCCAAGCGCCCTTCATGCCCCAAATCTGCAAGATAAGTAAACTTAGAAAATCATTAGGGCGGATTTTGACTGCTCCTGTCTCCATCAAAGACTAGGATTAAATTAAGTCCCTTTGATAAACTGAGCTGATGGAGCTGATGGGCCAATTTGGAGTGCACATGTGGTATTATGAGCCTCACGGGACTTATGATGAAAAGACATGAGAGAACACAATTATTTAGAGAGCTACCAGGAGATTGCTTTAGCTCACTAGTCACCTCTTTATCAGAACAAAAGTAGAGTCCAATTCTCCAGGGTGACAGACAGCTCCTGGGAAGTGTCCGAGTCTCTAATTGCTGCGGGAGGCAGGGCTCCCTCCTTGATGTGCTATAACACTGCAGGAGGGTGCTGGGGAGAAATCCACTACAGCCATTTCTGCCCCCAAGGCACTTGGTCCAGGAGTGAAACCTTCCACCCAGCTGGCTTCTTTATCTCTTTTTACAGTTTTGTTTGTTTGTTTGTTTGTTGGGTTTTTTTTGTTTTTTGTTTGTTTTTTTTTTCCCCCACCATAAACTGCAGTTGCTTTTGCAGCAAGCTAGAGCTCAACTGGGTTCTTTGCCTGGACTGTGATCAAATCCTGACAGGCACAGGGAGCTCAGTGCAACCAAGGCTGACTCCCTGCATCAAATCTTCAAGGCTGGGCTGGATCCTGACCCAACAGGAAAAGTCGTGTTAGCTTAGGCTATGCAGCAAGCCCTGGAGATGAGAAATGTCTCACTGGACACAAATACAATTTTGCCTGCTCTTTTTTTTTTCTCAGGGTCAGGCTATTGAGTGGGGGCTGGAGGACATATGTAATTGTAGCAAGGCTATTTTTCTCATTATTTTTTTTAAAGGAACATTCATGCTGCATTTTAATTACAACATTCAGAACATGTCCAAATAGCTTGAGCTCAAATTGATCTTGTTTTTCAGCCAGGAAGCTTGTTTTTCATCTATTATTAAAATAAATGTGCTATTGATAATAGTTTAGGCGCAATACAGCAGAGCTTTGTGTCATGCATCAGCTCTTGAGGCTCAACATTTTCTTATTATCCATTACTGACATGACAGTTTACAAATATTTAACAAACAAATTACCAGGTTTTCCTTGTTCCCTCTTAGTTTGCAGTCTCAGTCCTTTTGACAGCTGAATTCAGGATTAATGATGATCTTGTTCAAGATGATTGTTTGCTAGCAAACAGGTTTATTCTCTAAACCACAAGTGCAGTTGGAGACCTAATGCTGACACTTTGAATTAAATCTCATCCTCAAAGCAAATTTTTTAGCTTTATTCCATCCAGTTCTCCTAAGAAGAAATTGGGTTTGCCTGGTAAAGTGCTTAGACCTGTTAATAATTTTTTAGTTTATGTATTCATTTTAAATATAGACACTTAATATGAAGGGCTGGCAAAAGGAGTATTTTTCTCTGCCAGCCCTGAGCTTGCTGGGTCTATTCAGTCTGTAAATGTTTTAAAGTCCTTTCTGAGCACAAGCAGGGGAGCAAAGAGGCTGCTTTGACCCTCCATGGGAAAGAGAGATCCAGAAGCACAAGCTGGAATTGGTTCTCCGTAAAGCACTGGAGGCAGCACTGGGAAATATTCAGCCCAGGTCCTGGGAATGGTAAAACACATCCACGCTTTGCAGCAGCTTCTTCTCCACCTGCTCTGGGTCTGAGCACGGGGTGAAGGGCACAGAAAGGGCTGTTGGCCAACATCTGCCTGGGAAGGTTGTTTCTGCTGTAGATGGCTGCAGGTGATGCAAGGAAGGTACTACACCTCCCTGGGAAAGCCTGATGCATCCCCAGGAGAATCAGGAGCATCTTCTGGGAGAAAACACGCAGCACCAAAATAGAGACTGGAAGAATGTGTGAAACACCCCCTTCAGAGCACGTCCTGGGCACTGGGCCACCTCTGCCCTGTGGTTTCTGATCTTGGGCTTTGCATGCACAATAGAGGAATTCACTGGTTTGTGGGCCTGGCTTTGGAGATGAGAAGTGCATTTGTTCTCAGGAAAAATCACTCTTTGTTTGCAGAAAATGTGTGAGTTGACTTCCCCAATGGCATAGTGTTTGAAAATCACAGATGATTAAGAGATAACACGTTTGAGGATTAGTTCTATTTTGTTTTGGTGGTGTTTTGGTTGAGTTTTTTTTTTTCTTAGGTTTTATTGTTGTTGTTGTTGTTTGTTTTGGATTGTGCTTGTGGAAGGTGTTTATTTGCCTTTGGGGTATGACAAAGTGAACACCACACATAAATTTCTCCACAACTGACCTGGCCAAAATTTTTTTTGTTTTAATGCAAGAAAATCTGAGACTCTTCATGAAAGAGGAGGCCTCCCACCTGAGTTCTGAAATACCAAATGTCACACTAGCAAAAACAACTGAAGTTGGCAAGTCTGAGTGTAGTTTATCGCATCAATCTTAAACAAAGATAAGCCAAATCAAATCAGACTTGATGAAACGGAATAAAAACATGCTTGGCTTGAAATAATGTGTTAATAGAGAGTATTTCTTATTATATTTTATTTGGTAAGCAATAAAACCACAGACTGACAGTTCATATAGTCATTTGCAATGCAAGCACTCATTACTGACTTCCCATGGAACCAGTGTGACCAGCATGGAGCAGCAGGTACAGGGATGGGGGGCACAGCTGAGGATGTCAGCATCTCTGCAGGTGTTTTCAACCCTGGAATAATCCCATAATATGGACATCTTAGCCTGGTATTTAGCCTTCATCTCACTTGTTTTTAAGGCTTGCTTAACACTTTTCCAGTTGATTGATACAGCATCAATCACAGTAATATGTCAGCTATGATGTTCCTATTAATAAGTCCTGAGAAGATGGGTGGCTCAAGGCCCTGAGTTGAGCAAAGGCATTTTCCTTGCAATGCCAGGGAAGGTGGCACTGACAACAGCAACTTGCAGAATGTTTGGGGCAGCAGCAAGAAACTGCCCATCATTCCACTCCCAAGCACCTCCCAGTTTGGGAATATGCTTGTCATGGGGTTACATCTGCAGCCTTTTTCTGCCCAGGGGTTAAGGCTTTGGGGAAAGTTTGTGGAGTGCAGCTGGACACACCAAGGGTAAACTGTCTCCTGCTTTGTTTATGCCAATTGCCATGTATTACAAATCAAGCCACTCACAAGGAAACAAACTATTAAACTGCTTTCTCAGAATCATTAATTATAAAGATACCATCACTCATGTTTGTAAAGTATGAACTGTCCTGTGAGAGCTGATTTACTGTTTTTCAGTTCAGTGAATTATGATGGTGAGGCTGCAAACAGGGTTGGCAAGTGATTCTCACAGGGATCTGCCCCTGCAGCTCTGAGCAGGTGAAACCCCCCTGTTCATGACACAAAGCCAGCACAGGGACCTCACAGGTACAGATTCACACTCCCCCATCCTCCTGGCCATCCTCCAGGCGAAGGTCAGGTAAATATTTGGTACCCTGACAGCCAGTTTAAGGAGAAGCTTTCAGGCCAAAAGGAGGTCACCTTGAAGACTTTCTCTGTCATGCTGAGCACCCCAAAACTTTTCTGGGATCCATCACTGTGGGTACTGATTTATCTTCTGCCTTGCCATCCCTAATGTGTTTAGGTTCAGAGTGGCCGCACAGTGAGAGGGATTCTTAAACCCCTCCCAGGGCAAAGTTCTGGGGAAACCCCATGTTTATTCATCCCTCTCCCAATTCATCCTGCTGGTGTTCAGCCTTCCTTACACACCTCTGCCATTTCCTTCTGCTGGGTAGGGCAGCCAAATGGGTCAGAAGAGGAAAAGCTCTTCAAAGCTGCTCATCCCACCAGGGCCACTTGCTGCCCAGGTTGTCATGATCTGAAGACTGAGCTTCCAGAAGGATTTGCCACCACAGCACCTGGGACTGCATTTTCACCCGTTGCTGCTTTCTGGACAGATGTGTGCCAGCTGCTCGGTCTCCTCAGATGCGCACACGAGTCCGTGTGTGTGATCGGATCGCTGATCGATGCTCCACAGCCATCTGGGTCCAGGGAAGAAGTGACAAATCTCCCCACACGCACAACAGACGTACCTTCCATGTGATTTTGATGAATGAGATCTTTATTGGCTGCTGGGCTAATTAAATAGAAGTTGCATCAGCTTCTAGCTGACAGGCTTTAATTGCTCCTGAGCAGATTTTGAGAGGACCAGATGAATACGAAAATGAGAGGAATGACTGTGAATTGGATCCAAGGATGTCTCTGACTGCATTGTGCTTCAGCTGAAAGTTTGTTCCACCTTTCCCTGAGGAGCTGGAAGGGGACAGGGGCTCCTGTATTGTGAGGGTGCTGTCAGAAAAGCAAAAATTCACATAGATAACAAAAAGGAGAAAATAGTATCCTGGTTTTAAATAAGAATTTCTGAAGTCTTATCTTTGCCCCAGTGTCCACCTTTGGCCTTGAGCGGCTGGTACCCATCCACTCTGTGCTCCTGTTCCCATCTGTCACACAGGACTCACAACACCTGCCAAAGCTTGAACTGCCTGGGATGCTCTGACACATTACGTATTCCTGAGACTGTTTTTCTCTCTTTTTTTCCCCCTCTTGTTTATATAAAGTTCAAAGACTGCAAAAGGTGTGTCAGGCATCTATCAGCCCCCCTAGCCAGGCACAGCCCTGTGCAGTTCTGCTGAGAGCTTAGGGGAAGGATGCTTCCCTCCAGCAACAAAGACTTTTGAGCCTGGTCATTCATTGGCGCAGGTCCTTTGAAGACAGGAGGTGCTGTGTGTGTCCCACAGTGTGTGCTGGTTGCCAGCAAGGGCTCCCCAGCCCTCTTGGCCCCTTGCTGCCATATCCCCATGCAGGAGCTGGGTAGGGGGCTGATTTGCATCTCTTCTCCAGGCTCCTGCCTAAACCTCCAAGTGGAGTCTGTGAGTGGCTCAATAGGAGAGTCAGTGACAGAAAAAGTTTCTGGGTACTCAGGGTTCAGGTTGGTGCAGGACAGAGACAGGCCTGGTACACAGTAGATTAAAAAGTTAACTGAAATTAATGACCAAGCCCTCAGTGACTTCAGTGGTGTCATGTTTTCCCCAGTGGACTCTGCAGTTTATAGCTGGGCAGATCCAGCCTAAGAGGCTTGTTCCATGTTTAATTTATGGCATGATGGATGAGTTCTTAGCATACAATGCACTTAATTCCATTTTAGGCTGATTTATGGTGTGAACCGCACGTGAAGTTTTTAATTCAGTAGGTGGTGACTCTGATCCAGTATATGGAGTGTGACGGAAGAGTTGATAAATTTGATTCCAAAGGTGATGCATCAACTTCAGTGTGCATCAAATTTATCACATGGCACATTGGTTTCAGTGCATTACACCCCAGCAATGGCAGTGCCAAGACAGCTGAGTGAATCACCAGTGGTCCCCCACATCCACCACCCCCTCAGAAGAAAATGGCCCTTGCTGTTTGTCTTTCATTTGATCTTGCAGGACTTGAAGAAAACCAGAAAGATGGCCCATTAGGTACTGGTCAAAATATATTGTCTTCAATATAATACATGCACCATATAAGGGCTTTTGATATCCCACCTAATTTCAAGTCTCAGAAAGATGCTGTGCACTGGGGAACTTCAGCACCAACTAGCAAATTGGCTGAATTTGAAGGTAATTTTATGACTCAGTATCTTTGCTTTTAGCTCAACATCTGGCTGATCCACACTGCTGAATGGGAATGTGGAGTTTGAGTCCTCTCCAGGAGATTGGGCTCTTCAATTTCTGTAACTTCAGACAACTGTTAAAAAATCACCCCTGGAGTAAACCCCTCCTCATCTCCCTCACTTCTCACTGGGGATGCTTTTGGGTTAAGATTTGCTGTCTGAAATAAACCCACGTCTTTTTTAGAAGCTCCTAATGGCATTCAAGCAGCAGTAGTTTGGGAGTCGATGCACACAATCTGGACAGCCCAGGGTGTGCTGGGCACTGAGGTGTCCTAGTACCTGTTGTACCCAACAACTTCCCCATCCTCACACTCCATTACACCAGCACTACTGAATCCAGCTGGGCACTGCAGAGCATGGCAAATCACTGAGGCAGCCAAGAAAGACATGAGGGAGCTGATGAGAGAATTTGGTGACAAACAGCAAGAAGTAGTTACTTTTCTTCTTCTCTCCTCCTTTTGCTGCCACAGCCCCTGTGGCAGTGAGGATAAATGCAATGTATTAGCAGCAGTGAGTGGCAGATTCACTGGTCTGCAATTTATAACATTGTCCTCTCCAAAGCCCCACTGAAGTGCATTATGAAGTTAGCTAAATAAAGGGGGATAAAATTACGAGAGGGTCACTGTGGAAAAGTGTTTGGAAACCCTCAGAAGAGAGGCTGTTTTCTTCTCTCCAACTGTCTTGTTGAGCTCTGAGGGAGTGTTAGTGCTCATACACCAGATATTAAATTCAATCCAGTGAGAAGGAGCAGATGTTGATGTGCCAAGCCTGTCTGCCACCACGTGTAATGCATAAGGATGGCTGGAAAATCTTCCATCAAAATGTTTTGATTTTTCTTGGAGCAAAAATAAACTTCTGCTGGAAAAAAACAAAGAACCTTCAGGGCAGAAAACTTCTGGCTGAGAAAACTTTGTCTTCAGACTGTTGATAAAGGGTTGCTGCTGTCAGAGGGGATAAAGAGGAGGATGTTTTTCATCAGTCATGTTAATCTGATCTAGCCCTGCATGCAGGCTTGTGCAGACAGATAAAACAGATCCTGATGTGCTGATGAGCCAAACTCTATCAGTTTCTAAGGGACTTTGAGCTGTCTGGATGGAGAATCAGGGGACAGATTTGCTTTGAAATTATTCCCTGATGAAGGGTGTTAAGCACTGGGAAAGACATTCAGGCTAATGTGCATCTGGTCTGCCTGGAGGGAGCTGTTTGCAGGCTTGGCCTGTGCTCTGTGCTCCCAACACCTGTATAGCAAACAAGTCATGCTGCACTTGCTGCTCACAGCCCATTCATTCCCTGCAGGAAGCCAGGTATTCCACTCTCCCAAAGGGTTAAAAAACCCACACAAATATATGGTTTAAATGGTTTAAAGAGCACAAGGGAGGGGAAATGCTAAAAATCACTCCTTTCAATAGCAAAAAATGCTCATGAATCTGAACTCTTGTTTCAGAACCTCTTTGCAAACAGCTTTGCTCATGAGCAGGGTAAGAAACACTGGGTTTGGGAGGTTGTTGTGCCTGCTCCTCTCTCCTCCAGGCACCCTCCTGAGGGGAAGCTTGTGCCCCACTTAACTCTGGCCAAGGGGACCAGACAGGCTCAGGGATGCTCCCACCACTGCCATCCACAGAGAATCTCACTGTCTGAGCCTGGTTGGAGCTGGCACCAGGAGAAGGGCAGCAAGGTATGGCATGGATCCTATTGCTGTGTCCCAGCCCACTGAGCCCCTGACACACACACTCCTGCAGGACCACAGAGGAGCCTCCCAGCTGCAGAACATGTTTAAGCTGTGGAGAGAATTTATTTCTTCTTTTTTTGGCTTTGTATGGGAGACAAGGCTGTTGGTTTATATTGTGGAACAATCATTTTAACTGACTGAAGCCAGTCCTGTAAATCAATTGCCCTCTCCAGAGCATTAACCAGACCCAGGAACCAGCAGTTTTATGATACCTTTCCATGTTACTCTGGGTGGATTCTGGGCCAGAGTCTCAGGTGGTGTAACTTGGTGTCACTCTCCAAATCCAGGTGATTTACATTGTCTAATGCTGCTATGAACTTCTACAAGTTTGACAGTCTCAGGTGCCCTAGTTTTTACTGAAGAGTTTATATGTTGCTTTAAGGTGTTTTAAAATACATTTGACTGAGAGAGAGCACACAGGTCAAATTGTATATCCCAAACAAATATGTTTGTCACTTCAAAAATAGTTCAGGCCAAAGAACTGAAAGAAAGGAGATCCCTCTCCAGTAGTATGTACTCCAAAGGCTACTGGTCCCAGTTAGCCAGGCCTCCTGGAAGCTCAATTCCCTCCTCTTTGCATTGCTGAGGCTCTCAGCAGATTTGATAGTTTTCCTCTAAACCCTTTGACTATAATCAACAATGAGGCTGCTGCCACTGCAGGCTGATAGGATGGCTCCTGCCTCCTCCTTGGTTCACTCTTGTCCACTATTTTCATCCATCCATCCATCCATCCACCCACCCACCCACCCATCCATCCATCCATCCATCCATCCATCCATCCATCCATCCATCGTGCAAGAGTGCAAGATCCTGGGACAGGCACTGTCTTTCCTTTTTCTCTTTTATCCCATTGCTTGGGTGGCAAGTTTTTATTGACTCACAAATACACACAAAGGGAATTTCTGCCCATGGTCAAAAAGATACAGTTGAGTTAATATTTTTCCAAGCTGCTTAAGGTGAGCCCTCACTTCTGATTTAAACTGCAGATTTTAATTTCTGATGGTTAAAATGAGGGGTTTGTGAACCACACTGGGCACCCACAGGGCATCTCCACAACAGGGTGGGCATCAGCACTGGGGAATCTTTTTATCTTCCTACATGCAGGATCCTTCACATCTCTCATGGTCAGATGGTCACTCTGTGCCATTGGATTTCCTGGAGTTGTTCTAGACCTGGGTGATTTGCACCATTTTGTCCCTCTCCATTACCCCACATGGCTCTGCTATTATTTTTTTACACAGAGAAGAGGAAAAGAAGATCTGAGGACTTTGAGTGATACTCATCCTCTGAAAACAGAGGGCAATGCACACTCAGATGGACATGGGCCTGTCCTGGCTTTTGACATGTTTTCTGTGCAGATAAAGCTAAGCTTAATTTCACCGATAAAATTTCCCATTCCTGTGAGAGGGTGTTTCAGTTAACTGATAATCCATGATGATGAGTTTTCTGTGAACATTAGGTCCCAGGAGGTTTGAGGAAAGTGTCTGTCTCTCCCTTTGACATGGGGCACTTGGGAATGGTTGAGTTCCAGGCTGTCTTCTGTACCCAAGTTTTAAAAGAGTGGAAATTATAAAATTTGGGAAGTTCCTTATTTGTTTGGAATCAGCTTTTCCCAATTTCCACCACCAGCATCTGGCTTTGACATGTTTTTAATATACAGCTTCAGCTTGCACACAGAATTGAAATTTTCACCCACACGGTGCAAGTTTTGTAAGTGGTAATTGCATCAACTTAGGATCAATGGAGCAGAATAATATCTGCCCACTATTAACGGCTTAATAAAATTAATAGTGCTGGCTCTGCCATGAATTACTTGAAAATAGAGATTGTAGGATAGTAATGTAAACAATCATTGATTTTTCTTGGGAGAGTACTGTGAATAAATATGACTCTCTTCAGTATGTAGTTGATACCAGACAATGCAGAAAGTGTATCTGAGTACCTTTAAGGTGGGTGGAGAGGGATAAAGTGAAAGGGCCCCTGTGGCACTGGGGAGGTGATTAGATAAATGAAACTAGCCCAGAACAGATGAAAGCTCAGAGCCTCCTGGCACTCTATATTGCTGCCATCCAACCTGACCCAATTAATAACGCATTAGTGCAGGACAGGTCTGTTCAATGGTTCAGGTCTGTTAATTGAAATAGCATGATTAATGGCTTTGGAGGGGATGGGGAATACTTAGAAAAATGACAGGAGTCTGCAACCCTGCAATGGAGTTGATGCATTACTCGAGGGTGAAGGAGATGGGAGGTGGCTTTTATTCCAATTGAGATACTGCCAGCATCCCAGCACTGAGCTCAGTGTCAATGCCACAGCTGGAGAGTTGGGAGCAGGAAGAGCCAAATCCACCCTCAGCCTTGCCCACGAGCACAGGGGAACTGTGTGAGCTCAGGGGCACTGATGCCTGTGGGGTTTCCATGCTGCTGTCTGGCTACATTTGGACCTGGTACAAAGGCATGTGGAGTGAAGGTTGGGCTAGGCATGGGGGGGGCAGCCCACCTCATGGGGGGCAGCACCCACTGCTACCCTTAGGGGACACTGGGGCCCTGGCAGCAGCATGGCTCTGTTCCCACTACTCACACACAGCCAGCATCCGTGTTTCTCCTTCCAGAGGCCAATTTTCCTGTCGATTCCAATTAACCCCAGCGCTGACATCTCAAGGACAGCTCTGGAGGCGGCTTTGCAGAGGAGCAGCAATTTGGAAATGTCTTGTGGGGTGGAGATGGCACTTTAGAGCCCAGCCTTAATTACATCAAATGGCCAGAAAGAGCTGTGCAGTGGTTTGAACTATTGCCATTTGCAGAATTATTCTGCTGCAAGATTCCCTTCTGTCCTGCTCTTTTCCCGATGTCTTTCCTTTACATCAGTGCCTGTGCTTGAGCTCTGGGCTCACCACAGGGGCACATGTGTGTGATGCATACCCTGGGTGTTTTCCTGGCAAAAACAAGCCTTCCCATTGTTCTCCCTGTTAAACATGCACCCTGCAGCTGGTGCATGAGTGTGTGAGGGAGGGGGCCAACGGGCTTTTCTTGCAGGGACAAGAGGCCAGCTAGCACTTCATCCCAAACAATTGCCCCTGGCTGTAAGGAATGAAGCATCATTTCTTCAAGATTTGCTCTGCCCTGGTCCTTTTTGCTGTTTCCATCAAGCCCATGAAAGCTGGGGATGAGCTCTCCCCATCTCTGTATTTGGAGCAGCCATGCTCCCACACCTCCGTCCTGGTGCGTGTATGGCCCTGAGAATTCACACCCTGTTTGAAATACCCAAATCCACAAGTTTTTGAAGGACAGTCTGGCTAATGGGGACAGTTTGGGTACCTTCATTCCTGGCAGAGGCTGCAAGAGCAGCAGGCACGCTGTGTTTGTTTTCCAGTCCTCAAAGGGAAAGGGGCAGAACTTCAAGAGCAGCAGCAACACCAGGGTTCAGAAGAACAAGCCAAAGCACAGCTTTTAACATGGGGAATAATAAATGCAAAGAAAGACCCACAGAGCCGCAATAAAACATCCCTTAAATCCTTTGTTTTCGTTTTGGATGATAAAGGAAAATCATTAGGGCTCAATTAGTCATGAGAGACAGGGGTCCTTCTGCATTGCACCGGCTTGAGAAAACACCTCCTGTTCAAGAGCACACCCTCCCCATGCAGCGAGGGATCATTAAATATCAAACACTTTATTTGTGCCATTTGCATTGCTTATTGTGCCCTTGTGCGGGATGGGAACTCGGCGGCAATAATTGATGGGCGTGGATTTAAAGGCGCCTGGATCTCCTAAACCAGGCAGGGGAATGAGGGAGAAGCTCTAAGCAGTGGCTGCTGGTTCTGCTTCATCAGCACAGCAGGATAAAAAGGGGAAGGAGTGACAGGTGAGTTTAGGTGACCCTGACAAGAGGACATAAGGGTTTTGGGTACATTACTTTTCACTTGGGGGTGGAGAGGAGGGGACCAGGTGGGTGACAGCCACTGCTGGACATGATGAGACACAGCTGGTCTCAGCTTCTCACTGGGGTGAGCTGGTGCTTCCTCCCTGCTGTGCTGGGGGGAAACTTTGCCGCAGCAGGCCATGCATGTGAGCATGAGGCCTTTAAATATTTATAATGCAACAGATGACGTTGAGATGCTGGGTAAAAGATGGAGAAGGTTCCCAAAGCCCTCTGCATGCTGGCCCTGCTGCAAACTCTTGTTTAGTGGCTGCTGGAACTCTTGGCAATGTCAGCATGGGGTTATGGCTGGCACTGAGCAGACAGAGGACACCCCAAGAGGAAATAAAGTAAATAGTCCATTAACAAATCCTCCACATCAGAACAAGCTCCCCAAATCCCTCTCTCTTCCCAGAAGTGACCGTGCTGCAAGGAGGCTGTGATTTGTTGTTGTCACCATGGGAAATGTAAAGCACAGCAGTGGAGCATCACTTACTGCTTTATTACCCTCCCTGTTCCCTCCATTTCTTTGCCGAGACTGCAAATAAAAGAGCAGACACCTGGTGGCTGGGCCACTGTCCCTGTACTCAAAAGCAGGGTGGGCAGAGGTGGCCAGACAGGCAAAGCCCCAGGATGTGCCCACAGAGTGGGGACAAGCACACAGGGCTGTGCCTTGTTTTTGCACACGAGAACTTGTGATGGGGCAGAGAGAGCAGCTCTAAGCAGTCACCTCAGGACAGAGACACACTGGGGACAGGCTCTGGCACAGGGTTACAGCAGGAGCAGGTCGGGCATGAGGTGGGGTCAGGTACTAGGAAGGAAGATGTTTGTGCTGCCACAGGCACAAGGACGGCTCTGGAAGGAAAAGCCTGACTGAGCCTGCCCAGCCTAAAGCAGAAGGGACCTGCTTTGGCTCTGGGACTCAGGGATTTAATTTTTCCCCTCTCTGCAATTTTTTCATCGCTGCAAGCAGTAACTGCAGCAGGCTAAACAAATAAGGGCCTGTAATGTAATCTTAGACATATGCTCCTGAATTCACATTTAGAGTGCAAACCATAATATTTTGGTTTATTATTTAATTACAGAGCTTGTAAAGTAAATGTATTTAGACCCTTAATTTTAGGAAGCTTGAATTACCTTCCATTCCTTGTTTAGTATTCAGGTGGAGAATTTCCATGTCTGGCTGCAGCATGTTTGGGGTGTGCAACAGAGCTGGGTGAGCCAGGCATTTTCACCACTCTCACTTCTCATTTGTAGGAATTGGGCCAAATTATGTTTTGCTATAAAGTATCTAAAATTAATTGAGTGGCACAGCATAAGGAGTTGGTTTCAGTCCTTCATCCCCCAGCAGCACTTGCAAACTGTGATAACCTCTCTAGCGAAAACCAGGAGGAAATTGAGCCCCCACTCACCAGTTTTTCTTATGCACCTGAAAAGAAAAATCCTGTATTTTTGGAAATGTTCCCCTATTAAAAATTGTTTGCCTAATATTAATTGTGTCGGACAAACCCCTGATGACACAGCTTGAAATGTGAGCTCTGTTCCTGTCCAGTACTGGGACCACAGGTCTCATTTTGAAATTTGTCAAAAGGCTTGAGCCCATGTGTAGGACTGGTGCTGGAATACGCCAAAGAACTGCTCCTATTCAGGATCACTGAGGCTTTAAAACACCAAAACCTGAGCGGAAACTGCTTCTGAGACCTTGAGTCTGAGCCCCCTGCTCTTGGGACAGCTCCTTCAGGGGCTGGTGGGGTCACCCCTACAGTAGGAGGGCAGCACCCACATGGCCATGTGTCCCCTGGCCATGCTGCTGGACATGCCACCAAACAATGGGAATGGTAACTAGGGGAACTGATTCCTTGCCTAAGCAAGGTGCCAGCAGGAACACTGCCACCTGGGAATGAAGCGGTTATTTAGAAAACTCCATCCATCGCTGGGTGTTTGCATCCCCCTCCCTGCTGAGCTGTTCAAGCCAGGTATCACAAAGCCCCTGCTGTGCAGGGTCTTGCCCCAGGAGGCACAGCATTGCTGTGAGGGATTGGGATGTGGTCCTGGAGGTCCCTCCTCGGCGTCTCCACAATGGGGCCGAGGCAGGTTTAGGGATGCTTTGCTTGTACCCTACCAGAAGGGGCCTGAAAGCAGGGTGCATCCTTTTCCACCATGACCAGAGGGAAAAAGTAATTAATTTTATCTATTTGGAACTGTATTGAACTGAGCTTGCTCATCCTGTGCAATTCCCATCTCCTCAGGCTGTCTCCCAGCAGCAGTGATGTCTGCAGGCAGCGGGTCAGAGCTGAGTGACTCCACAGAGACTCTGCACATGGACACATCTAAACCTCTTATTTACCATGCAGGCAGACCGCAGCCAAAATCAGGGAGGGGAGCTGCAATCACATCTGTACCTTATCAGGCATCTGCCCACTCCCACCTGGCTTTTGAGCAGTAAGTTTTGGATAGTGTAACCTCCAGGTCAGCTCTTGTACACAAAACTCCTGCTTGTTCCATGCTGAGTAAATAATTTCTCCATGAGAGGAGTCTGTGGAGGGCCATGGCAAGGTCGGTAACATATTCTTTGTAGGTACACTCAGAAGTAAGTGTGTAACTTTTCTCCCTCATGGACATCATGTTTTAGCAAAGCCTGGGGATGCTTTCTTTTTCCTTTGAAACGTCATATGATTTTAAACCACTGCATTCAAGGAAATGTACATTTGACATCTGATTAGACAATACAACATGAAGTAATGACCATCTAATTCCTACCCATCTGGATTCACCATATAAATAATCAGAGCAAAGAACCTGGAGAAGGGAGGTGAGGGGGCTGAGCCCATCAGCAACAATGTGCAATAAACAGCATAAGAAGATGTCAGACCCACATGATGGGTCAGTCTTGAGCCCTCACTGCAATTCAGTAACATAAAAATACTCTCTGTTTGAGTCTGGGCTGTTTACACAGCTGGTGCATAAATATTTAGATTTGCAAGAGAAGCATTTGCTCAGCTGAAATCGAGATCTCTGGAGTCAGCAGTGGGGGGTGTAGAGAGGCCCAGCATTTCCTTGGAAAAAAGAAAATCGATAATAATTAAAGCAGGGAGCTCTGTTTCCACAAAGAACCCGGCCCTTATGTAGACCTAACTCAACTGGTGTTCTTCAGGGGGTGTGGAAAACTCCCTGCAGGGTGGGTGAATACTGTGACAAAGCTGCACAGGGGCCACAGGTGGGGACCTCATGGACACAGGAGCTTGGTACTGGGCATGATGGGGAGGGTGGAGATGTCACTCTGGAAGTCTGGAATCCCAGGGGAGCCACAGGCACTTCCATGGAACAATTCCAGCATGTGGGATAGCAAGGAGTCTGTCCAGTGCATTTTCTGTCTGTGAGGTGCTCGGTGAGTGATGTGCCTGCCATTACCCCAGCCAGGAGCCATTGTATTGCCATGAATTTCTCTTTTCCCCTTGCGTTTTGCTATCATAAAGTTGGCTGTGGACCCAAGTTCATCTTTTGCTACCTCTTGCCAGGGGAAAAGAAGGCTTTCACTACTCGTGAGTATTACACAGACAGGTGTAAACCCTAGGGAGGGGATGGAGAACCAAGTTGGCTCCTTCCCATGGGATGATGACAGCCTCCTTTCTAGAAAAAAAGTGTTTAAGTGGATTTTTCATCAGGCAAACCCTCACTTTAGGAAAACCATAAGATATAGCAGTTATTAAAAAGATGATTTCTACTAATGCATCTGCTGTGTCTTCATTATGTCAGGGCATCTCCATGAAGAGATTTGCAGAGGAATCCAGTCATTCATTTTCACACATAATTCCTCAATAGCCCATTTGCTTCAAAGACTTTTATAGACTTTTACTACTACATGAATCCTCAGATACTTATTTTTTTAGGCTCCAGGGGATCGACTGAAAAGAAATTAGTTTTCTGAAGTTTTATGACGAAGGTTTTGCTCTGAATAAAAGCTTCCCGTTATTTCCAACTTCTGTTCTCCACAAAGATGACTTTGGCAGGTCTGTTCCTATGGTTGCCACAGGGTATGAGACATGGGTAGAATTTTAGGTCCCAGAAATAAATAATATATTTCTACTGGAAAAGGCTCCTTCCTTAATCTCACCACTTTCAGTAATGTGGACATTTTTCTACAGGTTTACAAATGAACATGAACACCTGGGTGTTGGAGCCCTGATTGTTTCCATGTTGTTTCCATCACCACCATCTACTTCATCACCTGACCCATCTGGGCACAGGCCAGCCCCACCAGGGATGGCCAAAAATGCCCATATAGATCCCTCCTGTGCCCCCAGTCCTGCCTGAGCAGTGGTGCTGGGAAAACAGCAGCGAGCAGTGGCTGGTGGAAAAACCCAAGGGTAGGTGGGATGATAGCCCCTAACCAGCAGAATTCCACCTGGACAGAGAGGTCAGATGGTGATGGTGAAACTTAATAAGAAACAAGCAAAACTAGTAATAATAAAAACCTCTCTCCCTACTTCCATGATCCTAGTGCAACATTTAAGCCACACGAGGGCAAGGCAAACTCACAACACTCAAGGAACATTTCATACATCAAGTGCTTTTTTTTTTTTTGGGAAGGAGCCAAGTCTCTTCTCATTTTGCTTTCCTAAGGATTGGGAATTTCCAAAAGCAAATCATACACCTTGAAAAATAAGCTAATGTGAATGCAAGGATGTCATACACATCCACTAGCAAAACAGGCATTCGAGGGAGTCCAGCAATCCAGGTGTTCCTGGCTTGCATAGCTCCAGGATAATAGTGATCTGTGTAAGCTGGAGCAGTCAGTGTGCCTTGTTTAATAAAAATATAAACTGTTTGGTGCAGTCCTGCTCCTGCTGAAGTCTGTCAAGATGGCATTTCTCTGCCCCAGTCTTCAATGAGACGCTGAGTGAAGTGAGGTGGTAGAGATGAGGCCAACAGAGGGTGAGAAGGGAGGATTAGAGGAGAGCAAACATGGCCCCACCAGCCAGGCTCCAGAGGGAAGGCCAGATGGTTACACTGCAGCAGCACTGACACAGCTAAAGGAAATATTTAGCTGGGCTCATCTGCCATGAGGTGTCACTGGAATTGAGAACCAACACATCCATCAAAGGAAGGGGTGCAGCCAGCACTGGGGTTTATGAGAGGTACAAACCACCACACTTCAGGGAGAGAGCCAGCCACGTTAAAGGGAGGGGAGGAGGAAAGATGCTGTGGGCAGTTTCTGGCTTTCTCCATGGAAGAACAAGCTGGCAGGAGCCATAGCTGTGTTTGATGTTAGTCTGCCCATGCAGTGCCAAGGATCGCTGCTGGCAACTGATGGAGCTCCTTATGGAGCTTCTACATCAAACCAAGCTTCTTCCTCCATCCTGCTGGCTTGCTCTGTCAGGGCCATGTCCCTTTGCTTGCCCTGCCCCAAGCATCTTGGCAGGCTCCATGAGCAGCCATGGGACCACAGTGGTTCCCATGGAAAACTGGGCAGCCATCTCACCCTCCCTGCACCCATCCAAAGGGCATCTCCAGACCTTCACAGCCTGATAGTTCTGCCTTAGAAGCTACAACTGGCAGCAAAACAGGGCAATCAGCCCTAATCACCCTGAATTATCACAAGTCCTCCTCCATCCTGACCTTTCTGCCCCTACTCTCCCCAGAACTTTGCTCTCTCATTAATTGAAACAGAACCTTTCTGTCACCACTGATTGCAGCGTCCAACATCAGCTGCCTGGAAGGATAAAAATAAAAGATGGAAAGTGTGTGCTTTTAGTACAAATAAATAGGTGCCAGAGAAGGTAATTTAATTATGCAGTGATTGAATTAGGTGGAAGAAGCTGCATTATGCCCACAAAATATCTGCCCTGATGATCGATTTGAGACATAGTCCCTGTTTGGCCAAGCAATGGGGTTTGGCTGGGAGGGCTTGGAGCAGCTCCCATCTGAGCTGTCTGGTGCAGCATGCCATTGGGACCATTGTGGATGCCTCATCCCCCTTTTTGGCAAATTTGGCTGCTGGCAGAGTGAGGCTGGCATTAAAATGCTCTCGTTGTACACTACAGGTTTTCTGTGCAAGGAAAAATTACTTTAGAAAGGATGAACCTGATGACTAGGCTGTGTCACTCCATTACTGCACCTTCTGTGGAATTAAACAGAACAAAATAGAGCAATTAATGGACAAAAAGGAAATGCTCACAACGGATGTGTGTTACTGAAAAGTAAAGGCTATGAGGAATTTATATGGGACGGGAAAATATGGATTTATAGCCAATAAAGGGTTTCAGGGAAGTCCCCGAGCCAAGTGCCCTCAGGATGTGCCAAAGCCCCAGCACACCCCTAATTAGGATGAATTTCCCTTCTGCTGGAGTTAATGCATTATGTATTTAAATAATTTGTGTTCATTTGCAGCAAATAATTACTTTAAAATGTTATCATTCATTTGGATTATTTGACTTCTCTATTAATTCTATAAATAATTATTTAAAAGGTTGTGTTGATGTTGGTGGAAAGCATTCCTATTGTGTTGTTGGTGTGGTGGAGCAGCTCCCTGTGGTAGGACCAGCTGGTGGATGCTGGGTTGGCACCAGCAGAGACCCGGCCCCGAGCCCTCCATCCCCAACATCTTCCCACTGCCCCCTGGTGACAAGGAGCACACAACAGCTCAATACTGGAAATCATCATGTGCCTCAAACTTAATTGTTAGGAAATGCTCTGATTTCAATGTAAAGCTGTACCTGTCCTTGCTTCCCCTTGCTGTAAATTTTCTGTCCCATGACACCTAAAAGCAAAAGCAATCTTCTTAATCACAGCACTTCCGAGCACAAACAGAGGTACAATGTAAGAGGCACAGGGCAATGAGCTCCTCTGTTGTGTGCCCTTCAATCTGGCTTGATTAATGGAGATTTTGCGGGGAGATTTTTCATGCATGAGCATTAATAGGGGAGCAAGGCTATTTTCTTTCCCTGAAAGGCAAGACAAAAGAGCTGTGCTTTTCAACTCAGCAACATTAGTCTTTATTTCAATGGGGGAAATTAAATAAATGAATCTGAAAGCAGGAAGGAGGGAAAAGCCTTCAGAACAGGATTTAAAAGAATTATTTCTGGGGTTCTCCGTGTTCTCCTGCTGATTCAACCAAGTCCATAACGCATTAGGGAAACACATGGACCCTCTAGGCATCCCACCAGCAGCCCCTGGCTGGGCACCTAATATTCCAACCCAGCAAGCTGCCAAAATCTTTAAAAAATAACCTGTCAATTAGCAGATTCTCTCTGAAGAATTTAGTCTGGCTAACTTAAAACACAAGTGAACTTAAAAGCTCGCTATGTTAAATTTGATCAAGGCTTTAATAACATCTGGCTGGATTAATGTGTGCTGTGCTCCCAGCAGTGGGGCTGGAGCTGGCCTCCCAAACCCACATTTGCTGTGCTCGAGTCATTTCCCCACCAAGCTCATGTGTTTGCAAGTTAAGGGGTGTTGTGTGGGTTCAGTGGTTCCTCTGGGAGCTGGGGGTCCTGGCAGCACTGATCCCCCCCCACCGGTGGTGTGAGAAGATGTGAGGAAGGTGGAGAAGGTAATGCTGACAGAGGCACTGTCCTGGGCTGGGGCAGGAGGGCTCTGTGGGGTGGCTGAGGGCCCCAGTGGGGTCAGGGGGGTGAAAGGGCAGGGGATGGGGGCTCAGCCCCTCTTGCATCTTGTGCCATCACATTGTCTTTCTGTAGTGGAGCTTCTCCTGGGAAGGCATCACACACCTTGCAGCAGAGAGGGATTTCGCCTGCCCTTAAATCACAGGAAGATGATTTAAGGAACTGAACGCTTCAAGCCAAGGCTTCTAACTGAAAAGACACATTGATTTTCTGTAGCTGATGGAATAAAAGAATTACTGTGGCACAAAAAAAAAAAAAAAAAGCCAACTTTGTTTAAAAAGCCACCTTGGCACGTGCTGTGCATCAGTAGGGATGGTGTTCCTGGGACAGGATCCTTCTGCAGCCCCAGCCCCAGCCCGCACAGACATGCTGGCATGGTTTTGGGTGCCCTGTGGTGGGAGCAGGCAGGGCCCAATGCTCAGAGGAAAGCAGGGCAATGATGGGGAGTCAGGCTCCTGCTTTTGGCAGCGGTGAGTCTCTATCCCACTCTGGGATTCTGGGACCAGAGTGCATCCCCTAAAAAGGGGCACAGATGCCGGCGGACTGGAGATGGGGCAGCAGTGAGCAGGGTGCTGGAAGGATTTGCTGTCCCTGCTGTGGAAGCCGCTCCCTGAGTGGGAATATTTGGTCTCCCCCGGGTCCGTGCCCCGCTCGGAGTCACTCGCTCCCTTGCTCGCTCGCTTTTCCCGATGAAGATTTCATCCCTGCCCCGGCGCTGCTGAGGCTTCCCGGGATTTGGGGAAGCTCCAGTCCGCCTGCCCGGGGAAGAGGGTGGGAAAGGGGCAGCACACCGCACAAAAATGCCCTAAAATATGTCCCCGGGGCACCTCTGCCGCTGGCAGTGATCCCGGTTTGGCGGCTGCATCTTTCGGGGAGCGGCAGAAAAGCAGGAGGATGCGGGAAAGAGAAGCGGGGTCGCTCTGGGGTCGCAGGCACCGGACCCTTCTCATGGGCGGGCCAGGATCGCTCACCCCCACATCCCCCCGACGTCCCCCTTCCTGACCCTTGGCTTTCCCACCAGCGCACAGGAAAGCCCGAAACGGGAGCCGTGAGGAGCTGGCAGCGCTCCCTGGGCCCTCCACAAAAGCACTTGTTCATTCTCTATTCTCCCTTAATTACACGAAAGCAATAACCATTCTATCATCGCTTTACAACGCTTCGGTTTGAATCCACTATTAAGGCAGGAGTGTTGTGGCTCAGACACTTTAATTAACATGAATGATCTCACCTTTTGTCCACAGCATCTTTTTACATGTTATTATATCAGGTAATTGTTAAACTATTCACTGGTTTGGAGAGGTCTATGCTTTCATTAAAATGTCTTGCTTTTTCTGACCCCGCAGATTACCCACATTTTTACATTTAGAATTTTCAGGTGATTTGAGTTAAAACAATCTGCAAGAAAGCAGATGAATTATTTAAAGCACTAGCAGTCTCACTAGGAAAAGGGATTTGGTCAATGCTTCTCCAAATTTTAGAAGTTTCAAGGTGCTCCCAGAGCTGGCTAGGAAATCAACTCCCTATTGACCAAAGCTATCAAAAGAATGAACTGAATAGTTTAAATTCATTTGAAAATTCCCCACACTTGTGGGGGGGGCGGAAAGGCGTTCATTAATTTTTAACATACCCTTTCTTGTTTCCTCTCTCACCAGAAGAAAAGGCTAGGAGAAAAACCAGGGGCTCTTCCCTCAGGAAACAAAAGTCCTGCCAACTTTTTTGAGCTTTTCAGAAATGCTACTCAGGGGGTTTTTAAAAATGAAATCACATTGAAAATGTGGAACAATTAAATAAAACCCAGCCCAAGCCCCCAGATGATAAGTCCTTTCAGGGCACACTCTGACGTGGATGAAATTTGCTTCTGACCAATTTCGGCCACTTGAAAATGTCCATTCTCTAAAATCAGGGAAAATGGAAATAATTTTTGTGCAAACAATCAGGACTGGCTAAAGCATCTTGCTTGTACCCTGTGTCAGCCCTGATGGTGGGAAGTGATTCTACTTCTCTGCTAAAACATGGCTCAGGGGGCTGAAGGAGGCTGAGTCCTTCCCAAGACAATCTCCAGTTCCTGCTTCCACTGTTTGGAGAATGATCTAATGAGAGCAAGACTGGGATGCAGGCACAGATCCTCAAGGACCAAAGAACTAGGTAAACCCTGAAATTTGGTCTAAACACCTGAACCTTCATTTCCTCCTCTTCCTCACCTTGAGCTGCTCCTTAGAAGCAGCAGCAAAGCTGAGTTAGGACAGACAGGGAAGAAAATCTCACTGCCACTGGCCTTCCCCATCAGCAGCAGGAGCATCACCTGTCCCCAGACCATGGCAAGCACCTAAATCACAGGAGCACCTGGGGGCCCTCATGGGCTTGCCCAGCCTCAGCTGGGACACACACCTGCCCATGGGCACTGAAGCCTCTTGCAGCTCAACCCTTCAGCCTGTCTTCAGAAGGGGCCTTGCATTGTCCCATTTCTCTAGCCTGGAATCCATGTCCTCCCATCTGCTGGACTGTGGTGGACCCTGGATCTTGCTCATGTCTCTCTGTGCATGGAGGTGTAGATGGATGCTGGTCCCAGCCCTGCAGGACTGCCCCTGTGGGTGAGGACCACCCCTGACTCCCAGCTGGACCTGCTGCTTCCCAACAGTGAGTTGTTGTGCTCTGGGTGGTGGTGAAGGCAGAGCTGTGTGTGAGCCACATCATTATGCTGACATCAACCTGGGAAAAAGGGCTGGAGGGCACCCTGCATTAAGGGACTGCCTTAATTTAGCCACGTGTTTGACCACCACAGGCATGTGCTTTTCTCAGGGCTGGGGCAGGTCTGCTGCAGTGTTGCCCATTGCTTTGGAAAAATGCATCTGAGTCTTGGAAACTGTGTTTGGTGTCAAGGTTCTTGTGCTGTCCTATCTCTGAGAACAGCCTCTGGCACTGCTGGCCTGAGGGAGAGGAGGCAGAGACACTCTCTCCCCGAGGAGAGAGAATGGGGAGTGGCTCTGCCCCTCAGCCCTGTGGATGTGAGGGGGACAGGGCAGGAAGGCTCCTCTGGGAGCAAGGACAGCTTGGTGTGGCAGTGATGAGAGCTGTGGTTAACTGGGTTAATTATATTCATGTTGCTAGGATCACGGTGAATTATGTTAATAGCAGCATCTGGGGAAATTACATCTTCATTAATTGGTCCTGATTGCTGTTTGGCAGATGCAAGATGTTTCTGACTTTAGCATGCAGGACAAAATTTATTGTAATCAGCACATGCAGTAACTGCACAAGTACTGTTATCGTGCCTTGCTAATTGACTCTCTGAAGAGGAAGGGATGGCAAAGACCTGCATGGCCATCTCATCCTTGCTCTCCTGACCCAGCCAGGACAGGCTTGTCTTCTACTGATTCCTGCTCTAGTGCTTCTTCTGATAGAGCTCTGAGCATTGTTTTGAGTTAATAATGGTGATAATATGGTTGACAGACATGGGACAGCAGTCATGGGGCTGCGGATGCTTCTGTTGATGTGTTGTACCCTGGAGCTGGCCTTGCTCTGGCAACAAGGCTCCTCCTCATGGATGTAACCTGGGGGCAATCAGGTCCATTCACATGCTTGGAGTCAAATTCGTTGGTGATTTGGAGATCTTTGATCCCACCAGGTCCCCAGCAGGAAGGAGAGGAAGCTCACCCAGGCAAGGCTGTCCTCAGGGCACCACCCTTGGGTGGGAGATGGGGCTGCTGGCCCCATGTGAAGAGACACCAGTCATGGCCAAAGCAGGGGTGAGCTACGTGCAGTCTGTGGCACCGATCTTTGCAATGCTGCAGCTTTCAGTCAAAGGAACAGCAGCAAACAAGGAATAAACCACATTGCAGTGAGCTATCACACTGTGGCAGAAAGCTCCATTCTTAACCACGGCAGAGATCCTAATCCCTTTGGATAAAGTCCCAAAGCTCGGAGCAGATGCAGAGGTAATACATTACCTCCCTGGGGAAGCACGGGCTGAAGCACAGGCGAGCGCCAAGTCCCTCATAAGTTATGAGGCTCGTCTGGGGACAGCAATAAGTTGTGTTATGGCCTTGCTTGCTCTGCCTTCTTTTTACACAACACCATCTTTCATTTTAATAGTGGTTTTTCAGCCAGCTTTGTTAGGGCTGCTTCTAATTGGGCTGGATTCATGTGTCCCACCAGGGCACAGGACAAGCCTGGCACTGCTTGGAAGGGAAGGGTTTTACTGCCTGGTGCTTTCAATGGGCATAGCCCAGGCTTTGGGGAGCAGGAGGGGACATGGCAGGGGTGAGAGAGGAATTCAGGAGCAGTTTTAACTCTTTACTTGCACTTGAAGCTCATATAGCCTCCCTGAGGCAGTGATGGGACAAAGAGTGACTCTACATGATTCAAATATCTCCCAGGGAGATGAAAACCTGTTTGACAATCAACCTTTTTGATCTGAGAGATGTGGAGCCGCCTCTTTTGCTGTGAAATTGGATTTAAAAGTTCTTCAGTGCTGAAAGTATCAGAATCACACCTTCACAAAATAGTTTTCATAGGTCATCACAAGGAATGAGAACTCATTGCTGGGACAATTCTACCAGAGCTTTGGAAGCAGGGAAGTCTATGCCCTCAAAACCTAGAGCTAGGTTTCACTTAGAATCTGTAACAGGTGCTGAGTGGGGAGCTGTCTTTTCCACAACACTGACCCTGTAAATAAATGCAAGGGCTAGGAGAGCTGTGATGCATGTGAGATTTGGCTGCAAAGCAATGCTTGCAGCTTCTGAGACACTTTTACCAGCTCCAGGGATCCCCAGGTCCATCAGCACAGGGGCACTGGGAGGTCAGAGAGTCCCAAGGTTTCTGCTTGTGTTCTCTGGGCCTCTGGGAGACTCACAAAACTCCTCTTCCCTCCACTGTTGCACAGCACTTGCCACCTCTGTCCTCACTGACCTATGGTCTGCCCTGGGTGCTGTGGTCCTGCCAAACTGGCTGTTCCAAGGTGACCAGAACTTCCAGCTCCCAGTCAGCCCATTAAGATGGACAAACCTCACTAATTAGATGAAGAAATTAATGTTTAGTGGGAGCATCCACTTAGGATGTCTCCAAAAACACAGCTCTGAAATGTGTGGCTCTTTAATCAGAGATGCTGTCATCCCACTGCCCCCTCAGCCAGTGTGGCAAGGTGTGTCCCCATCTTGCTGTGGGTCAGACCTCTTTGTCTGGAGGACAGAGGAATATGGTGCAGGAGATCTAGGATCCTTTTCCTTCTCCATCTGGATGAACCAGGTGGTGAAACCAGGCCACTTGTTTGCAGAGGTCTTTCCCCATCAGCCATACCGGAAATATCAGAAACTCCCAGGAAACACGTGAGTGGAAGCCTGCTCGTGCCAAACACCAAAACAATTCACATTTGTAGCTGAGAAACACAGCAAGGAGCTTACTAGTTGGCAAACAGACTAAATTGTAGCACTACTTTTATTTTAAAAGGCAATTAGCACTGTGGAAGGATTCTCTCTGCCTCTTCAATATGTCATGTTTGTTAGTTAAAAGCCCAGTTTATGGCTAATGTTATATGATCACATATGTCACAGCTCTGCAGTTGAGCTGCTCTGTGGCATCAAGAAAACTGTGCCACAGCAGAGGTTCTGAGAGAGGCAAATGAGGGCAGTAGCATTGTGAAACTCAGTGGTACCCACAGAAATTTAGTGGGGAGGTTTTCCAGAGAAGACTGAAACTCTGGTAGATGTTACTATTTATTACCTGCTCACTTGAGAGCTAGGACTGTCAGGCCTGGGTGTGGTTTTTGCAGATTCCTTTTAGTGAGGGTGGTGCTCAGGGTCAGCGAGTGGCAAAGTTAGACAGTCCAGGAGAGATAATCCAGGCTGGCCCATGAGCCACCCTGTAAGGCTGGTATTGGGGCAGAGAACACGCAGGGTGTCTCCACCAGCCAAGCAGAACAGCCTGGATGTGCGTGGGGAGATGAATGTGCTGGTCCATCCCGCTGCTTGCACTGGCCCTGGGCTGGAGCAAGGCTTGAGCTTCAACACCAGGCACTGCAGTGTCCATCTCTTAGTCACTCAGCTAAAGCAGAGATGACAAGCATGTCACCACTGTGACCACCCTAGTGATGGTTCCAGGCTATGATCTCAACTGCTGCCATGCCCACTGCTGACAGTGAGTGGGAAACTCTTTCTTGGAGGAGAAAGTTTCTATCAGCAGTTGCAGAGAGCTAGCACTGGGTTCCTGCTCTTCTCGGAGACAGACTGTCACCAGAGAGATCAGAAATCATTTATTTTTAATGCTATGAATATGTAGAAACTTGTCTGAGCTTCTGCACGCAGTGGCCATGAATTTAGAAATGGCGTCAGGAATCGTGGCATTTGGCATCCTGCGAATCGGGTCAGAGCTATAAATTTCTCTTACTGGTGCGCAAGCCATTTGCCATACGTGACTTGCTGAATTTGTGGTCATTTCTCTCTCTGCCCCTGTGTGCAGAGCATATGACTGAGATTTTATATTGCACCTCTGAGACACCCAAGTCCTTCTGGTGCTTTTGCCTTGCATCCTAAACAGCCTCACTCACTCTTCTCCCTGTCCCCTTGGCTTAATGGCTTCTGGCCACAGCCTGGTTCTTAAATCATAGGCTGCACCTGGACAGGCATAAACTGCAACTGTCCCTAGACAGAGAGGGTTTGACTGGAGTGGTGACGGATGTGACTCTGAACACAGCTCAGCCTTGGGAGAACGCTGCTTCTACACTGAGCCTGAGATGGGTCCTCTGGCACAGGCACCGAAGGTGATTGGGGCAAGTCCTACAGAGAACCCTGACATGTTCAGTGAGCCTTCCCAATGACACTCATTTGGAATACAGAGGGATGAAATATTCCGTGTGGATTTCGTGGGGTATGTTAAGATGATCTGTGTGTTGGGAGGAAAGCTTAAGCTAAGCAAGTTCACATTGTGGGGACTGGAAGATGATGCTGCCGCCCTCCTCCTTCACTTTACTGCCTGTGCTTCTCCTCCCCCACCTCTATCTGTTCTAGACATAAAAGCTTTTTTATTGCAAGACTGGTTTTGCTCAGTGAATTAAAATGAAGCATTTGCAACCCCTCCTTCCCAGTGCAACTGCTCCCAGTAGCAGTGCTCTCTTGCTGGTCCCAGCCCCTCTGGTCAGTCTGGGAAAGGCAAGCCCAGCAGCAGGACATGAGCAGGGTCTTGCTAAACCCAGGTCTGCTGAGATGTGCCTGTGCCTCAAAATGGGTCTGCCCTGTTCCACAGACTGCTCCCTATGAGCATGGTGAATCACTAAAGGCCGCAGAGGTGACCAAGATGTTTCCTAACTGATTCCTAATTGAATCCCTTTGTAGCAGCAGTGCCATCTCAAACAGGAACTGTATCAATAGGATTGTTTATTAAATTCTGGTCTGTTTGCAAGGGTGCAACACCACTGAGATCCTTTGGTGTAGAAACATGAAACAAGAACAGGGGATTTTCTCACATTGCTGAGAATTGTATGTTGCCTGCAGATTGCCCTTGAGGATCATGCACAGGTGTTATCAGGGTCTGAGCCCAATTACAGGGCAGAGCAGGATGCTGGAGACTGCACATTTGTAGGTCAGAGATGAAGCTCATGTGGCCTCTGCTACTAACTCACAGCCACTCTTCAAAGCCAGGGTCTCCAGCAAACTACACACACAGCTGTTTCCATCAGGGTAAGGTTTCTGTCCTTGTTAAATGTGAACCTTTGAGCCTTTTCAACTTAATCCTCTTCTGAGTGTATTAGGATTTTGGGGAGATTTTTGAAATAGCAAGGTTTCCTGAATTGCTGATCTATTGGTGCATATCTAAAGCTCTTACCATAAATCATCAGGGCCCTGCCAACATGCAATCTCAATAAAAGCAGAGAAAGCACCTTTGCTATCAGGGTTTTTCAACTATAAATTAGTGGAATGTGGTCTTTGTGAAAACAGCACTAGTTTCATGTATTTAGCAGGGAACACATTAAGCAAAGGAGATACCCGCTGGAGGGCTGGTGGTGCAAGGTTATGGATATGGGAAGAGGCTGATGATAGAAACTGGTTTCTTGGTCTCTAGCAGACACAAACAAAGAGACATTTTAAAAACAAAGGTTTCATAGGAGCTGTCCCTGAAGCTGTCTCTCAAAACTATGATTAGGGAAAATGAAAAAACAGAAATCAGAGGAGGTGAGAACATCCTGGAAGATGCCAGCAGCTTTCGTCCCAGGTTTGGTTCAAGCCTCCATGCATAGCTTCAGAGTTAGCAAACATTCTTGCCTATATTTCATATTCCCTAACTTTTCAATGAAAGAGCAAACCAGCCTTCAAATATAAATCCAAGGACTACTATCCTTTGAAGAAAGGATGATCTCGTACAGCAACCATCTACAACCAAAAAAAAAAAAATACATTTTGATTGTTATGGTAAAGAGAAGGGCAGAGGTAAAAAATCATAGCTGTCTTGCTTTGTTCCTAGAGATAGGGGACTGTGCACATCTGGCTTTAAAAAAATAATAACAGCAACTTCCCAATAGCCCTTAATCTCCCAGCTTCAAGAGTTTCTGAACTAGCTAAAGGCTACTTTCTTGCTAAGGGCTTTTGTCTCACTCCAACCTAGAGCTTTGTGACAAAACTGAAGTTATTTAGTGGAAGGGAAGAAGTAGATGCATTAGTGAGTGCATTGTCTCTTGGCTGAGGTTTAGGTTTACCTGAATGTATTATTTTTAATGTAATCAACTGATTGCTTATTGACCATTTTCCTTTGAATGGAAGGACTGCAGTCTACAGTCAGTCAATCTATCTGCTCTCACCCTTGGTCCCCTTTTGCTATGCAACCATGTCCCAGAACTCTCTCTGTTGTCTATCAAGCCATACTTGTTTTCCAGCTCAGAGCTGAAGAAAACTGTGAATATGAGTGTGACTGTGTGTGCGCTCTCTTGTTCGTAACACTGAGCAGCTCCCTGACTAAACACATCTTTCTCTTCCCAGCCAACACTAACTAGCTATTCTTTCAGCTCAACTTCAACCTCCACTTAACCATTAACTGTGTCTATCTGTACCTAAAAATTACTTGAAATGGAACATTCAATTATTACAGATCTTAAACACGCAGAACAAGGCTGCTGTTTGATTTCTGTTTCAGAAATGATAAAGCACTCCAGCATCACACTCTCATTCTCTCCAACAGTAGCTGAGCCACTAAACTGATGACATGAGGATTAACCAGACAGTCTAACAAGTCATTGGTAGAAAGGGCTGTTTGTGAGGTGCGTGGACCGCAGTCTGAATCCATTTGATGTGCAGCTGTCTCACAGTCATTACTCATTAGCAATCTCTCCCTCTCAGAGTTGAATTTTCCAAAATGTTCTCCTTCGTTTTTACGGAGAAGATCTCCACCGTCACTTTCAATGGTGACTGCACCCATCACGCTTCTTTTGTGAGACTGTGGTAAAACCTGAATAAGATGAGGCCCAAAAGGTATTTTCTGCAGCTCTTCTGCTTTGGGTGTTGAGAAGTCACATTCCTGGGCTAGTAATGTGCAGCTCCCTGGTTCACAGCCAACTTCCCTTCTCTTCCTCTTGCACGAGGCATTTGTCCTCTGCTTTGCACCGGTGCTGCTGGAACGTGCCTGTTCTGACACACTTGTCTCCTGATACTTGAGGTATGCAGACAGTGCTTTATTCAGGTACTGAAGATTGATATCATGGGATGTTGCCTCAACCTAAGAAAACATCCAGAATACACTCAGTTAAAAGGAGACATGTTTCAATTCAGCCTTGCGTGACTATCTTCCATGAATTACTTTTGCTACATGAAGGAATGGAACTTAAAATTCTTTTTCTCAAAGCAGCATAAAGACTCAGGGGGAGCTAAGCAAAATGTCAGTAATTCTTTGTTATTGCTGCTATAATGGGAGCAGTAGAGGGCTTACCTCCGTGGGATTTAGCCAGAGATCTCCATCACTGGGATTTTCTGCTGATTTTATGGCGCATACCAGCATTCGAGTTATTGCCTCTTCTACACGGGCTTCATGATCTGCATCCTGCCTCAGGAGAACAGAAGGTTTTAGGAGATAGATTAGCTCACTGGTCTCTGCAGAAAGCTGAAAGATCCTAGGAAAAACATAGATGGCCTTAGTTTGAAAGCCACACTCATGTATGTGAAGTCAGTGGAAGGTTTCAGGCTCTCTTCCTGAGTACACCCCCCAAACAGGTGACAGCACAGGCTTTGGTGTGACTGCTCATCTGAATAAGGATTTGCAAAAAATAGTATGTGTGTATAATATTTTCCCTTATTAGTGTTTGGTTAAATGAATCTGGTGCTTCAAATTACAATGCAATATTAGCATTTAATTAATGTATGCATTTAAACAGCTCTTTAGGACTAGAAGAGCCATAGAAGTACATAGCACATTTTTGTATCTACATATTATGTCTAATTAAAGCAATTAAAACACACAGGATGTTATAGAAAGGCAGCAGCTATCTAGGGGCTACACAAGCACAGAAGTGAGTATTAAGGAAATTTATGAAATATTTTATGATGTAACAGAAGCTGAAAAACTGCTGCACTTTTGAATATCATCAGAAGGAAAAGCATGTTTGCTCTGAAAGCTCTCCTGCAAAACTAAAAAATAACTTAATAACTTAGTAACAGGCTCATGGTTTCAGGCCTTCACTTCCTGCATTATCCCCCTTGGACAGCTGGATACTAGCTAGGTTAGGATAGCAGAACAAAGTTTTACAGGATCTTAGTGTTCTTTCCCATTTGAGTTTCTTGTATGTGGAAGGAATTGCAGACTCTCCAAACAGGATGGTGGTTTGGTTATCTCAATGACAATGGCATGCATAAATTTGCTTTAATTGAGCTGCTTATATGTATTCGTTTTGGAGGGAATATGCAACATGGTCAACCCACAGCCCTGATGAATCTAACTGTGGTTCCAGGAAACCTGTCAAGCAAACCACACATCTGGCTAGTATGAGTGCTGAAGGCAGCAATTTGTCCTGGAACCCCCTAAGCAGAATTTGGGATAGAAGCAAGGGGAAGTGCTCTAGGCCTTTCATGGGTTTTGATGCTTGGCTTTTTAATGGCCTTGTATGAAAAACCACCAAAATACAGACTTTGGTATCTACATGTGGAAATTATTTTAAGGTGCTGCATTCTTGGTATTCATCCTGGCCTGCTGAATAACAGGGCTGTACTGATTGCATGACAGTATGTTAGAAAGCAAGGAATACTTTTGGGTAACTCAGATCCAGCTGAAAACAAATTAAATTTCCACTCTAAACTCTTGCCAATATAATTAATGGTTTCACTGGGACTGTAATTGTTGGTGTGATTCACATCTGTCAATATGAAGGCAGCTGGTAACAGCTGCGAGCAAGAACTGCTTGGTTTGGTAATGCAAATGTTCTCAGAATTGTCTTTTAGAATCCATGTCAGAATTTATTTTATAGATGGATTGCCCAACACCTAACAAAGAGTGCTCCATCATCAGCTGTAGGGATGATTTCTGTAAGGAATTTTCACCTGGGCTGCAAGAGCCACATTGGCAGATTCTGGTATCTGGGGAGGGTGTGTGTCGTCTATCAGCAAGACCAGCCAACACTCCTCTGCTTATGATACCACACAACCACTGACTCTTGCTGTCACCAAACAGGGCCTTGGTGACTTCTGCAAGACCTTTAGGACAGAAAAGGACATAGAGTTTAGCTCCACTTTTTTTTTTTTTTTTAACCTTGCAACACATAAGAACAGCTAGAAATGCTCAGGCCCCAACCCAGCAGCTGGGAGCTACCAGCCAAGCTGATCCCATCACAGCCTGCTCCTCCAGAGGGGACAACTTGTGAGGCCCAGCTTAGGGCACAAGTGTGTGTGGTGACATCAGAGCCTTCCCAAGCCCAGAGAACACAGCCAGTTCCTCTGCATTACCTCAAAGGCTCAAATACAAGGCAGGCTTAAGTGGCTGCTCTACGATGTAATTGGTGCTTTCTCTGGCACTGGAAACAGCTTGACTGCACTTAGGGCTATGTAAGAGCCTGGTCTGGGCTGTGGGCCTGCTTTCCTTGCTAAATACACAAGTTTCATCTTGAAAATTTCTCCATGAGAGAAATACCCAAGTGAGTTCCTCTGCTCTGCTTGGTTTGATGTTGATATGAGAAATGCATCGTGTGGTCTTGGAACAGCAGATTAATGCATATGTCCTTTCCCCTGCAGATTTCCAGTCTAATATAGGTCTTAGAAGTAGAAAAAAAAATAAGGAAATGAGTAGTTTAGTGAGGCAGCTTTCACAGGCCATTTCAAAAGGGTTTTTTTTAATATTAACCTAGGATTAATAATAAAGTAATGTCAATCAAAAAACCTTCTGGAGTATTGAGATGATCTAGTGGAAGATGTCCCTGCTCCTTGCAGAGTGATTGGATTAGACGACCTTTAGATGTCCCTTCCAACCCGAACTATTCCATGATTCTATGATATCCCTGGAACCATCCCATATACAGTGGTTAACATGAGCAAGAAAAATCAAAGCCCAGGGAAAAGAAAATTAATTAAGTACATGAGGGAATCTAACTTCAGCCAAATCAAAACTACCACAGAGGAATGAAAATTCAAAAATCCTCTTCCCCTCCCTTCCTACTCACATTAATATGATTTAAATTCTAATTTAGCTTTGCACATAAGCTTGTCCTTGAAGTGAAGTTGCTGGTTTTTGTTCTCTATTCAGCACAAAGCTGGCTGGCCCTTAAGAAACTAGGCATGAAAATTTAGCTTGTGTTTAATTGTTTACCTGATTGAAGTAAACTTGAAAGGGGATTTCTGCTGAACTAGGGCTTCAGAACTGGAACCTTGACAGGTTCTTCCAGAGAAAATGTATCCATAACGACTAATCCCTTGCCAGTCTCTGAACACAACACACCCAATAGGACTGAAACTGCCAGGCAAGGGAGGTTCCCTTGGAAATGCTTTGGAAATCCCTTGGAAGTGCTATATCCCCAGAACATTAAAAGGAAAATACCAGTTCAATCCAAGAGTTTATGCTGACAGTGACAGGATCAATGGATTCCACATAGTGCCACCAGTGCCTTGGAACAAGCAGGACCTGGAATTGGAGGCATTACATTAGGGTACAAGCAGAAGCCTGAAAAAAGACACACTTTTTAAATATAGGTGATGTGGGATGTAGATACAGAATTGAGCAAGGACATGGTTGAGAGGTGATATTTATTTCTCTCTTTTAAAGAGCCTTTTCTCAAGACTTAAATGCCCACTCTATCAATACTGTAATGTAAGACATGGATGTGATCCAGAACTACCTTTCATCCAAACTCCTTCCCGTGTAGTCCCAGACAGGACTATAACCTTTAACTGCTGTAGGCAAGCAAAGTCCAGCAGTACAGAGGGGGTGCAGCTGGTGCAACAGTACATCAGGGCTTCAGAGAAAGTCTCAGCCACGCAGGAATTCTTTTGTAGACTCTCCAGCTGAGCAGACATCCCAGTTCCTTTAGGACTGCCAGCTGGTTTCCCCAAAAAGCAGGCATCCCTATGCTCATCTAGGTGACTAGGTGAAAAAACATAGCTTTAATTTTGCTAAAACATCACCAGTATTAAATTTGTCACTTTTAGTAGACTGGCTTTTAAAAGAAAATGCCATGATTTCTGGGACAATCTAGTCTAGATCAGAGCTTTATAACAATATCAGGATGATAGCTGTGACATAAAATTGATTCCAACCCATGGTTTTTATGGTACATGACACTGATGTTGTTTTGATGATAGAGGACAAGCTTTGCAGATTACTGAACATTAGATTAACATGGAGCTATCAAGGAAAGCATAAAAGATATTTTTTGACAAGCTATAAAAATGGTCAGAGACAGATAAAAATACACACTTTACAATGGGGGAAGTGAAGCAATGATCTGTATCTGACTTGCAGACAATTCTTTCTCTTGGTAGACACAAATTATTTAGAAGAATGTTCTGTTATCCAGATAGCCCTGTGCTTCATTATATCAAAACACAGCTAATGAGAAAATGTCTGTGAAGGAAACAATGGCACCAGTTCTGCAAACACTTTCAGGACACTCAGAAGACTCTCATTGTTTGGGCCAGATGACAAAATGTTCTCCACAGGCTTAAATTTAAATCAAACAAAAAAAAGCACTGCTCTCCAAAGGTCAAAAACATTTGGAAATTATTCTTTAATCCGGTACAGCATACAGAACAGAAAAGGAAGTCTATCAGTGGAGGGTCATTATTTTAAAAATATCACTAGTTAGTCCTGACATATAAGCATATGAAACCCTATAGACTGCAGCCAAAGCATGTTTTCTACACTGAACAAGTTTCAGAGTTTTGTTTTTATCAAGGAAACATCACTTTAAATGAACAGTGCAGTTGCATTGGCAACAATGGGTTTATCTGTAAGGAAGTGTTTGCCAGTTTTATTGTATGCAAAATCATTCAAACCACCTCCACCTCCCCAAACGCTCATCTGCTCTATAGGGGATCTCACACTGAGTTCTGCTAAAGAATCTGGGTGCCCTCCAAGTGACTGGGTGTAATGATGAACCCTGGAAAACTTTGTTTTACAGCAAAAGAAACTAGAGCTCCTGTAAGTGGCAACAACAGGATGCTTCCTGTGAGACTTTTGTAGGAACAGTGAGCTTCCAACATGCTGGAGAAGTGGATGAAGACACTGGGGAATTGGTGCAGAGGGACTATGTAGCAAGGGAACACCAGCAAGAGAGAAATTAAGGGATGTGTATAAATGTTTCAGGAAGAGATGCTGCCTCGAAATTTCCAAGAAGGAAATTAGGCATGGAACGTGCTGGCTCCACATGACTCAGAAGCAAAAATTACCAAAAAGCAAAAGGACTAAAACTTTAAGGAAGATGAAGAAATGGAAAAATGTAATTAAGACCAAAAAATACAGCTGGCAAGAGGGCAGAACTAACAAGACCAAAAAAAACCCAAAACAAAAACAAACCAACAAACAAACAAAAAAACCCATCACCACAAAAAACACCCCCAAAAACCAAACAACCCGGAAAAGAAAGAGGTAGAATTGTTCTACGTTTACAAACTAGTATTTTTCTAGGTTTTCAAATCAGAAGCAAACATGCACACAACAAAATGAAAGCAAATTAAAAAAAAACACCACTCCCACCTCTAATGATCAATTCCACAATAACATAAAGCAGACTTCCATATGTTTATGAATATGGGACACAGATTTAGTTACATTCCTATAGGAAATGTGAAAGAAAGTAAGCCACAGTGAAACAACACATACAAATGCAGCAAACATTTTACAGGGAAAATGTAAAGTGCAATAGCAAGACAGAACTACTCCAGACTAAGAGATAATCCTGTGCTAGACTGCTTTCTACAGAACTTATCTAACTTTATTAGTGCTGGAAAGATACTGATCTAAACAGTAACCAATCAGATAACTTTAATATTTAGGCTAGTGACATCCAAATATAGCAAATGAAGTTAAAGTAGGACAGAAGTCCCAGAAATGATAAAATGAGATGCTGTAAGGGGAAGAAAGAAACGGAAGAAACAGCTGGGGGACCAAGTGGAGCAATGCTGAAGACTTGTACAGCACAGAGAACAGAGCAGGTTTAAATTCTCAGTGGACATGATTAACTTGATATAGTGCAAAGGTAGGGCAAAGGTGGAATTGCTTGAAAAAGAGAGCATACCCTGAAGTGAAATATTATACCAAGAGATTTCTGCTCATTAGAAAAAGATATTTAGGTAAATGCACATAAAAAGGATGCCAGTGTGATGGGAAGATAAAGATTTGGAGCCACAGGGGGACCCAAGGAAATCCCAGAAGTGTTTGCATCCATGGCAATGAAAAATAAAATGAAGTAGGTGCAGGCATAGTGAATTCTGTGGGAACACCACCTTAGGATTGCTGCCCCAACCTATGCCTCATCCTAGCTGGTGCCTGGCTGTCCTGGTGCTTGGAAGGTGCTTCTTATTCTGCCTCCCTCCTCCCTCCCCATGTCTTCCCGTCTACTGAAACAGAGCTCCAAGGGCAACGGGAATCAGAAATACGGGCACAGCCCTAGGGAAAAGTACAGTGAAGAGGGAGAGAGTGGGGCTGTATCAGGCCATGTCCATAGTGACTCAGGAAAAGCTCAGGAAAGAGGTGGAGAAGTAGAGTCAGGTACTTGCAGCTTTGACCTTTCGTTTGCCTGGATTCTGAGGCATTAATGGGGTTCTCCATATGTTGCAGGTTGAGCAGTGTTTTTACCACTAATCCTAGCATAAATTCAGTTCCTTGACTCTTCTGTTTCTTCTGTGATGGAGATGATAGTTCTGGGGTCTTGAGGTTGGGTTGGGCTATCTGCCTTCTCTATGTGGTAACTTGAGGCCAGCTCTGCATATGAAAACTCTTAATTCCATCCCCTGAACAGAATTATCAACCATCTATTATGCATAATGCATTGGCCAACTCTGAATTCTCTTTTAGTAAAATCACTTGAACTCTTCTCCAACAAAATAGGTTTTTCACTGTAACCCCTTTTAGAAAGTATTTTGTATACTTTGAGCTGGAACATTACACTACCTTTGAATTACTGCATTTCTTGACTTACTAAAACACTTTTCTTTGGTATCAATTATATTTTTCTTGGCTATCTAGACTGTGTGTTCTGCTGTTCCGCACTTTAAGTCAAATCTGATGTTCTCACACCCTTTCTTTAAAGGCAGCACACAGGGAAATCCCTCCCTGACTTCATGAAGATTTCTTCTTGCTCTGGGTTAGGTTAGAAGTCAGAGATTTGCCTTCACTGTTGGCAGCTCTGCTGCCATGGTGTGTTAGATTCTGCAGCAGAAGCACAGAAAGAGAAAATCCTGCAGCTAAACACAGCAACTGAGTGACAACTGTATTTCTGGCCACACAAATGTGTTTCTTTAGACTTTGAGAAAGCAGGTTAAGCAGAAGCAGGTGAGGGGAGCTTCTGAGCAGCAGACCATGGTAAGAACCAGCAAAGTAAGCAGTAATGTTCATCTTTTTCTAAAATCATTTTTCCCATCCAATGACAATATTTTTCAAGGCTGGAGGGAGGGCATCTTTCTCAGACACAATGTGCCTCTTAGACTACCTCAGTTAGGCCTTTCCTTGCACTTCTGCACTGCAGCTCCACTGGCTCCAGGCTGCACTGGGGCACAGGGCCAGGCCACAGGGCAGGCAAGCCCTGCCTCTAACAGCACCTGCTGGGGTAGCAAGAAGGGGAATGGGATTGCTAATGGGAGCCCAGAGTAGCAGCTGCTTGCTCTCCATACCTTCAGATAAACTCAGATGCATTTTGTAGTCTCTCTACCATGTCTAGTTATGTGGATATGGATTAACAGGGAGATGGATTAAGAGCAATTACATTAGTGAGCAGGAAGGAAGCCAGAAGTCAGTGAGAAGTGGAGCAGAGGAAAGAATGATCAATGATTTTATGCCTGTACAGCATCTCAGTTTTTGTAGCCTTTTCAGGTGGTATTCATCTCTCCTATTTTTAATCATCAAAAAGTTAAGCATCTATATGCGTAAGCTCCTTCTATAGCCTGTGCTGAAGGACAAGGTGGGATGAATGTTCCTGCAGGACTGTAATTGTGTTAAGACAGGAAGGATGAATCACCTTGTTGAGGAGCCAGGAGACACTGATGGCAGATAGGACACCTGTCCTGAACAGGGTTTAAGCTGAGGATGACAGATCCCTAATTCTCTTAACACTTGTCCCAGAGCATGCGTAGAAGATACTAGAACAGATATGTTTTGTCCCATTTCTGGTCTTTTAGGGAATATTTGTATATTTGAGAAAAGAAGCAAGGTGTTACTAGAAATGCTGCTCCATACTTAGTCCTCAGCTTTGCAACCATCACATAGGTGACCAGGTCCAGACAAAATGAACCACAGGTCCATTTATACAGAACCCCTACATTTGTGTGACACTACTTCATGGATACTTCATGGATATAGTGGATATAGTCATGCACCACTGCAAGCCCTTCAACTGCTCAACTGCCTATTTGGGTAAGCTTGACATCTCAATGTTTTCATCATTTGTTTCAGAACAGATCACTAATGTATAACCAGAAGTTATGTCTGTCAGAATGGAGCTGACAGCCAATGGTTAGGTACAGGATGAAACCTTATACAACCTTAAGTCTCAGTCAGCTACCAAAATTCATAACAGAGGTTCACCTCTGAAGAGTACTGTGGAAGGGGACAAAGGATCTGACTGAAGTACATTGTGCACTGGCACTATGTTACATGAAGGAACTCTGCTTTCAGGCAGAAAGGTTGTAGAAAAATGGCTGGTAGCAAACATCGACCAGAAGGTGGCATTAGACACATTAAGTTTTTGATATTCAAAGCTGCACTCACCCTACATGCAGCTGCTCTCCTGAATACCTAAGAACACCTTTGTCTTCGTTTTTTCAGTCTTTTATTGTTACAATAATCCAAAATGTTCTGCATACTCTCTGGGAATGAGTAGAGATGTTACATGTTATCACAAAATAAAGATGCCTACAAATTCTGCAGTAACTGGGCTAATTCTATGTGAAAACCACTGTTAAGCACATATCAAGACATTATTTAGGAATCCTTTCCCTTGTTAATAAAGGAGTTCTTCTAGGTCATTCCTTTCCTCTCGATCAAATGGCAGCAGTTCCCAGCTACCTGCCCCAAAAGCTTCTGGATGAGATGCTGGCAAGCACCACACAGAAGGCAAAATGGATAAAATGGATGAAGGCAATACCTCACTGCTCCATCATTCCTTCTACATGAAGGAATGCTCTACATGTTCTTTCCCCCCCAAGAAATCCAAACAGTATCTCATTCATGGTAATGCAGACAAACTGTATTACTGAGCTGGCTCAAGATCTTTATTCCTAGAAAGATTAATTTGTAATTGCTTTAAGCCTAATTAAAATTAAGATCATATTAAAGGTTCACTAGTACACTTGATCATTGCAAAGGAGATTATAAATTCAAATAGTATTGGGGATCAGGGATAATGCAGTACTGAATGGATGTGACATTTTTATCAATAGTAAAAATTTGTTCTTTGTGCTTTAAATTACGGACTGCTGCAACTTTACAAAGTGCTGAATGTGAAACCAATGATTTGCTTTAGGAGTGTGAGTATGAGGTAATGTAATGTAACAGTAGAGGCTGATCATAGATTCTCCATTTGCATGTGTTCCAGCTGCAGAGCATACACTTCCAGTAGATGGGTATCACCCTTTTGTTGGAAGTTACTATCCTGCCCCACTCTGTCTCCTCAAAATTAGCTTAATTAGCAAAAATCCATTCTTTAAATTGTGGAAGGCAGCTGGGTTTGCCATTTAGTGACAGGGGAACGCTCAAACAAGTTGTTGAGCTGGCAGGTCAAAAGAGGTGACAATATCTTGTAGGAGAATGGTGAAAGGGCTCCAGAAGCAGCAACTCCACTGTCTGAGCAATGACCATTGCAAAATTCCTTCAGAAGGGCCTGACAGTTTGAGATGCACAGCAGTGCGTTACAAGGACATGCACGGGTGAACAAATGAAAAAGGGTAATTCAGTCTCCAAATACAGACCTTGTTGATTAAATAAAGAATGACACTATTTACAGCAGGAGACTGGGAATCAAGAGTCCTGAGCCCTACTCTCACGCTGCTGCTGCTGTCTGTGTGACTGTAAGCCAGGCACTTACAGATGAACCTTCTCAGTAAATCAGGATTAAAAACATCCTTACAGCCCTTTAAAGCACCAGGAAACCTGTGAATGGTGTGCACTCTAAATGCAAGTATCATCATTAAAGTATTTATTAAAGCAACACGTGAAGGCTATTCACTACCAAAATATGGGTTCCTTTGCTAGTTCTATATATTCATTAACCAGATGTGTTTTATGGAACATACTGCTGTCAGAGTAGACAGGCCAGAGTTCAAGAAAGTTCTGAAGTAGACAGACTTGAGGTGGTTTCAAGAAAAGTAGTTGTATGGAATCAGGCAGCTGATTGAACTAGCTCTCCAAAGGTCTCCAGTTTTTGTACAAAAAAAGTCTAGGTAAGTAACTGTCAGCAAAGAAATTCCTGTGCTGAGGGAAATCTATAAAGTCTGAATGTGGAGTGAAGGAAGAGGGAAGTTCCACAGTCAATTTGTTAAGATTTCCTAGCCCTTAATTAGCCAGTTAAATAGAATATAAAGTAATGTAAAGCTTGTATGTAAGTGGTACCTGTCCTGGACTGAGGGTAACAACATGGGATGTTGCGTTCCTAAACTCAGGAAAGCGTTTCAGATCAGGGTTGGCAATGTTGACTTTGCTGAATATGCTGGATTCCTCATAAGGGATCCTAGTAGGATAAAGGAAACTGGTGTCACCAGGTGGGAAGAGGTGCCATCTTTTCCTGAAAATAGAGAGAAGATAAAAATGTATTCAGTGCATGTCACTTGCAGCAAAGAACTAAAGGCAGTAGCAAGGTTTTCAATAAAATATAAATCTGCCTTGCTGTGTGAATCTCCTACGCAGTGAGAACACAGGCAGTGATTACAGGCTGTCTCCTGAAAGTGTATTTAAAATATTCCACTTTTTAATTTTTTAACTGAAAAGATTTGCAGATTCTCACCGATCATTTTTATAGGCAGATAAAATAAAATTTAAAAAACCTCTCCCATCTGGTTTCTTTCTCCTTCTTTTTACATGCAGCACTTACAGATGCTCAGAGCATTAAAAATTGCTCTATAAACTAGAGGAAATAGTTTTGTTACAGACAATGTATTTTTGTTCGCTGAATGAAAAGCTTTCAAAATCTGTATTTGTTTTGAAAGGAGGGCACTGTGTCTTTAGGATGACAACAGTAAAAGGATATAGATATTATCTTCTGTTTCCTGCAGTTCTTACATGGCTGTTAGTTGTGAACCCCCCCATTCTTAGTAAAAATCACCTTAATGTTCCCATGTCAAAGATGGCATAAATAAAAAACAGATACATCTACAGACATAAGCATCCTTAAGCATCTGTATTTTTTTGTGTTATCAGTACCACATGATGAAAATGTGCCTGGTTGTGCATTTAAGAACTTACTGGTGTGACTAAATGCCAGATGGAGCAGGACAGGGCTGTTCTGCTGAGGGCACTCATGTGCCAGGTTGCTTTCTACACGCCCAAAGAAGTACATGAATGCACCACAGTATAAGGCCAAGCAGAGCTGAGACCACTCTTTGTCCTCTGGACCTAATGTCTCTATTTCACTTATATAGGCCAGATCAAAGAGAAAAAAAAGAATATGCCAGAACTGGTGGTGCCAATTTTATGGGTATTATAAATGAAATATCTTAGCAGGTACACATGGTATTTAGAAATAGAAGTTTTATATGGCAGTACTTTAGGTCACAGAAATAACCAGGAGGAACACACAAAGAGAATTTATCACATTTAAGAGGTGCCAGACAAACAGTACATCATGAGCAATGGAAAAGCAAAGGCAGCACTTTACAGCACAGCTGGAGAGCTCTTTTCTTTGTTTTGGACTCTAGCAAGGGCTTTTCTTTGTGTCCTTTCCCTTGGCACTCACTTCTTGAATTTTGCCTACTGCTTCTGGTTCTAAGTCACAGATCTGAAAATGTGAGCAAAGCAACTGAATGGCACAAAACCAAAAGGGACAGGAACAGAAGAGATAAGAATAGCAGGATAGTCAGAACTACAGAGACTAGCACAGATGCAAGTGCCATAGGCTGCTGATATTTCTTGGTAATTACTGAAGCAACTGCTGGATGCAAGCATAAAACCACTTCTGAAACCCAAGCCTTATTGCAACTTTATTTTGCCCTCTAAGCTAGATCCTCTGAGGGGGCAGAGAATGACTAGTTTAGGAGGCTCAGGGTTAATCCTGCAGGCTGACGACAAAGCAATATCGTAAAGCAAAAAATTAAGAAGCCTGAGGGATGCAAGGAGGAAATTCAAGATAGCAACAAAGGGCTAAGGAGTTGTCCCTGGCTTTCCTGCAAAGGCAAATCTATTTAAGTTTAGCATAAGCTTAAGTTCTGTTACAAAACCTGTCTTGTTTGTGAGTCTCAAAAGGGAATCTTTCTGCTCTGAAGAAGCCCAGGATTCACAAGCTTGTGGAAGTTTGCAATCTATTTAAAGGCTTTGTTCTGAAGAAGAAAACAACCTTGTCTTTTCAGGCTGTGCAAAGGCTTTGGATTTCTTTCCCTAAGAGGAACAAGGATTTTGGTCTACTTGAGGGGGGGAAGTGCCTTGGGAAGTTGGACAAAATTGCTGCATTATGCTAGAACTCTGGCTTGAGTTCAACATCTGAAGGTAGATATCAAAGAGGCTTGGCAGGTATTGTGTCCACTACATCACTGTACTTATTTAGTACATCCAGTAGTTAAGTGGATCCTTAGAAGATTACGGCATTTAAGTCTCATGGTTTTCATTGAGATTTCTGGCTCCTGAATACACTAAAGTGTCTGGACTTCAACACACAATGCTTACTGATGTGATCTGAAGCCTACAGGATTGGCTGTAGCACAGCAGTGCTGAGGGAGGCTTCTAGAGTGTCTTTGCTGCAAATCCACCCAAGGACCTCAAGGCTGTTTGCAAACATGAAAACCCTACACAGAGTTACCCTTCTCAGGGATAAGATGATGACAAATTCATTTACCTCAGGCCTTAAAGCCAGTCAGCATGTGGAACTACCTAGCTAAAAGGCAACACCTGACTTCCAATCCTGCACCTTAGTCACACCACCATCACCATGTTAGTGTTCTATAAAATGGCAGAATAATTAATCTCATTGAAAACCCCTGAAGAAATTACTCCTTCCACTCTATACTATCAAACTTGAAGTGTGTGCAACTTGTTCTGTTACTCTAGCGCTATTCTTGCAACAACAGATAGGAGTGAAAAACAACCAAAAAAAAAAAACAAAAAAAAAAAACCAAAACCAAACCAAACACACAAAAAACCAAAAAACAAACAAACAAACAAAAACCAACCAACAAAAAATTAAAACAAAACAAAACTTACCCTGAGCCCAATACACAAGAAAAGGAGAAATAAAAGAATGGAAAAAAAAAAAAAAAAGGCATGCAAGCAGAAAGATACAGCAACAACCACATGCTCCCAAATGAGTTTGGAGCCTCAAATGTCCCTTTCAACTTTGCTTACAGCAGGCTGCTCCAATCCTGATGGTCCCCTTTTAAATTAATTCTAGCAGGCTACTAGAGGCTCTTGCACAGACAATATTGTAAAAGTCTAAAGTAGTTTATTTCTGTTTTGTTTGGGGGCTTTTTTTTCTTAACTGTTTTATCTCCTCATTGCAAATTCCTAAATTCATAACTACTAGGAAGATTAAAGTGTATATAATTGGATGATATGACACACAGACTAGAAAATAAAATCATGTTAACTCCAGGACACCCTGAAGTTTTGCCATTTCCTGTAGAACAGTTATGATGCTCTTCAATCATCGAGAACTCGGAATACTAAAATAATCAGGGCTTAGAATTAATACTAAAAGAGTCCAAAACTAACTTTATGCACAGTATAACTCCCCTGTATTGGCTATATGTATGTGCACTTGTTACCTTCCTTGTACTTGCAACACTAAGTTGCAGCCGTAGGAGTCCAAATGGCAGGGGGTGTTTGCTCCTTCAGAACCAATCCACAGTGTGCTCTCTTTTCCACTTCTTCCAGGAAAACCAAAGTCAGACCACCTAACATCCTACAGCAACAAAAAAGTTTATTTATGTAAGCTGTTGAACTGATTCACATCCTATCCTTAGTTCTGAGAGTTTCCTGTCTTCCCTTTCGACTGCTCATCACTCTTTACCCACTGCAGCTGTTTTTCCTTGGTTGGGTTCTAGAGCACACATAGTCTCTTCCCCTTCCTCCAAAATTCTCATCTCCACCCTTCATATCATTCAAGTTACTCCTTTGCTCTTCAGAAGGGTTGCCCAAATTCTCATGGCCACATGGGGCTTCTTTTAAATACTTTTTTATCTGTCTCCACCCTTGACCATCTACCCAAGCTCAGGATTGCTTTTAGAAAAATTCTTATATATGGCATTTAAGAAGATAATGAAAGGAAAGAAGGAAAGAAAAATCCCCATTCCCTTTTCAAACAATTGATAATGTATGTGGAATTTTTGCTCTCTCTTTGCTCTCTCTGCTCTTATTTCAGCTTTCTCCCCATCGTCTGGGAACACAAACTTTACCCCATCTGTGACCCAGTGTTATGCCAGGTTAAGTTTCTTATTATTTAATGGACACATTTGCAACTGCAGAGGCAGTGAACTTAAAACAACTTGATGACAGGGTGAGGGAGGGCAGAACAGGTATGTACATATTATGAACACAGTTCTGGATCTTTCCAGTCTGTTGATCCTCCCACAAGCAATCCCTTGGGGCTGACAGCTGGAAAGAGGCACAGTGAGGTATTTTTCAGACAATCCAAGGGTTTTGCAGCATGGTTCTGTGTAGCTTGGATAAAGCTTTCCCATGTATCTACAGCTCTCCCTGCCACCTGCAGGGCCTGATCATTTGTTTATTGGAAAGCAGTTGAGGAATACTGGCCAGATACTGGCACCGTTTGGCTGGAGCCCCAGACTGAGCCTTAAGAAACAGAGATTAAATTTCTGGCTTTCCGATGGTCTTGGGCAAATCACTTAATCTCTGAGTTTTACTTTTCCCATCTTGAAAAGGAAGATAATGGTATTTGTTCCATTTCAGTAAAGCATTTTGGGGTCATTCACATCACCTAACTTTAGGAACCTAATTTAAGCTTGGCTCCTGCTCTATTCAAAGCACTCTCAATCAAGCCTTGGAAAAGCCTCTCTCTCTCTGCTGTCTATAAAGAGAAAATAGGAGTCTAGGAGTCCTAATTTAAGTATGTTAGCTTGCTGCCTGCAGACAGGTGGATGACTATCCTTTTTTAAGATCTATGGATGAGGAAAACTACAGCTAGACATTATAAGGATGACTTCACCATGACTCTGTATCAGGAAACCCTCAGAATGAGCAATAGCCTTTCCAAAAATTAGGTGTTGCTAAAGATTCTGAATTTCAGTGTTATTGATTTTAAAGATATCATTTGAAAAAAATGCAGAAGTGTAATATAAACATTTGTCAAAGACAGCAAAAGATCAAAACGAAAAAGTTGCTTCTATAGATTTCAGCAGGCATAAAATTTGAAATTCAATAGAACTATTTCAGTGAAAAAGTTAAGCGTAACACCATTTCTACACTTTAATCTCACACCTAAATAGTTTTTATATTTTGTTACAATTTAAGTGAAAAGAAAGCACACATAATCAATATTAGATTTAAAAGAACTTTTGGAAAATGCTGCTGCTGTAGTAAATAGTAGAAGCGATTATGGGTAAAATAGTTTTTAACCAATGAACTGAAAAGGAACTGGTAGTATTACTGAAATCTTGTCACACTGGGTTCCTTTTCTACAATAAAAAGCCACAGTAAGAAGAAATGCACTAAAAGGTGTTCCAACCATAACAGATGGCACATTACTTGTGATATATATGTATTTCATTTGCTGCTTATAATGAAGTTAATCTGTACCCGTATGTCACTTTAAAAGGTCTCATTTCTATTTAAACTTCATGCATGTATCTTGCTCCTGATTTATATCTCAAATTCTGTAATGAAATATCAACTGAACAAAAAATGTAAGATGCTAGATATTGCTCATAGATTAGAATAATGGAATCATTACCTTAGCCCACACAACTGTAAATGATAAACAGTGCAATCTAAATTTCAAACAACTTCTAAATGGCCCTATTAATCACTATAAATAACAGCGTAGTTGGCCTTCCTTTCCCCTTCAAATAACCTTACGTAAATCTTAATAAAATCTAGAAAGAAAAAAAGGAGTTATCATCAAATTCACACAAGAATGGAAGAGAATTTCTACAATGAACTCCTTTGGCTGGTATAAATTTTGTAGTAGTGTTTCAAAAGCCATGTGAGTGCAGAACTGATGGATGCATTTCCCTCCCATGCCTGTGAAAATGGCAGATGACACACACCATATTTGCTTGCATAACACCACCATTTTTTTTCCTTTCCAGATTCTGCATTTCAAAAAAACCCATAGCATAACCATTACACATATCTATTCTAAAACTGCAGTACAATCTGTTGTGTGTTAGGTCAGATGATCAGGTTGTGGCATAACACCTGCACACAAACACAACTCCTGGAGCCTCAACTTTGTCCTTGAAGGGGGCAAGGGAAAGAAGGAGGTAGAAAAATGGTTGTTTCCTTCAAGTGTGAAGGAAGCAGGAGGATATTCAGGGCTTCTGAGCTGCTATTTGCTTGTGCTGGAAGACACATGGAAATCCTGTCTGTGGATGCAGAAAAAGAGAAGACCAAGACAGGAGCACAGATAGAGAACATTATGCAAGGATCTGGAAAAGCCTGAAACATCCCTGGAGCTCCCAGTTTAGTTCAGACAACACAAACGAGCCCAAGGTTATGTGATCCTGGTTATGTTTCCATGTGCTCAGGAAGGGAAGGGGGAAAAAAGGTAAGATGCTCTGTGCCCAATCCTTACCTTCTGAGTCAATGGCAAGTCTGAAAAGTCTGAAAAAAGACTGACCACTGAAAAACACCAATTTTACTGGCACAAAAGAATAAAATACATGTAAGGAGCATGGGAAATGCTTTCTGAGGAATTAATTAACTTGAGGGGGATTATCAGTTCATGGTCATTGTCACACCAGTGATACAGTGATTTTACAGGGAATTCCATTCCATTTTCACCTTTCAAAGTTTAGAAATTAATAAGGCTTTACTTACTCTTTATTTATATCTTTTGAAGAAGTACACCTTTTCTATAGCTATCCTTAATTTTGCCCTCTTACAATTTGCAAGGAGAAGTAGCAGGAATGTGGATGAAGCAAGACATTGAAATAGGAGATAGGCACAGAGAAAATAAAACTAAATACCTTGGGTAGTTGTCCTCCTGTGTATGTTAATTACCACAGATTATGTACTTCCATGGGCAGCTTACTTCCTGCATTTTACTGCTTCCACCGAATCTCTCCTCCTCACAAACAGTTAATCTAATTATATTAAGGGAAGGAGTTGAGCTACTTAAGAAAATGAGCCACAAGTCAAACATGGAGTAAAGCCATGTTACAGACTTGTTACTACAAGGAAATACATGCCATCATTCCTCCCTCCTGAGTGGAGCTGTTAATTTGGGCACCATTTGGGTGGATCTGACCTAAACGGGAAGGAGAGTGATGCCAACCTAGTAGCTCTTTTTTGTCACTTGGGGTAGTGTTTCTAAATTTATAAGGAGACCCAGAATTTTGATGGCTGCTACTTGGCAGATTTCAGATTTCACCTGGGAGCCAGTAGCTTTTATTTCAGAATTTTAAAATAAGTGGCCAAAGGAGCAGAGAGGGATAGCAGTAGAGGTTTCAGAAACTACATCAGATAATTTGCAATGCTTCAATTAGGAAGAGATAGTATTAATGTTTTACCTGGAAAATTTCTGGCTTGTCTTCAAATATCCTGGCAACGTACTTGTAGTCAGCATAAGCCCAGTATTTGGAGTAATCGTAACAACTGAATGGTCCAGAGAGACAAGAAGGCTGCCCACAACTCCAAGCCAAAAACTCCCCAAGTGTAGCTTCCACATAGCTGCAGCTGGTTTCAAACTGGGGAACTAGAGCAACAAAAGAAAAATCAAATATTACATGAGCATTGAGCATAGAACCAGTAAAAATAATACAGATTCTCTCAGCTCTGGTTAAACACAATGTGAGATACAAATGTGACTAGGTAGCTTGGCTCTGGTCAATAAAATGGTTCTCATGACCTAACTTATAAGTGAAGTCTGAGATTATTGCTTTTTCATTAAGGTTTAATTGAATGGCTGTTACCTTGAACTTGCTGTGAGACAAAAGCACACCAATAGTTAGAGTTGTTCTTCAGCACAGTAACTCAATAACACACCCAATTTCGCTTCATCTCCCAAGTGTGAGTTGCAAATGTGCACATCAAGTATTTGTGTATCCTTTATATTGTCTCCATAGATTTATGCAGATGGACATTTTCATCTTACCCTTTCCCTAAAGCAACCACACACATGCTGCCAATGATCCATCTAAAATGCTGTGTGCCTTTATTTTTCATTTGGGACTGACAAAAGCATATTGCAGTGTTCCTTGGCAGACACAAAAAGTGTATACCAGCAGGGTTTTGCTCCTGGCATGCTTTGGTCAGGCTGACTGATAGAGCCTTTCAGCTCAAGGTCAGGTCACTTGGAAGGTCTGTAAGATAACCTGCATCACATTATACTTTAATTGCAGTTAATCAGAAATCTTCATTTCCCACCACCACTAATTGTGCCATCTTCAAAGAGACTTACCCAGTGGTAAAAAATATATTACTTTACTATAACTACTACTGGGGAAAAATTACTGCAGCCTGCATGAATGACAATGACAGAGCTGCAATTTAATCTTGTGTAACTTGCATAGAGCTGCACAGAAATGGGATCCTTTCACTGCTGTGCAGCAGCAGCTCTTAGTTCTTTACCACTTTCATTTTGTTACTGCAGAAATTCTCACAGAGTCTCATACAGCTTTTACAAACCTTTATCACTATTATTTTGCTCTTTTCCATTGTAGTAGCATAGGTAGTGGTTTCCTTCCCACTACTATCAAATCATTAACTAAAAATGTCAGATAACCTTGTGATTCAGCAGTCTGTAACCTGGGTCTGTGCAGTGGATAGGCTCCCTACCTAAGGACGGCATACAAGAGATATGAATCACTTGCAATTCACAAAATCACAACCAAAACCCTCTGTACTGGATCCCATACCTGTGTTGCAATCCCTCTCCTGATATCCAGTTTTTAATGCAATGTATATAATTTTACTAGAAGGTGGTCTGACAGAAAAATTTGAGAAAAAATACAAGCACTACTGAGGGTGCCTCAGTATCTCTATTACTTTCATGAGAACAAAGAGTGCTTAGGACACTGCCTATTTTCCAAGATAACTCAGAAGCAAATGTTTTAAAGGTAAGAAATATGCTTTTTCTACCTCTCAGCATATTTCACTCTGAGTTTCATTGAAAAAAAATCCAACTATGAAAGGCAAGACTCTTGTAGAATACAATCTCCTCAGGGCAGCGTTCTTGGTTTGATTTATACCTTGTTCAGCACCAAGGTGTGGGTGCTTATGGAAAAATAAATAGTTATAAAAAACATATTTGGGCAATCTAGACAGTTTGCTTAGATGAGTTTATCGGCTGCAACAAGGGTGAAAATGTTAGCAATGAGCAACTGAAAACAAGATTATTAACCAGTTTGCTAATACTTAATGACGTAAAGCTGAGAGTGTTTTGTAATTGACAAATTGCAGATTAAGCCAATCAAGTCTAAAGTAGCCTCACAATTCTGTCTGATGAACAGTCCTCCTCTTTCCCCTAATACCAGATAGAAATTGGGGGGAAGGAGAGAGGGAAAAAGTGGGTTTTGGAGAAGCAGCTCTCATCCTTAGTTATAAGGTCTGGTTCTGACAGTTGCAAAATTCATTCTTCTCAGAGTGTTTGCCACGTGTACTAAGGATAATGTAAAAAAAAAAGTGTAATAGTCTTAGAAAACACCTAAAGCTCCATTAAGAATGCAAGTGAAATGTCCTTTCCATTTCTTTAAAGAAAACCAAACCCCTATTCACAGCTGCTGGGGAATTAGACAAATAATCCAAGCAAGGAATAGCCATTTCATACGATAACAAAGCATAGGCATACTCATAAACAAAAACCTCAGAGACCTGAACTCTTCTGCCATCCTTAGAGGTAAAACCTCTTGGCAAGATGGTCAAGTTGCAGCCCTTTCCTATCCAAGTGTACATCTGACAGCATCATCTCTATCCAGCATCAGTAAGAGAAACATCCTCCAGAGATCTTGTGACTCAGAAACTGATCAGCATGACAGCTTCTTGCTCTCTCCAGCTTCTTCACAGTAAACTCACTGTTGATTTATTTTACTATGCAACCACCAAAAATGGTCAAAATAAGAAATGGCCGTATACAGAAGTCAGTTCTGTGTAAGTTTTCTTCTTACTTTGTGCTGCTATGCTTCAGGTAGCCACCAGACACAATGGCTATAAAGCTGCATTTTCTCTGTCAGAAGCAAGACTTCTGTAGCTTTGGCCTACATCAGAAAAATAAATCTTTTAGTGTGGCTGGAACCAGATAGGTAGGGATTTCCTGATTAATAGCACCTTCACTGTTCTTGTAAAGAAGTCTGGTACTCTCTTTGAAGGTATCTTTTGTCAATGCTTAGTCCTCTGATTGTATTTTTTTCCCCTTCTTACGGACAATGTTTAACTTGTGTAATCAGACAGAATGCTAGACAGAATACTATCAAACACACACTTAGGTATAAATAATATACACAAATAAAGCTGCTAGCTCTCACATTTTTCCATGTTTCAAATGTGCCATCCACATTGATATGCTGCAGGAAGTTACAAACTAGAAAAAAAAGCAAATACAAAATCCATGCAACTCCCACCAAGTTGCCCCAATTGTAATTCTCACTTTTGTACATTAAGGAATCTTCAGCTTGGGAAACCCATCAGGCTGCAGGTGTGACATTAAAGAAAGATGAAGAGTTGCTGTAGTAAAGAGGTCTCCATTAATTTTGAGTCTTCCAGATTAATCTCACAGCTTAAATAACCTCAGAAACTCTGAAGCTGTCATTTCAGAGTGTCACCAAAATGTGCCTTTAAGCAGGAGAGTGAAATTTTAATTCTACATTTCCAGCTCCACAGTAGGAGTGGTCCCACCTAGTCTTAAGGCCATAAACCTCTTGAGAACATGGAAGGAATATTCAGAGAGAGATCAATGCAATTTTAGTTGTATTCTAAAATACTAATTCTGTTCTCTCTCTAAGCACATGACTGGCTCCATTTCACCTGGAAAGTTAGCAGGAACAGTAAGAAAGAGAGGCCCTCATTAAAATTAGTTTTAAGCATGCAAGAGTGAGATCAACTACCTTCCAAATGACAGTGGCACATGGAATGTATTACATTATTTCAGACTCTGAGATGGCTTGGATAATGGCTTCACTAATACATTCTTACATTGGAATTTTTTATGGCATCACAGGTCTCATTCAGTTAGAATATAACCCCTGAAGGAAGGATGTACCCATCTCCTTGAAGACAATTCTAACCAACATTACCACATAATGGAGGTTCCTGGAGACAAAATGATTGCTGCACAGGGATAAATGCCTTTAGGAAAAAGCAAAATGCAGATAGATGCTTCAAGATATAAATTCCAATTTAAATCCACTCTGTATCTCTAGTGACTATAAGTTATTGTTAAGTGATGACTCTTATCTACTCAGTTGGTAGCATCAATCTGTGACTTGGCTACATAGCACTCCATCAGTCCCATCAGAAACTCTGCCAGCTGGAACACCCATCTGGCTCTCAAAAAGTGCCTACTAATTAATGGAGAGTAGGACCAAAACTACTCTTTTACCTGGCAGGCCTTGTTTATTATAACTCAGATATATTAACAAGGTATTAAGGGAAGTGCCATGTATATATGTGTGTGTGTATATATATTTATATATTTATATATACATATGCTATGCCTTCTCTGTTGGCAATGCGATGCATTTCACACTTAGTGCAGGAATTAGGTGGTACCTCACTGAACTACAGAGATATTGCTATGAAGATGTGTACCAAGGTTTTAATTCTACACCTCAGTTTTCCCATCTGTAGAAAGTGAGTAAATAACATCTGTTCCCCCAGAAATGGCATAAAAATCATTAATCCATGCTGGTAAAATGCTTTGAAATCCTAACATGCCAAGCATTTTCACTCTAACACTTCTGTTTCATCACTTCTCTTGAAAAAATTGAACATGAAATAACATAGTCATGATGCTGTGAAGAAAGCAAATTTCACAATGTTTAGTAAGATAGTATGATGTAATCCTACAACTTTCCCTGGAACTGGCAGACCCTCATCTGGAGTCTTTGTGCAGACTCTACATTCCAAGAAAGAGGAAGTCCAACTGGAAAAGGTTGGAAGACATAATAATAGTTGTGTGGGGTCTAAAAGACCATGACATATCAAATATTTTTAAAGTGGATTTTTCTGGCCTAAGGGTTAAAAAAAAATCCTAAAGGCAGTCAAGATACTTTACAGGCAAAAGGGAGAAAGTGCATGGCAAAATGCATTTTGGTATGTCGTTGGGAGGGCAAAGGATGTAAAGGGCAGGAATAAAAAGCAGTGCATAACCTTTCAAGTGGATAGCAGATTGTCACCTTGGAACATGTTTCTTCTGTCTTCCCTCCATGGTATGAAAGTCTGTCCATGGACACACTACTGTGTGGCTACAAAGATAAAGTTGCAGTATTTAAAATCAAGTTGGAATGCTGTCTTTCTCCCATGGCATGTTCCAAGATGTATGAGTGAATCTGGAGGGCTAGCAGTGAAATTACTGCGCTGGTGTCAAATTATTTTCTTGATGCTTTACATTTCCATCTTGTCTTTCATCACAGTACCTTAAAGTACTGAAAATTACCTAAGTCTTAAAAGTCTTAAAACCTAAGTCTTAAGAGGAAGGTCAGAATTACCACCATTACAGGTAAAAACTCCAAGTCAGGCTAATTATTTAGCCAATTCCTTAACACAGTCAGGCTCATGGACATGGACGTTCAGTTCACGTGAACAATCTAATAATGTGTAAGACCACACACACTACAAAGCAAGGAAGGAAAACTGAGAGGCTTGGTTCTTAAATGCTGGTCATAGCCACCAGACTTCCTACTAAGAATAAACACATGAGAAAGAGAAAGGAGAGTTCTACTGCTGGCCAAATCCCATTCCTGAAAACAAAGCCTGCAATGAAAAGCAGTACATTAGAGAAAGAACAGTATTAATGAAAAGGCAGACAATTGCAAGACCTAAAAAAGAGACTTGTGACATTAATGTCTGTCCACCTCATTCTCACCTAAATCCACCGTCTTCAGGCCCAGCCTAAACTGGATTGTCTTTCCCTCCAACACTGCAGAAAGGTATTTCACATTCCAGTGCAGGGCTGGCCAGTTGCCAACCATGTTACAGAAGACTGCAGGTTGCTGTAGAGACATCACAATTTCCTTGGTTTTCTCAGGAGTAAATGGTTTGACATCTTCACCTATGTAAAGAAAAAAAAAACATATGGAGAGAGATGATTTATCATACGTGAAGTGCTACTACCATCTCCCATGGGACAGAAAACAAGAACTAAGACCTCCTTTGTTTTATTACTGTTTTATTACATTTGTAGATTTTTTTAAAAATCAAAGTTGTACTGCAAACACAGGAGGAAGTAAAAGTTTAAAGTGGTGTATTAGCAAATAAAATGTAAAGCAAAAAATAAAAATAGGCACATGCTTGGAATTTTCACTTGTATCTTAGGCAATAAAGCACTGTAGCCAAACTGCTTAGAAATAGGCTAACAATAAAATAAACTTGCAAATAACGTTCAGAGTTTAGAGAACATAAATTTCATGAGTAACAGTGTTTCTGTATGGTATTCTTTCCAAAATTGTAGTATATTGTCAGAGATAGCAAACCAGCTCCCCATGCATTACCTTAAACAAAGGAACAGTAGCACAACCAACCAGCAGGTATTTTTGAAGTGTTTTAAAATTTCATCAACAGGATTTTAGAAAAACAAAATTATGCCAATCCAAGAACTAAACTAAACCAAGATTTCCAATTATTCATTTGCTGTTTAGAGAGTTATATGCCCCACTGAAACTGTCAAGCTGAAATGCTGGCAATCTTGAATTAACTCAGCACTATCAGAACAACTTTTCTTTAGGGACATATTCAGAGGGAAAATTTGTGTTTTTTTAAAAGGAATGACATCTCCATAGAGCAGAAGATGTGGACTACAGGCTTCAGATCATAAAAAAATCCATTCCTTATTTTAACCTCTGTTGAAGTTAACTCATCCAGAATTTGTATCTGCGTAATGGCTAAGATTTAACATACTGAATTGATACACATGGCTCCCCGTGACTTCCAGCGGTTTATTTAAAACAAACAAACCAATTCAATTCAATCATTGTATTTAGGGGTCAAATGATGGTCTGGCATATATAGTGAGTTAAATAAATACAGGCCAAGAACATTTCCTCCACCACTGGGTGCTAATTTTGCCTGTGGCTGCTCCCCACATATGGGAGACAGCAGAGAACCACCCAGTCCCACAAGGGGCAACCCTGTGGAGCCAGCTGAGGGAAACACAAGATGACCCCTGGAAACAATGTCACTGAGAAAAGTTCTTCGGGTTTAATTTAAATGCAACAAAAATCCAAAATAAATTTATGAACGCTGAATTGGAAATGGCAGGAATAAGAGGTGTCCTCTGCATGCTGAGTGCTGCATTTTGTTGGTAACTTTTGTGAGTCCCTCCACTTTTGACAGGGTTTATAATCCCACATAGCTGTGCTTTTTGGTTTTCTAAATTAAGCTGCTATCTTCACACAAAGTCATTGGGAGGTACTGGGGCTGGGGTTTCCTAGAGTCAATGGGTCTCTTATTCCACAGACTTCAGGAAAACCAAATCCCTCACTTTTCACTCATGAAAACTCCATTGTGAAGCTTTAAAATTAAAGACCTCTTGTATTTTATCTTCACGGAACATAAAATTTTTAAATGGCTTCTCTTTCCTAAGGCAGATGACAGGATTTTGGTTTGTTTTCCACATTTCCTCTCATACGCAGAGCAACACTTGACAGGATGGTGTTGCTGTGACACAGGGATGTCTCTGACACTTGCCCTTCAGTCTCACACTCCAGCAACTTACACAACCAGGACATAAGGAGACCTCACGGGGACCGTATGTTGTACCATATGGTCTTCCCTACCCCCGGGAGGAGGCTCTGGGGCTTCCCAAGGAAGAGGTCAGCACACCTAGAGGGAGCAGGTCAGAGAAGGCACGGAGACCATCTGCAGACACAAGGGCACATGCTGGTGCAGCTACCAGGAGCTGGCTGGAGGCATGGCAAGAGGTGAAAGCTCAGCAGGTTTTTTCACAGTGATTCTGCTTAAGAGCTAACACAAGACTTGGTCCAGATCTGAACACTCCCAGGGGGTTTATAAAACTTCTGTCCTTCAAAAGTGCAGTTATTTTTTACTGTACAGAGGTGGGTTCCACCACGTGGGAGCTGGCAGGCCTTAGCTACCTTTCAGATTTTCCAGCTCATAAAAATGAAATTACTTCTGCTTAGGCCATGTTTATCACTGCATGGCTGTCTTTTTGACTACTCAGGGCTTTTTTTTTTTTTTTTTTTGCTTTAAGAGCACTACATTTAACTATTTTAGAGGATGTAAACCCAAATAAATGCAGGAAACTGGTGACACTTTTTTGGAGGATTTTGTAAAGCTGACTTATTGCAAAAGTTTCAGCTTTATCCTGTAACTTCAGTCAACAGTTGGGATGGGCTACAAAAGCAGAAATTTTACTGGAAGAGACAGGAAGGCTCTTTGAAGCCAACTGTTGATTCTGTGTGGCTTTCTAATGTGATTTTCACATGCACATCATGCTTTTGGAAGGTGTGGTTTCAAACAGTGCATACACACTCAGTGGGAAGCTCAAAGATGAAGCTATTGGGAGAGCAGGCCACTGCCAAACAAAAAACCGCAATTAGGCTAAATAGCCTCTCCTCTGCTGAATGATTGTCCTGTCACCATATTCAGTTGTAAAATATTCCCCTATAAAATCAAGAAAAAAAATTAAAGAGGACAGTCTGTCTTACTAAGATGCTAATAATTCCTATCTTCAAACAGTATTAAAATTTTGTTAAATAAGTATATATCTTCTGATATAGATAATCACATACAATGTATATAATGCACAATGACATTTGAAACATTTGAGAAAATTTAAAGACTTAAATAAATATACATTGGGGATTTTTGCAAAGACAAATGCAGATTCTTATTAGATCTGTGTGAAGAATCTGTCTTGATTCACCTTTATATACTCCTTGGTGAGAACAGAGTAGGCTAAACATAATTCTTTCCCTATAACACTTGTCATGCATATCTAAGTGCCTGCTATAGAAAAGACACATGATAAAAGGTAAATATCATATACCACAGCAAATGGATATTATAATAATTTGGAGAACTCTGCTCAAGACCATCAGATTTCTGATGTAAACATATGCTGTAGGAGTGGGGAAAAGTAATTAAAAGAGATATTTGAAGATAGAAGAACTGAAGAGAGATTAGCAGTATTATAGTTTAAAATAATATTTTCCTCAGTTATTGTTATCATAGCTTCACAAAGACCTTATAAACTGGGCTGTTGCTTCTCAGTATTTTATAGCCTAAGATTGATGGTAATTGAATCCAAGGCAAAATCCAAGGTTGTATAACATATATAAGCACATACAGTTTGGATACAGATGTGCACAAGTAAAAGGTGAATAAATAAAATGTGTAGCAAAGAAGAAAAATATCCATTGCACATCTTAGGCATTAAACATCAAATTCCATGGGGAGACTGGGTAGCAGGAGAGAACAGAAATGCATATTCCCTTGAAAAAGAAAAGCTCTGTGGGAGTCTTCATTTTCTCAGTTGTACTCTGATGCACAAGAGAAAAGGAATACTTCAGCTTAGTTCTTTCTATCAGGCTCAACAAACGCTGTGACTTCACAGTACAAAAGGAAGCAGGAATAATTTGTCTCATGTTTTGACTTTACCCAAGGCATGTACAGAATCCAACCAGGAACTGAAAAAACGAACCAAGTTTTAGCTCAAGTTTTGTAACTGTAGCAGCTTATATAATTGGCAAAAAACATAGGTGTTCTTTAGAAAGGCAACACCTTGCAAAATAGAGATCTCCCAATTAAAAAAAGAAAGCTCTCCAGTTGTCTTTACACAAAGTACTGTCAAACATTAAGCCTCATCCAGACTTAGCACTGAGGGCAGGTAAAAGAAAAGTAATGAATTGGCCGAGTCTCCAGTAGACTTCGTGCTTCTGAAAGAGAAAATAATTTAATGTTTCTGATTAACGATTTTTCTGAATAACTGAGTGGGGTTTGGGAATTAAGAGTTTAGCACAGCAGGCAGTCTAACTAAAAGTGGACTTGATCAAAGTTGTTCAGAAGTTAAATGTACTGTCATTAAAAAGCTAAATGTACTGTCATTCATTTAAAATAATTTAGCAAATTATAAGAGTTCATTAGTGCGTGGCAGTTGGCTTCTGCCAAAACACCCTGCTGCTTAAATATGAGACTTAATTGAGAGGTATTAAAATTATTTTCTAAAATAGGGAGTACAAGGAAATCCTGGTAATGTATTTGGTACATGCATCATCAAATTGTTTTTCTTGCAAAACTGTAATGCTCCTTTTTCGTTGCTTCTTTTATTAATTTTTTTTAAATAGAAAAAAAAAATATTTCAACACATTAATACAGAGCTGTGAGGTGAGTCATAAAACCACCTAACCCCCAGAATCTTAACTATTCAACAACCAGGAGTGGGGAAAGAGAAGGTATGGGGGAAGATGAGCAAGCTCCCCAAACCAAGTATAAGTGACTTGGTTTGGAGGTCAGACTTAATGGTTTCACAGTACATTAACTCTGTAAATTAAAAAAACAACTTTAAATAATCTGCAAGTGATTACAACACTATGCACTATAATCAGCCTCCTCTGGGCAAACAGAATGCCTCTAAATATACATGAGCAGTTTTCAGGATAGGCTGCACCAACATCTAGGTATTATTTCCTAGCCAGCTGTTGCTATTAGTTTTGACTCTGGGAATGTTAACACTGTAAATGCACATAGCCAGCAGGTAGCTACCCTAGATTTAAAGGCGTTTTGGTTACTGAAGAAGAGGTAGTAGTTGCATGGGGACTCTCAGGATAAACCAGTCTGCACTGGTAAGACTGGCACCTGCAGCTCACTCCGGCAGCCTGCAGCCAGCACACCCTTCCTTCCTCTCTGCGTCTGCTACCGCAGAAGGAGGGCAGCCAAAGAAAGAAAAGAAAGAGGCTAAAAGAAGAATTTGGACTCTTTCCAGTGCTCCCGTGGCAGGGCTGAGCATCGTACAGTTTTTTTCACAGGAAGTTGAAGTGACTTCAGACATGAAGTAAGACACGGGTGGGGCCCATGCCCAAACCTCACCTCGTCCTTCTGATAAAGCAATGGGAATTGCTGCCAGACTCCCTCGGGGGGAGTGGGGCTGAGCCCAGAACACAGCTCTGGGGGGCCTTCCCGCCGCTGCTATAAATGACAGCGCATCTCAAGCAAAGGTCTAGGAAATTCTTCCCCTAAATCCCCTAAGGCTCTTCCTCGAAAGCTCTTCCTGAAGCCCTGCCCAGCCTCTGCCTGATGTCTCTCCATCCTGCATGCAGGTTTAGAATGCAGTCGTGCCAGTTTTCAGCTAATGAACTGAATGCCGAATGACCTCGGCTCCTCTGGTCTCCTCCAGCAGAAGAAATGCTTGGAGGAAAATACTCTTGTCTTCGACCAAAAGCTTCCACCAAGATATGAAAAGATATATAATTCTTCCTTAAGCTAGGCTGCCAAAATTCCACCTTTCTGTCAGTCTGTGGGGTGTAAATTACACACACCTGCTACTGAGGAAATTCAGTAGCCAACCATGTCTTCCCAATAGCCCACCGGCACTGATACACATTTCTGATATCTCCTAATCAACAGAAAATTTAATACAAAATTCGATACTAATACAACATTATAACTGAAGGGAAGTGGCATGTCAGGAAGTTAATGTGTGTATTTTGGAAAAAGAAAAGAGTTTGATCATATTATAAGCAAACTTATTTGCATTTCTTTTTTTAGTCCTTGTCAGTAGTAAATATGAAAGCACTGCTCTTAAACAGATGAATATGCGGTGTAAAAGTCACTGTCAGAAACCATAACCAATTGTGACTATTTTTATTCAGTCCAGCAAATTTGACAGACAAGAACTTCAAAATAGCAACAACAAAAGAATCGAAATCTTCTCATTTATAATATTTTCCCAAAAACTATTGCAGTACATATTCAATACTATTCTCAAAATACATGCTTTTTTTTCCCCTACAAGCCATTGTAATACGTAGTAATTAATACAATGGAGCCTTTTGAATTTGGTCCACAAAGGGGTTATGATGGTAGTATACATGACCTTGTTCACTATTATACTGCACAGGATACAAATTATGATTAATGACTGAGACAATTAGATATATAATTAATTGTCAGAATGAAATTATACTTTAAAAGAATAAAAGAAGTTTTTGAATTACATAAATCAACTTGAAAGACACCCACCATGTGAACCTCAAGAAGAGTTTCTGAAATGCACAATAAAGGTATTAGATTCAGGGATTGCCATTATTATAGGAATACTAAAGAAAATGCATGGCTATTATTCCACTGTTTACATCATTCCATTTCTTTCAGCATGGGTAAAACAAACAGAAGTGCTTTTATTTTGTGCTTCAAATTGCTATTTCTGTTTATAAAGGTTCTCCTGCTTAACATTAATTTTGTAAGTGAGTAACTTTTAACAGTGTATGTTTTGAATCCTGGGGTTCATATAGACTGTAAAAATATTGCTTTGACGTAATGTCAAGAATACAGCTGACCAAAACAACCCACAAAAAAGTGAACTACCAAGGTTTTCTGATTTATTTTTCAACCTTAACAACTAGTTCATGTTAGTTCTGTTTCTTAATATAACTATTAAACATAAAATAAACTCTTCCTTAGCTGAAAAAGCACAGTCTTTTTACACAGAAGCTCATATTTCACAACTTTGTAATATAACAAACTGCTGGTAGTAACGTCAATGTATCTTCAGCATTTTCCCTCCAGAGGTTTCCTTTATCTTTTCTTTTTTTATATAACAACTGCCTGCAAAGTTTCTTTATTTGTAAACACCAACACTAAATATCAGAGAAGATCAAGGACTGCAGGCCTAAGTCTCTACTCAGATCTCCATGAACTCCTGCTATAATCAGCTGCACCTGCATTTCTGGAGACTGAAGGTGACCTTTAATTATACAACAAACTATGACAGTGCTACTGCTTTGAATTTTGGGAGTTTCTTGCAATATGCAAAATCTACCAAAACTCAGTATTTTTCAACCTATCAGTAAATATGGAAAACTCCTTTCAGCAGAAGAGTTTCAATATTTTCATATTCTTTTTAAACATTAATATCCCCCTACTCACCATTGTCTGATATAATACTAGTATTAGAGGGAATTATGTCTTTTATGTCTGGTGTTCAAAAGCACATGGTACATAGAATTTTAAGATAACCCCCTGAACATTAACAAAGTAATAAAACTGTGAAAGGTTAAAGTTGCACTTTTATACCAAGACATCCAAACTACCTTACCATTGCTCTTTCAAAAAATACTCTTACAGAAGCCAAAATCTCATGCTACTGTATAAACTCCTGAGAATTTAATTGTGTCTGTGATCACAAAGCATAGAATAGTTTCAATTTTATTCATATATGTCCCTGTTGAGAAAATCCCAGACAAAGAAATAATCAATTCAGCTTCTTCCTTCTATATGGCATTACATGATAGGGTCACATTTTCCAAGAGACAAACAACACTTTGTGAGCTTTTTGTCCTCAATATGGATTTGATCCCAAACACTTACCCAGACAATCAAGTCTTCAGAAAACTCCTTTGCAGAGCTCACAGCATACTTATTATATGACAGCTCAACGTGACTGGACCAACAGAAACAAACTCCCTAATGTCTACATTGTTAATTATAGCAGAGAGGTAATTAAGTTACCCCTTGCTGCTTCAAAGTAAGACAACAGGAGAACAATGGCACAGTCTGATAAGAAATGAGAAACACATGCACCAGAGACACAATGGGACAGACCAGTACCAGAGCACCATGACTATCTCTCCTTGCTGGCATCAGAGACAATGAGAGCTGCACTGAAGCAGTCCTAACACAACCAGACAGTGGAAATTTTCACCCTGTACTTCCCAATTCAAGCCTAACATCCTCCACCATCCCTGTGACTCAGCTCATTTGCATAATTCTCAGGTTTTTTTCAGGAAGAGAGGAAACCATCAGTCTTTGAACTGAATTTCCTTAACATAACTTTGAGGTGTAAAATACTCCATTGATGTCGTTTGCAGTTACTTGCACATGGTGGCCCAGAATAAAATGAGACAACATAGGGGCAGTAGTCTGCTGAAGCTGGAGTTCCAACATAAACTCCCTAAAACATCTATGAGATGGAGCCTGAAGGCTAAGTGAGGTAGGGAAGTAGCCAACAAAGCTACCGTGATGAAAGACATCATGTAGCTTCCACCTCCTCCTCAAAGAACATACATTCACCACTTACAAGGTCATCATTAAGCAGGGAATGAATGGCAGAACAAGCCATTCAGAAATGGAGCACAAAATGCTTTAATCATGCTCAAAGCCCAAGTCAGATGTGACTTTTGCATATTCCTTTTGAGAGCTGCAGTAAAGAACCTACAGTGTGGTGTATAAGGAATCTAGTGACAAGTCTTTCATTAGCCAGTCACATAGCTAACCTCCACAAGAAAAAGGGAAAGAAAAAGGAGCTATCCCACCTCTCCCTAGAGAATCTTACAACGGGCTCTGGCTCACCACAAACCTGGAATCATCTACACTACAATGGTCACTCTGCAGGGGGAATATACACAGCTTGCAATCAAAAGGTGTAAATGAATTCTCCACTGGAAAACACTGAAGTTTGAATTTAAGAATAAAACTGTCCAGCTTTCAGAAGCTGAAAATGTGTCTGGTCTGTATTTTTGCTTCTTGTTGAAACTAGATAAAAGGAAGCACTGTAAAACGTGAAGGACAAGGAAATTGTATGATGTTAGTACTGGAGTTTACATACTTATCAATAAGGAAGAAAGGCAAGAAAATATGCTGAATGAATACAGACTGGAAGGTGCCCAAACCAAGCCCAAAACAGTGCAGATTTCATACAACCTGTTCCTGAGCAACTAGAAGATGTCAAAACTTGAGAAAGGAAGAACAGTATTTGCTCACACCTCACAGGCTCACCTTCAGAGGTGTTTTTCAAGATGAGGTGTAAAGAACATTCCCTTTACAGCTCCCTGCTACGATACCTGTTGTTCATGGCAGCTCTGAAACTGCACTGTCACAATTCCAGCTGAAGTCTGGAAATTGAGGGAAATCCCTGGTAAAGAGAACTTTTTTTTAGATACTGGAAGGAATTTTCAGAATCTGCTAAATACTGTTTTTCAATCTTTGAATTAGGTTTTGTGCCAAAATGCTACTAACCTCTACAGGGTATGCAGTCACTTGCTGCTTGTCACATTGCAAGGTATGAGTTGACACAAGAAAGGACAAGAATGCATACACGACATTAGGAGCTGTTGGGAGAGAGGTGTAAGAACCAAGGGGACTGTCAAGTTCATTGAATCTCTCTGAAGAATGGCACACGGAGAGCAAATCTGTCAAAACTGTGGTGACAGGAAAGAGCAACGGCACTTCCTAGCATGCAAGGAACTGGGGGTTGCACCATGGGAACATGCTCTCCTGCACTGCTGAGCACAACCATTACATGATGATGTATTTGAGCTGAACTAGACTCTCCAGATGCCTCAAGGCTGTAACAAACCCATCAAAGCCTCAGTTTATATTAATAAGCCAATCTTAAATTGGCACACTGCAGGTGCCAACTTGTAAGCAGATCTACCAGGTCTGCCTCAGGGATGGGAAGAGCATTTGGAATCAGAAACAGCCTCAGCCTTGTACTTTTTGTCCATCACCACTAGTGTAGCAGAGCTCCGGGCAAACAAATCCTCCTAAGATGAATTCCAGAATGTTTTAGGTCAGACACGGGCAGACAGACATGAATATGGTCACACAACCACCTCAGAGCTTGCTGGTTGGAAATGAAGGCACCCGTCAATGGGCACACTATTGTGCTTAGGAAATTAGTACCTCCACGGGCATCTGTATCACAGTTTTGGATCTAGGTGTCATTCTGTCCATGCAAGAGCTGCTATAGACATGAAAGTTATGGGCCAGGAGACAAAATAACCTTTCTCCTTGCCTGAATATGTGTGCATTTCATCTGATAATATCCAAATCTCTTTAGCTACATTATAATGAGGTTAAAGCAAGAAAAATTTCCCCACCTCAAATATTACAAATGTCAGTAATGAGAACAGTAAAAATGTCACCACACGGAGAAAAGAGTGAAATTAGCATTTTCAGAGGACTATTATACCCATGAGTGAAATAATGCAATCAGCTAGCTGCAAGATAAAGCTAATTTGGTTTCTAACAGTTTATCAACAATACACTGCTCCTTTACATTAACAAATTTAACCGATACCATATCCTGCAAACAAGAATAATTCACACAGAATATTATACTGTGTTAATTAAATAGCTGGAATAGAAAAGGTCAGGCCATGACTGAAAGATGCGCATATGGGTTGTGAAAAAGATGGAGCGATTTCAAATCAAGCAATTAAAATAAATTATTTAAATCATTATTAAGTCAATAATAAATACACCTGGATGTTTTTGAGCCTATTTTGAAAGCCCCTTTAGTTTGTCACTGTTTCTCATAAATTTCTCTTGCTTGTTGACCCATGAAAGAGTCAAAGTATCTTGAAACCCATCATAAGATGAAGTGTCCTGGATATGCTATCAAAGACTTATCCTGCTTATATTCAAGTTTTCATTTGACCATGCAGGTAATAAAAGGCATGAGACAAGTTTTGAAGTTAAAAGGACACCACAAAGCCCCACCTGCCTTATTTCTGGATGGGTTTCCTGCCACTAGAACCATGAAACCTCCACAGCTACTACAGTTAATTGAAAAATGTTCAGAGAGAGAAGTACTTTTTCACATTGTTTACTTCTGCAAATAGCAGCACTTTGTCTCTGGATGAATGCCAGTAAATCACTTAAATTATATCAGTAACATACCCTTTTTAAATTGAAAGACATTTTGGCATGGGCTAAACTATGCTGAGGTGGTAATGTAAAAAGACTTAGTAAAATGGGGAATTAATCTTATTTGGAGCCCCAAAACACTACAAGAATATACATCAGTCACAAGCAAGTCTGAAACTGATCCTGTGTTTTTACTGTACTTTTGTCACTTCAGCTGTACACAGCAGCCTCAAATTTGAGTTTGCTGTATCTCCTCCCATTATTTAATTGTGTGTGAATTTTATTTTTCCTGGGGCATTTCCTGAAATTTTGTAGACAAAATTTTCTTTTGATCATAGTTCTGCTGATTTCAGTCAGCATATACTTACTTCCCTTTTGTACCTTCAGTCTAGGCAACTGAGCTACATGGACTAAACAAAATGCAATGTCTGTTATGTTCCGAGAAGAATTTCATGCGAGTCTGTGATTTCGGCTGCAAAATTGTGGGATGATGGCCACATGTAAAATTCAGCTTTTCACTGCCCAGCACATCAACAGTTCTGACACTGACACTAGACCTAAAACCAGTCTGTTGGTATCCCACCGTTCAGCTCTCCCCATTTAATTACGTGGGCCTTTATCAATCCAACTTCAGACGTTGTGGCAGAATGTCTAATCAAGCCACACTGAAATACCCAATTTTTTAGGGAAGATGAAGCACTGCGCAGCATATGAGCCATTAATTTTATGACAAGTGCAGATGGTTGATATACAGATAAATTCTCACATAACCTAATCTAATGAATATATACTTCAATCTATTTAAATGGTAATACTAATGAGCATAGCGTTCTCCACATAATGGTATATTCACCCGAATTATTTTGAAATGGATTGCAGTGCATGTTGTATCTGAAACCTGCTATGTTTTTCCTCCCAATTCGGGCCATAGTTGGTTTGTATCCACCAAAGCAACACCATTTCCTTCTCCCTTTAAAAGGCTCGATACCAGAGGGATGCCCTGCTGCAGCACCTCCCCGCGCGAGGGTACCACACTGCGGCGAGGGGCCCGCGGCCGAGAGGGACGTGTGGGAGGAGGAGCTGATGGAGACGCTCGGCGGGCCCGGTCACGGCCCCGCTTCAGCCGCCGCTTCGCCCTCCCCACGTCCGCCCTTGGCCCGGGCCCGCAGCCGCGCCGGGGCCCCGGGGCGGGCCGGGGCGAGGGGCACCTACCCGGCACGGTGGGACGGCAGCTCTGCGCCCCGGCCATGCTCCGGCCTCGTTCGGCACCGCCTTCGGTGGCGGAAGGGGCAGCGCGGCCCGGGAGCCGCGACGAGACTGAGCCGGGTGTCAGCGTGAGGGCCGGAGCTCCCCGGCTCCGCCGGTGACACTAGGGAGGCTGTGCCTACGGGCCGCCCCGCTCCTGCCCCAGGCTCCTCTCCCCCGCTCCCCGCGGAGTGCCGGCCTGGTGCCTTCCCCGTCCCGCACGCCCCCGCTGCCCGCCGGCGCGGCTTCCTCCCCGCGAGCGGCGGGCCCGGCTCTCCTCCGCGGCGCCGGTTCCCTCCTCCCCTCGCCGGCGGAGGAAGGAGGCGGCCGCCGGCCCTCCCCGACCGCGCATGCGGCAGTGCCAGGCCGGGGCAGCGCTACCGCGCTCGGGGGCTGAAGTCTGGGTGTCCGTTCCCCCGGCCCCGTCCCCTCCTCCCCTGCGGGCCCCCGGCAGCGCCCCCGCAGATGGGCTTGGGCTGGAGCAGCGCGGAGGAGCGGCGGCCCCTCCTGCCGCCGCCGCCGCAGCAGCCGCGGCCGCAGCCGCGGGGGCCGGCCGGGGGCCCGGCGGGGCGGCTGCCGCCGCTGCTCTCGGGCCGCGTGTACGGGAGGCGGTGGCTGGTGCTGCTGCTGTTCTCGCTGCTGGGCTTCGCGCAGGGCCTGGTGTGGAACACCTGGGGCCCTATCCAGAACTCGGCCCGCCTGGCCTTCGGCTTCAGCGGCTGGGACATCGCCCTGCTCGTCTTCTGGGGGCCCATCGGCTTCGCGCCCTGCTTCTTCTTCATGTGGCTTATGGACAAGAAGGGTGAGCGGGGCCGGGGGCGGCGGGGCCGGGGGTTCGGGACTCCCCGACCCGCTCCTGTGGCTTCCCCCGGGCCAGGCGGGGCCGCCGTGGCCGTGTCCCCCGACGCCGCGGTCCTTTGGCCGGTGAAGGGGACGCTGCCAGACCGGGGACGCTCGGGCCCAGTGCCTCGGCCTAAAAAAGGGTTGACTAATACTTAAAACGCATCATGACTGCTGTTTTCAGTCCTGTGCCCAAACGAAGGCACATCAAAGGCCATTCACAAGGAAGATACTTAAGCTAAGCAGAATTAGAGCGTCTGACGTCTCAGGTGAGGTGTGGGTCTGGAGGAGTGTGCTCCGGTCGGGCATTGCCAGCCGGCTGTTTGACCTGGAGATGGCCGTGATTTCTGGGTACCAGCTGTGGAACAAACAAGCGTTGATGTTTGGATCAAGTAATGTCATTGCTCACGGTGGCCACTGCATCTTGAAAGAAGTTCTTAATTTTTAAAAGCAGGCTGGACATGAAGTCTATGGTTTTCTTTGAATTGTGCTAGGGAGATAAAAAGAGAACACAGAGAAGTTGCACTTCGGTGTTTTGAAGAGGAGTACAAGGGAGGGTTTCCTAATTTGTGTTCAGGCCATTGCATCTTGGTAGCAAACTTACAAAAATGGTGTTTGTCACTGGAGAGCTCCTCCAGGGTCTGTGTGGTTCCTCTGTGGTCACCCAGGGGACCATTCCGGTGAGGTCAAGTACCTGTGTTTGCAGATTTCAGCATTTGGGCCTAAATCCACTGAAGGGATTTCTTTTAATTCCTGTTTAAACAGACCTCTGAACAAGAGATAGGCGCTAGAGGACCCTTGTGGCTCCTGGTCCCAAGTGCTACTTATTCCATTTATTTAGGAATTAATAGCTCATTTGTGGAAAGGGAAGGGGAAGAGGAAGGGAAAGTGAAAGCAGGCAGGGAGAGAAGTTGTATTTGAGAAGGCCTGTATTAAAATTTGAGTTACTTTTCCTAGAACTGAAGAGGCAGTGTGGGAATAAAATTTACTGTGCTGAGAGTACATTCTCAAAATGAGTCTGTGGTGGCTGTACTTCCAGTCTTCTCTCAAGTAGTTTAGACTTAACTTGGCAATGTCTGTCTCGACTGATACATAAAAGTGTTGTTAATTATCTTAAAGTAAGTTATTTTGGTTTGTGCAGTGAAGACTGACTGCTCATGGCATGAAGGAAAAATGCGTACAGAGATGAGTCTGTATTTTTATTTCTGCATTTGCTATGAAGTTCATGAGCAATGCAAAATATTGCTGGGACAGTTTTGAAGTAACTAATGAGAAAAGAAACTGTAGTATTTTGTTATTTTATACTGTGATTAGTAGTGTAGTTGTGGGATTTCTTGGTTTAATATATTGGTTGTTTCGATCAGAATATGTATACAGGTGATTTTCTCATTTCCTTAACTGATTGCTTTGGAGGTTTTGTTTGTTTGTTTGGTTTTTTTTGTTTTTTGTTTGTTTTGTTTGTTTGTTTTGGTTGGTTAGTTGGTTGCAGTTTTTTTAGAATTCCGATATTCATTGGAAGTGCAGATACAAACAACCTGTTTGCTCTTGGTTTGTTGCTTTCCTTGTTGGTAGAATGCTGGTAAACCTGAATAGAGCATCTCAGCTCATTTGATTGTGTGCGTAAGGAGTACATGGCATGGGCACTGGAACAAGTTCTTTTCAGATCAGCAGATTTTGTGAGGGTTCTGATTGTTTTCTGATGTTTGTTTCATGGTGTTTTCTGAGTCTGGGTGATTCCCACAGAGAACGTGCTGCTGTTCACTTTTGAAGTGATGGTGGAGTCCTGTCATTTGGTTCATCATGGAGCAGGGAGGAGAGCTACTGAGCCCCGAATCAGCCATGGGGCACGCTTCCACTGGAGGCATTTTGTGGGGAGTTACCTGCTCTTTGGAGTGCATGTGTTTGTTGCAGGAGGATCTTACTCTACTGCTTTGAAGCTGTAAAATTGGTTGAATCTGATCTTGGAAGGGCAGTATTTCACTTGCTTGCTGTTACACCAGGTTTACTTTGGAGAAGCTACACCATTTACTCTTCGACTTCAATCATGTCACTGGAGTTGGCTAGTAAAGAAGCTGTCAGGAAAAAAATGTGTTTGTAGAGTGTCAACATGTAAAACCTGGCAAGTATCAGAAGTATGACACGGTAGATGAGGCATGTCAGAATCTGAGAGGAGATTGTGCTGTAAGATAGTCCTGTACTTCACAGTCAGAGGTAAATCTGACTGAAAAGTAGCTGCCTGCTGTCACTCGAGTCTGATTTTGTGTTATGATGCTTCAGAAGAAGTTCAGGAGTGTTGGTCCCTTTGGTTTTTAGTTGTTCATTCACAGCACATAGTTCACAGCATGAATCTGTATCCAGATTTGTATCTGTATCTGTACCCAGACCTGTTGTGCATTTTGTGCACCTGCTCATTGTTTCAGTACTGGTTGTAGAAGGTTTGGTCACTTTTTTCTCTTTTTTCTTTGTTTCTTTACTAATTGGAAGTTGAAAGAATAAATATTCATGAATAGGCATGTTAATAGTTACAAGAAGCATTTCTTAGATTCTGTGATCCAGTTCCATTATAGCTTCTCAGAGAAGTGTGGGGCCCTCTGAGAAGAGATAACAGCAGTGTATTTTTTTAGTGAAAGGTGTGCTAAATAAGCTCCGTTCTTCAGTTCTTTACAGAAGGGTTCTAGGAGGGAGGAATTAAATTTTTTTGTTTTTCTAACCACAAAAAGTTTCTTGACCTTTGTGATCTTTTTCCTGCTAGCCTGTTGAGGGCCTGTCCTGAATTCTTTCTGAAGGCCTGGCTACAGTCAACCCAAGCAAAGGCAGCTGGGGAATGGCGGGAATACTGGGAAAGGTTTGGGTGGTGTCACTTCTGGCTCCCCAGGGAGTATTGCTGGCATCTGTACACCTCCCCAGAGGATGACCCAAAGGGGTCTTGGTGCCAGAAGCAGCATGACAAAAAGTCTTGGTTGTCTTAAGCCCGTGTTCCTATGGATCTATAGGGATATCATATTTTTTACAAAGTTGAGGATGATTTTTCATCAGGAGGGTAGTGATGATCTTCACAAGGCTTCATGAAGAATATCTTACTTGAAGATCTGAACAGACTCAGAGAAGACATTTTTGGAAGGGTTTTCAACACTATTTTGAGTGGTATTTGAGACACTGGAGGAAGCCTGGATTTAGCCTGTCTCTGCAAGCTCTGTAAATTGAAAGCTACTTTTTATTTTTGCTGAGCTCTTGTCCTTCTCTTAAATACATTCATTTTGAGATGCATAGAGAAGTTCACATATCACAGCTGAATGTTCTTTGGGGAATGAGCTCTGTTTCTCTTCCTGCCTCCCATCTTCCTCTGGCTGAATGGAGACTTGTGCTAGCCCTTGGGGGCTTCCATGCTCCTTGGCGAAGTGCTGTGTAAGGACAGTGGTGGCATCTGTCATGTTTCTTAGTCCTGTTCTGGGATGGGTGCATGTTGAAATAAGGAATTATATTCGCTTGTAATTTTTGAGTATGTGCCATTTTGGGTGGGTTTGAAAACTCTTCTCTGTTTATAGGATTAGAGCTGTTGTCTTGGTTTCTCAGTGAAAAATGTGAAAAGATAGATGGTATGGAGCTACATGTGTCTTATTTGGTGCATTTTCTTTAGCAGTAAGATTAGGGAGTCCTTGTTTAAATTCCAATTATCTTTAGAGATTTAATAAAACTGAAATTAAATGGGAAATTACTTCAGTGTGCTATTGGATGGACCCTTGTTGTTTACATGATTAAAATTAGCTACAATTCATCACATGATGCTTGAGTGTTTATGTACATTTTGTGCCTTGAGTGTTTAATTTCCTGAGAACTGTAAATACAAGCACACACGACTGTTACGATGTTTATATATCTAACTTGAAATCAACAGCTTACATACTTCCCTGGATCTGGTTCACCAAGGGGGTTTTATTGAGCTCCTAGTTATACAGTGAGACCTAGAAGCAGTATATGTCAGTCTTCATTATGTTCCCATATAAGCAAGAAGAGGCAATGAAGAATGAAATATTTTATGACAGTTTACATTAAACAGATGGAATAGAATGGCGATATTTTTTCATTAATTTTTGGAATCCAGTGAACAGTTTTATATTGAATTTGGAGATGAGAGATATTGTAAAAGTGGAATGTAATCTATTTCTTGGTCCTTTTTTATAAAATTATATATGTTTATGTGGATTGCATAGACAATCTTAGTAACTTTATTTTGCTGAAATTAAATTTAAAGAGCAATGTTATTCTAATGATTACATTATAAAGTAGAGAGAAGACTTCAATAATCAGATTCTGGTTTTAATCAAGATTGGCTTGTCCACTGACACCATGAAAGTTTTTATTTGTAAGAGTAGTTATTCCTTTACTGAATATTAAACTATTTATTTTATTGCTGTCTCCTAAATGATGCATCATGGTTTCCTTCTCTGAGACGTTTGATAGTTTTTTCTTTTCCACCTGGGAATTTTGAGATTAAATCCTTTAATACAGTCTGACAAAAGTGTCATGAATATTGAGTACAAGTACTGAATAGGATCTTACTAATACAAAAATGTCTTAATAACTGTTCTCCATATAAAATAAACTACATATGATGTATAAAGAGAATTGTGCATGGCACCTTTCGTACTTGCAGTTCCTGGATTGTCAGTTCGTGCTGTGTGCATATGCTGGTTTTGCTTTCAGGGGACCTTTGAATACCTCTACCTCACCTACATGGTCACTGGGTCAGAAGGGAGGTGACTCCAAGTGAACTTGTTTTCTCCTGAGATTTTAGTCTAGGAAGTGTTTGTGAAATGCCTTTGGGTTTGATATTGATGGATGATGTGAAGTACTTTCCATGGTGGCACTCACAAGAAAATGGGAGTTTTTGATGGAAGAATTCATAGTTCTGTCTTGGCACAGGTGCTTAACAGAAGGACAAAAGAGGTGACTTGGGAACTTTGAAAATCTGAGAATTTTCACCTTTGGCAAAGAAATGCGTTTTCATCTCCTTTTTGTCATGAGCTCAGAAACAGACTTTTCTTATCTCAGATTCATGACTGCAAGATGAGTGCCCAGTATTTCAAAATTACCAATTTGATAATTCATGTGGTAAGTTAAAGTATGAGCCTCAGCTAAAAACATCTGGGATAAGACTTGGCATAAAGCTGTAGGACTTTAACTTAGTGACATCAAGCCAAAGGGATTTACACACTTCAACAGCAGAAGTTTTTAGGCATTCTGACTTGGGTAGGTTAGTACAGCCTACAACAAATACTCATGGGAAAACTTAAGAAATTAAAAACATGTGAGTAGAATGGCAAAGGAGCAAGTAAGAAAGGAAAGTGTGATGCAGAGATTTGAGAGTAGCCTCATAATAAACACCTGAATCTACTTAGTACTTATGGTATTAGGATCCAGTAATTATTAGAGAGGTGCCTCTGCCCAAGTTTAAGTGCAGACGAGATCATATGTCCAGTCCATAGTATGGATTTTATTTAGTGGTAAATGTGAGGTAGAGAGAGATAGGAATAAGAAGAGAGGGAGGCCGTGACAGATTAAGTAGAAAGGTATCACCACCCACAGATCCAGACAACATCCTGTTGATCCTCGTTTTCTCAGTGGTGGAGGTCCCAAGGTCACTCCAGACTTTAACCATTTATATATTTTAGCAAACAAAGGAATCAATGCTCATTTGACTACACAGTTCTTTTATTCTTTGGTTAAATGATTCCCTCTCTTCCAATGCTAATTAGCCCCATGCTCAGTCTTTCACTTCTTTTGAGTTGGTGGACTTCCCATCTTAAATGGGTAGGCTTTGGCCTCCACCTGCTGGACCCAGCCAGAAGCTGTATTGGCTTTCAGTGTGGATTTTTTGTGTTACCAGTGCTCTCCCAGCTTGTTTTCCTCTTCCTAGTCAGAGATAATTGGAAAATAGTACCCCCTTATCTCAAGTTCCCATCAGGTGGCATAATTTACTGTCCAAATTTCCAGGAATTCATGAAGTCATATTCAGGTGGGAGGGACAGCATGAGGAGCTTGGTGGTCACAGATGAGCAGTTGCTTTATTTTACAGTTTGCCGTAGTGGACAAAGTCCTTTGGTGATCTTAAAAGTTTTCCAGGCTATAATGACCTTTATGGCTATTACAAATGGCAAATGTTCTAGCTCCAATAAGAGCAGCAAGAAGCTGTTTCAGATTGAATGAAAGTTAAATGTGAACTTAAGGCTTCAGCAAAGAAAGGGAGAGAACACCTTGACTCCTAAGAAGTGAAAGGTGCTTGTATTTGGTGAAAATGCAAGTGGTTGATGCACTTTGCCAAATACAAAAGAAGCTTGAAGGGAAATACCTGCTTTACTGCAGTCTGTCTCTCTCATCCTGTAGACAGCTACCACGTGTTTTTAATTATGTGTATTTCATTATCTTGTAAGTGATACTGATCCACACCTATCAAATCCTGTGAAAGGGATTAATTTTCCTAAGCTAACAAATCTTGGAAGAAATGAGACTAAGTGTTGCTTTTCATGTGGAGAGATGAAAGAAGCAATTAGAGAGCTGAGTATAAGTAAATCCCACTCGAACAGGTATTTGATCAGCTTGGTTTTAGAAAATTTATTTTGATGAGTGCTGGTGTGCATTTTTTTGTAGACATACTTTTCCTCTGTTTCATCAGAAGAAAAGTAAAAGGGAGACTGAACCAAACTTTGCTTTTGTTCCTTAATTTTATATACTGTAGCTACATGAATGTCCACAGTGTGTTTGTGCAAGTGCTTCTGGAAGTGAGGACTCATTAGAGAATTGGTTGGCTCACCCTCCTTGGAGCCAGGAATGCTGCAGAAGACCACTTGATGCACAGTGATTAGCAACACAGAGTGCTTTACCTTCTGGTGAGTTGTATTAACATGATGCTGCTGTTCATCATAGCAACACTAGCTTGATTCCTTGTAGAACTTCCCATACCTCCTGCTGGGCCGGGTTGAGTTAAAAAGCATCAACTGAGGCTGTAGATAGATGTCCTGTACTGGAGCTAGGTGTTTCTGTTGGGTGGATTCCACCCCAGCTCTGATGGCTGCCGTGTTTCCATACATTCTCTTTATGCTGCTGTCCTATGCAGCTGCTGTGCCCTTTGCACTCTTCACACAGGTCTTTGCAGATATGGAGGGCTACTAGGGGTACAGCTGTTCAAACACTATGTAGTGAAGCATATCAGGAAGCTGCATGCTTGATTTAAAAGAAGTTTTCCATGGTGGAAAGTAAAATAATTATATTTGCATATAGCTCAGATGAAAATAGTAATCACTATGTTATCTGGGGATAATGCTCCTAGACTTTGGTGCATTGGACATTCAAGCACAGTGAGCATGGGGTGATGACTCTAAACTAAAACACAAGGAATTCTACCTCAACATAAAGGAAGAACCTTATGTTGTGGTTGGCAGAGCACTGGAACATGCTGCCCAGGGAGGTCATGGAGTCACGTCTCCTCACTGGAGACGCTCAAAATCCATTTGAATGCATTACTGTGTAACCTGCTCCTGGTAACCTGCTCAGGGGTTGGACTAGAGGATCTCAAGAGGCCCCTTCCAATTCTAACAATTCTGTGATTCTGTATGTAACTTGATATACCTTGATGTTGGGAAATTGAGGAATAGGGAAATAATTTACCAGTGTAAAATCAGAAGTGTGTAAAATATGATCCCATGCTTTTCTTATGCAGTTGCTAACAGAAGCAGAGTTAAAGCACTGAAGCATCCCTGAACTGGGTCAGGACGCAGGTCCAGATAGGAAGATACTTTGTAAACAGAAGCATTTAGAAGTTGACTATAGAGGGTGTAATACCAGGGCAGCTGTACGCTGATATCTTCCTCATTGTATGCTCACATGTTTTTACTACTCCTCATAATTTTCTCTTGACCCAAGTACTTTCTAATATGACTGCTTCTTCTCTATTTCCTACCTCACCTGTGTTGTGATATGCCCATCTTATCCCCTGTTTTCCTCTGTTCTCCACTCCTCTTGGTTGTTGAGGAGGAGAGGTTGGATGCAGGAAGCTCAAATGAGTTAGAGAAGCCTGTGGATAGATGAGAAGAAGGAGAGGAGAGAGTGTGGAGCAAGGTGAAGTATGGGAGTCACAGATGCAGAAATAAGATTTGGATCCAGAGGGCAAGAAGTGCTGGGAATGGGAGAGGTGGAGGAATGAGTTGAGTGGAAGGCACAGGGCAGTGGGTACTGCGAGGGGCAGTAGGAAATGGGACCGAGGTAGCCAGCAGCAAATGGGGAGGGGCAGATGCCTGCACAGCAGTGTAGGTCAGCATGGCCTATGTTTTGTGAGGTGTCTTGAGAAGTGCTTTTGAAACCATGAGCTGGGAATAGCTCAGGACACAACTGACCTTTTTGCCTTTTCTTATCTCCAACAAGATGCCTGTGTTTTGCCTCTTCACAACCAAACCTCTGAACTCTGCCTGGCACTTCTTGTCAGCCAGAGGGTGAATTGGCTCTTCCTTCAGCCCTGGCTGCCCTGAAGTGTGGTGGGCTGCAGCTGCCTGCTCCCTGCGGGGCGCTCCGGGCACTGCTGATGCAGGGGAGGGTGGTTGTTCCTTCTTGTGTGGCTTTGATGGTGATGGATGTCTGGCCTCGTGATGGAGGCACCAGTGGGATGCAGAAGAGGATGTGGCCCCTCTGGCTGGTATTTCTCCCCTTCTGGAAAGCCATGTGGAATGGGACAGAAAGTGTTAAAATACTGTTTTGTTTGTAATGCCTTGCTGCATTTTGAAAACACTGAGATTTTGGCAGTTTCGTATCTTCTGGGAGTTTTTGATAGGGTGGCAGCTATGCTGCATAAAGGTAGCTGGTACTGACTTTTATAATGTGAATGACAGCAATAATTTCTCTATTAATCAAAGTCCCCTGGGCTTTCTTAGAGATTCTTAATATGGAAGTAGTTAAGTACTCAGGAAGGCTGTACTGCATTCATTTTGCTAGGTGTATGTTTATACTGTATTTATAATTCCAAGCTATTAGTTTAGAATTCTGTTAAAGAGAAAAATAATTGATCAGCTGTTGTTCTGAAAAGCTGAATCTATTGCCCTTAAAGAAAACAGAGGCTTTTCTTCAAATAATTACTATGATATTTATTTTTCTTATTAGAAGAAATTAAATATGAACAAAAAAAGACCATTTTCACTTGGTAGTGCTGAACTAACCCTAACCTTACTGATTTCTGAATTCTAGTAAAAGCATTACACAATTGCATAAACAAAACAATTTTTATTCATTATTTTCAGCAGATGTTGTTCTTAGGAGCTAGTTTCATGTTACATTTTAGGAGTGAAAAGCAAGTCTGAAGCAAACACAAAAAGGAGGTTCATTACTTGTTAATAAATTTTGGATATTTTCTGCTGATTGCTGATTTTTCACCTGAGCTTTTTTTTTTTTCTTCTGGTAAGAAATGCCTTGCTTGTGGGAAAGGAGCCATGTAAAACAGGGGTATTTGCTTGCCTTTTCAGACTGATGAAACAGTGCATAACACAAGTCCTGAAATAATCTTCCCTGTTGTGAAAATTTGTATTCTGACATTGTCAAAATTTTTTTTGGTTTATATTCGTTTAAAAACACCCAAACCCCCAAAACCATGGTCAGTGCTGAGAAGAGCAGAAGTAAATTGAAGAAATAGGATGTTTTGGCAGCTGTTCCATTATTTTAGAAATTTTTTTAGGGAGTATTTGAATTCTTCCACTGGCAGCGTGTTATAGCCTTAACTGAGCAGACCAAAGACCTGATAAAAAATTCTTTAAGAGGTTTTTTTGTTACAATTATATTGTTATGAATTGTATATTATAAATAATATATTCCCAGCACCAGGGAAGATCTGGCTTGCCCTGACTTTCTCCTAGTGGTGACATTCAGAGCTATTCCATCACTTCCTGCCATAACTTCGATTTTTTTAATGCTTCTTGTGTGCATGTGCTATTGTAGCTCTGTAGCTGTGCTGTAGCTGTAATTGTGCTGCAGGAACTTGTGATCAGTGCTCTAGCTTCCTCAAAAGCCGTAAATTAAGCTTTCTCATGCAGATTTTTAGTAGAGAGGATTTTTAGATTTTTCCTGTTTTTAGAGCTGGAGATCTGTGACTCATCCAGAGGGAGTGAGATATTTTGAAAGTGAGAGGTCTTCTGCTTTTTGCAAAGAATTCTGGTGTTTTTCTAGAATACGGACATCAAGTATAACCACAGTTAGAAACTTTTTTGTTTTACTTTTTGATTTGTTGATAAGAGCCATCCCTTTTGAATCCTTGAGAAAGGCGGTGGTGTTGTAATTTTAATTAATCACATGAACCTAAAGAATTGATCAGGACCCTTAAAAAATATGATGGGTTTAGGACTCATTATAGTGCTGCAAAAGATGTCTTTTAGAATGAACAATGTACCTTAAATAGTGCCTGATGCATTATAATGTTAAAGTAACACTGAAACTGTTCATGCAGAGAGAATTTGAAAGCTTACTCCAGTGACCTTTCATATAAGTCACAAGACCTGCATGGATATTACATCAGTGAAGCTCTTCCCACTCTTTTTTTCCCCCACTCTGAGCAGGGATAATAAAAAGAAGAAATCTTGCACTTAGTGTCCTGCTTAGTGGATGCACTAGGCAGTATTTAATGTAGCTGCCAATCCTTGCTGCACGGTTGCTTCTTGTTACTCTGTTGATGCAAAGCAAAATGCCTCTGTGCTTCTTAAGAAGAATTTCATGCACCATTGAGTGGCGTGAGCAAGTACTATCAAGGTAACAACAGAACATCTTCCCTGGCAGATGTGTGTAAGAGAGGTTGTTTTTGCTCTCTGTTGCCACAGGTAAGGCTCTGTATTTAGTGATGTGGTAATTGAGCCTGCTGTGCAACTGGGAGTTCTTGAAAGGAGTGGAAAGAGAAAAGAAAGTGCTTCCCTCCCCTTGTGTGGTGCTGTAAACACTCAACTTGAGTGTTTTTCATTTGGGAGAGATAGAGCAAAGGCTTATTGTTGTGTACTTTGTCAACTTGTTAGTGACGTCCTTTCTTTAGCTTCAGAATTGGTGAGGAGGTTTAGCCCCCAACTGCATTATTGGCCATTTTTGTCAATTGCTCTGCATCTCTTTCTATGTACACACTGTCACCTGCCATTATGTAGATTTAATTGTATCAAATGGCAAAGATAGATTCAATGATTCACCTGAATTTTTGTGTTTTATTACATGCTGGTGTTGAGAGTAGAAAGCAGCTACTTGTGGTGAGAGAAGAATGAACAATTCATACAAGTGTTTGTTAATGTCACAGATTTAGGAAGTACTTAAATAGCTCTTTTTTGTTGTATCCCAGCACTGCACTGGTGGTGGGATACACCTCAGGTGAAGAGAAAACCTGATTTAACAGACTTTCTAATACTAATGGTGAGACTGGCTCATGTTTCCCTGTGTTCATAGCCTGAATAAACAAGGCAGAGGGAAGGGGAAAGAGAGAAAAGGGAAGCAGAAGAGAAGTGGCCTGCCCAATTTCATAAGGTATGTTGAGAGATGCAGGTCCTGCTGCCCCAGGCCAGTGCTCTCTTCTCAGAGATGCTCTGCAAACATTAAGAGAGGTTCATTGCACTTGGATTAGTTGCAGATAAAATGGATGCTTTCTGCAGTAAAATGTATAATAACAATAATTGGCTAAAATAATTGGTCTCCCTTGAAACAAAGAAACATGTTATTAAAGAACAGGAGATATTCCAGTAAAGGGTCTAAAGCTGATTCTAAAATAATCGTTTTGATCTTCAGGCAAATACCATTCAGCTCAGCACTTTGTTTATCTGTTCAGGCGAAATGTCAGTCTCTGGATTGCTGAATAGAATTTACAACACTTGTATAAACTTGCAATGCAGATTTCTAGTTTACATATTTTGCCATTTTTTCCCATTGTTGATGTTGAACTGTTAGAATGCTTCAATATCCTTCACTGCCATGTGGAAGGAAGCTTCATTACTTGTAAGCTACCTTTTTGTAGATCCAAAAGCTTAGATTAAGCTGTTCAGTTCTTAAAAAAGACTATTTTATTTACAGTACCGGACTTACAAATCGCTGCCAAACTCTGAAATACTTGCTTTGTATTTGCAGGTGTAAACACAGGTGTCACCAGCTGTGGTGAAATCCGTGGTAGTGGAGCCAGCTCTGCAAAGAATTTGGATCATTAAATCTGTAATAACTAAATGTAGAGGAGTGCAGGAGAATTAAGCGATGCTTTCCTTGACATATTTTTAGAGTTTGATTATGTGCTTGCCTGATACACTGGGATAATGTTAAAAACAGTATATGTCCACTGTTCACATGGCCTTGACTTCATCCATGCAAATGAGATAAAAGCACCCTGCAGCCTCCTGATGTGGCTGTTTCAGTTTGTTCTTCCTCATGGCTGCAGTCAGGTTCTTGTATCTAGAGTAAACAAAAAATTAAGGACCTTAATATACTTTAATGAATGTTAGGGAGGTGTGTGTGTGAGGAAGAATAAAAATAACTTAAAAACAGGAGCAGTATTTACAATACAAACCAGAAGTGAGCTGTGCAATTAGAGTGTGTACTGAAGTGTCTTGGTTTCCTTACAGTCAGGGTGCACATAAAAAAAGATGCAGCAGATCAGGAATTGCAGAGTGGTTACGTGATTGTCGTAATAACTCTCAATTGCATTCTGTTTAGTTTCTCACAATTATGTTCTGTCAGCTTCCTTTTCTGTTTCTGTGGTTATATGTGTTCAGTCATTTCCCTCAGGATGAGTGTCTTCTCTGTGAAACACTTGACAGGGTAAATTTTGTGCTTTGAGTCTCTGACCTATATTGTGTTTTTTTTACAAAGTTCTTAACTAGCCTCAGTATTTGGGAGGGATACTCTCCTTACAGGGATGCACATGACAATGTTATGCAGAGAATGCATGTTCTTCCTCTGAGAGGTACACTGGAGAAAAGAAAGCGTGTATTGGCCCTCATGCTTTTAGTTTGCACACAGCCTTACTATGTCTATCCAGCAAGTGTGAGCAGCAGAGATTACTTTATCTGTGGGTCAGATCTCGTTGTTGGCACCCTAATTTGGCAGGGTTTCCCCCATCAGTGGTGATGACACTTCTGGGATGTTTGCTCTACTGAAATTCTGACCCTGATGAGAAAGTTTGACCAAATCACAGGAACTATTTTACTTCAACTTGTGTTTGTGTACGGAGTTTGCTTTCTCAAATTTAAATTTTGCAAGTAAATCAATGTATATAGAAATGTCAAACTCTTGTTGATAGCCTTGCTGTTAACTGGGCAGCAATTGCTGACAGATTCTGTTGCAACAGCTCTAAGATACTGTAAAGAGAAATTGCCCCTCTGAAGATCGTTACCTTCCTAGGTCTACATTTCAAGAAGTTTCTAGTACATATTTCATATGGGCATCTCAATCTGCCAGCTGTTTATGTCAGACACAAATTGGAACAGCGTCAGCTGGAATCTGCCCTGCAACCTTCCTTTGAAAGGTGGAACTGGGGGTGTGTTGTGGATTAGTATAGGAAAAGATCTTGTGCCCTAGACAAGACTGTGGGTTGAAATGTAGCTCTGGGTTTAATTTATTTCAGGCAGGTTCTATATAATAGATCTTGGTTCTTACATTTTGATGCTAGAGGGGTGCTGTCACCTGTCTTGTAGGATGTTTAAATTGAGTTAGCTTCATTTTCAATCAAAAAAAAAAGTACTCAGGTCCTAAATCTTTCCAGTTGAAACTGGGATGCTGTCTTGGCAGTGCCACATAAAGCCAAGGAAATGAATGCAAGCACTTGGCTTCATCTTATTTTAAAAACAGATGTTTGAAATGGGGCAATATCAGAAGCATCAGCATCAAGTACCCAGGGAGAAAGGGAGGTCCAGGTTGTGCTTAATAGCACCCAGTGATAGAAGCAGCAATAGCACCAATGATACCTTGGTCATCAAACTAGGATTAGAGCATGGTGTTAATGGTGCTGATAACACCATGGTAGTGGGCTAAATCACTGTATGGGCCATTCACAGAAGAGTTAGACTCAATCCTTGTGGGTCCCTTCCACCTCAGAATTATCTGTGAATCTGTAATGTTGGATTAGCTACATGTGACCTGGTAGTTGTTCTCTCATGCATGCAGTATTTGTATTTGGTTCCCAGTTTTCTTTGGTGCTATTCTTGAGGATGTATTTCTTTTCTACTGAGTTTCCAAACACAATTTATGCCACTCTGCAATCAAGTGCCTTTGTGGAATCCAAGGCAGGCCCAATATCAGTAAACTTTTCAAGTTTATTCCATGTGTTAGCAGAAAGACTGGGACCACATCTCAGCTATGAAGTATTTTTACATCAATGAAAAGGTTGTTTTCTTTGAAAATTGTATTGCTCATTGATGCAAGGATGCCCCTTCTGAGAAAGGATTGCCACTTACCCTCCTTAATGACTGTAGTCAATTTGGCACAGAGCAGGCACAATGCAAGTTTTATTCTCTGTGTTTAGTAGAAAGCAAATTTTTTTTGTATTTTAATCATGACAAAGTAATTGATGTTATGAGAGTGAATGTTGCAGCTATTAGTATAATTTTTCTGGAATTACATTAAAAATCCAAAGATTTCTGGGGGATGGTGTGTGTGGGCAGTGCTTTCAGGATTCCTTGATAAAGGGAGCTGTTTAATTAAGCCATTTTTTAAATTATAGCTAAATGTATAGGCATATATTAAGAAGGGAGAGGAGCAGACCCATCATATGAAACAGAGAATTGGTATCCAGCAAAGAAACCCATTTAAAAATGATGTTTGACCAGTAAGGAGGACATTTAAACAAGACATAGAAACAATTTCATGCCCAAAGAAAAATTGTGGAAAACTTGGAGCTCAATACATTACTTACTGAACCTAAATGTAAAAGTTGTTTTTTATAGGTTAATTTCATAGAAGGAAACATGCAGGGACTGTGGTCTGTTTGGTTAAGAAAGGCAAAATAAGAACTTCTTTAAATTTGCTTTAAATTGAGAGGAAAAGCACAGTTTAACAGTGAATTGTTGAAACAGCTGTTGCAATTGGTGAGTTTTAAATTTCCTGGTGTGTGTGGACCAAGACAGGCTTTTACATTCTATTTTCTCTGACCTAGATGCTGGTTTTGTCACAATGATAGGAAGTTAAGAAAATGCTCTCAGTTCAGTGTCAGAAGGGGACCATTTGTGCTTTCAGCCCAGTCTTTAAAAACTGAAAATATGCAGGAGGCTGATGTCGCTTGTTTCTACTCAGAGCCTTGTTGTACTTGGTATTTGTGAGAACTGATTTTAGTATCTTCAGGGGAAGGTAGGAAACCCCTGAAATGTTACTGTGTGTAAGAGCAGGGTGTGTGAGCTGTATGAGGGAAATCACTGCTGCCATGCCAAGGGCTGAATCCAGCATCCTTTCCTCTGGCCAAACTTCTGTTTAAAAAAGGGAGAAAGGTGAAAACTTTTCTGTTCTGCCCATCCAGCTGGGATTTCCCTTAGGATGAATGCTTCATTGTAGAGGGGAAACCAAACTCAAACAATGTCTGCCATGTGTGTGATGGTCTGAGCTGGAAGAGGCTGCTTGCAGTGCTCTGTAGCAGTAGTGGGGAACTGAGGGAGCTGCTGTGCAGGGCTCAGGTGGGGGATGCACAGGAATGAGTTAATCACATTCTTCTCGTGAATGACAAACACTAATGCATAAATTGTTGGAATGAGGACAGCAGCATCTTTTGTTAAGTTTATTATTAAACTGGGCATAATAATTAATTCATTGGGTAACAAGTCAGTAATGTGGGGGGTGGGGGAATGCATTTTCTTTTCATATATTTTGAAAAGCATCTTGAAAGTAAGGCATGCTGGAGGATTTGTGGGGCATCAGCACCCACATCCTTGCTTTTGCATCCTTGCCTCTTGCTTGATGCTGTGAGGGAGCTGAAGAGCAGCTGGGTGCGACTGCATTCCAGCATGGTGGGGTTCTCCCTGTGCTCTGTGTTGGGCTGTGGGTGGTGGGGGATTGAGAGTTTGTTTAATCTGTAATAGTGGCCAGAATTTGGAGACAGTTGTTTTAAAAAGAAATATGAAACAGTAAATGCAGCACTGACTGCTGAAGTCATAAAGCAGATGGTGTTACGAGCCACAGGAGGGTTAAACAGTTGAACAATATCGACTGTTACATTCATAAATGATAATTAATATGTCATTTTTTATTACTGACTCCACTTCTGCTGCTTGCTTGGACTTTTCTGTTGCTGTCAATGAAATTTGGCTGTTCTGAGCAAGGCCACAATTTGCTCAAGAGCTACCTGTGTGGCCCAGAAACCTCCTGCAAGAACAGGATGGGAAGGAGCAGCTAAGGAGTCAAGGTGTAAAGAACACAAAACTTCATCCATTGGCAGAAAATCTTATTTAAAGGAATTTCTTCCCCTTCCAGCCGTGTGTCAGAAATCTCTGATAGAAAGGGATGGAAATTGAATGATGGATTTTAAGAAGCTGTATCCTCCTCCCTCCCTCCAATTATTGCTTGCATTATCAGGGTAGAATTAATGAAGTTAATTACATCTACACAAAATCTCTTGGTTGAGTGAATTACTTAGATCTTTTAAAGTAGAGACATAATTTTCTGCAAGATTCACAGGCTGTTTTTCAAGCTTCGTTGGTTACTTTGGTTTATAGTCTCCATGATGCATGGTTGCTATCTTAAGCACTCTGGGGTGCACCTTTTAGAGTAATACATGATGTCAAATTCAGTGTAACAACAACTGCAGCATTCAAAACAAAAATACTGAAATGAATAAAAAGATTGGTTTCTAACAATGATTGAAAGGAGTTAAAATGTAAAGCAAAATAATAAGGTGAGGTGCTTAGAGGATAAAACTATATTGTGTAATTAGCAAAGAAAATGTCTAATATGCTGCTTGTCTGAGTATTTTGTTCACTTTGGTCTCATCATTTTCAGCATGCAGCATTAACCGAAGGAATTTTCAGGGGTGTGTTTACATGTTAAGGTGGAAACAGAAAAAATTGACACAAAATCACCTGGGCAATCAAAATATTTTAAAGGGATACCTTACAGTAAATAATATTCAAGATTAGGATTTCAGAGAATGAAAAGATCAGGCATACATGGTTGTGAAGTTTTAACAGATAATTTTACTTTAAAATTATCTGACATGTGAGGTTGACATTAAGGATAAGCCTGAATTTAGGGCTGGAGGCAAACTTCAGCATCTAATTCATTTTTCACCAAATTTCACGTTGGTTTTTTTTTTTTTTTTAAGGACATTTTTGTGCAGATTTAATTTAAAACTTCCTTGGGTTGTATATATTTTGGTTTAGGGATTTTCTTAAAAATTAGAAATCAAATAGGGTATTTTTTGTATGGAAACACTCATTTTGGGTCTTGTGGTGATTTAAACTTAAATTTATATTTCTCATTTACAGCTATGTCCTGGGCTTGCCCCTAGCTTGCACTTCAAACGGGGCCCTGTGAGCAGCACCTTCCATGTTGTCCTTGTGTCTCTTGAAAGGCAGAATGTACCGTGTTTTGTGAAATGTAGTTCAAAAAGAACCTAGTTTATATGGAAATATAAGGTGGTGTGTACTTTACTAGAGCTCTTCAGAAAAATTTCTACAGCATTTCGTAATGGAAAACTTCAGGGTTTTCATATAAAAGATTTATATTTCAGTTTTCCATCAATACAATTCCAATCCTTACTACATACAAATTTTTATTATATACAAAAGCAGTGCTAACAAAAATTAATTTCCAAGAAGAAAAGGCAAAAGCATCATGAATGCAATCCAGATACACATGATTGCCCCCAGCACAGCACAGGCAGTATGGTAATGTGGAGATAATGTCGCAGGAAGACTCGTGGTGGCCCAGCAAACATAGGAGCATGAAGGTTTTAAACAGACATATTAAATGGGCATTTGTTTAGGCCTCTCTGAACACACTAGAAAAACCAGTTTAACAGCAGCATTTGCTGGTTGGGCAGAATCAAGGAACTAAGGAGAGGCATTGGGAAATCCTACCAGGAAAGAAATATTTTTGGCTGATGATACTTCTCCAGGGCATTAGGGATCTGAGGTGTCCTTTGGAGCTGCATCACTGTAGCTGGCATTCCTGGTGATGATAACTGAACCTTACCAAAGGAAGTCTCACTTCCATTTCAGAAAACCTGTTATTTACTGCCTTATTTTTGTTTGGATTGTTTTGGGCTACGCTGGTTGATAGAGAAGCTTGTCTTTGGTTTGGTTTGTGGAGTGTCTGGTACCAGGAGTTGCATACCCATGGGTGAGGTTCACTAAGAACTGTCACAACATGGGCAAAATTTTGTCTCACCCAGTAAAATCACATTTTAGTAAAATACATGCAGACAAAATATTTAAGGCAACTATTGCCTGAACTATACTGATTACAGGAGTCAGAGGGAATACTCCTCTTAAAATAGGCAGCTTTAGAAAGAATCAGTCATTTGTTTGATAGGTGACTTACCATAGGGCAGGTTCCTTTACCATCTTTATTTTTGGTAATTACTAGTTTTACCTAAATGTTAGAGGTATTACATGTTTGTCATCATTAATAATTTTTATTATCTTCTAAGAATGTGGAGACCCTTTATTTTCTATTTGTTGGTGTGAAATTGTTTTAAAGTGTATAACTTCACAGATGCAGACTCTCTCTATGGTTTTTAATTATAAGTATTTATTTTTGGTGTTTTGCAAGATTCTGCAGCTTAAGCCCTTCAGCTGTCATTATTCTCTGCTGCTGATGGAAACACCTTAACAGCAAACAAACTGCTGGCTAAAGGAATTGCAGCATGAAGATAAGGTTGTTTCTAATCTCAGGGCTTCTCAGTTGAAAATCGCATGAGGAAAAAAACATATTCAAGGAATCAGTCAATTGTGGCTTTTTTCTAATGTGTGATATTTACAACCTCTGACAATTTGAGCTGAGAGCAGCAAAAATCTGCCCTAATTGCAAGGACTGCAAAAAAATAGTCACACTTTTTCCTCCTGAATAATGGTTGTTTCTTTGGGATGAAATGCATATGAAAGAAAACAATAGCAGTGCTGTGTCTGTGCTCGTTAAGTGGTTGGAGAAGAATGACCAAGTCCAAATTTTTCTTTGCTTCTGCCTAGATTTCAGATAAATCAGTAGAGCATGTTTCCCGATGCCTCTAATTCTGAAGGGACTATTGTACATTTTGATGATACTTTTATTACCACTTTTCACTTTCAAGAATGTAAAGATTTTGGATACACTCCTGCATGTTACTATGCCAAGAGTAAGCCTTTGTATTTCTGGAGTGTAAGTGTAGAAAATAACTCAGGGTTTCATAATGTGTCTGAAATTTATATCAGCACTAAAGTGCTTATGATTTGAAAGAAATAGGTGTTATTTTTGTGAGACTGCATTTAAATATGTATATATGTATATATTTAAGCAGTGCTTCTTTTGTAACATTATTGATTTAACTTGCAAAATACTGTTGTTTTTCATCTTAGGTCTGAGGGTAACAGTGCTACTAACATCATCCCTCATGGTATTGGGAGCTGGCCTCAGATGTGTTCCAGTTTCAGACCTAGAAATTAGGAAGAAGTAAGTGAATTAATTCTTTTTAATATATGTATTTTATTCTTTGTGCTAATACAGCTTTTGCTGCTACTACAAAGGAATGTTAGTACAAATTTTCTGTATGGAGCTGATACACCAAATGTTTGTTGTGTGGCCATGGGTTTACGTGCTTCTTTGCTTCTTAAATGGTTTTTTCTAGTCCTTCTTCTCCATAGTATCTGAAGATCAGAAAGCCCTTTACAAGCTTGAATTAATTTAATCTCACCCCGTTCTGCATAACTATAATTAATCTGCTTTGCAAATAAGGAACCAGAGATTTAGCAAGGTTCAGAAACTGGCCCAAGATCACACAGGGAGCCATGCCTCAACCCCCAAAAATAAGTAATTTGTATGCAAATGTTAAATAATTCATGTTCTCATATTGAATGTATGGAATCATGCCGTGAGACAGATGAATTTGTGCAAAATGGCCTTTTTCATGTTCCAAAGCAGCCTTGTACTTTTTCTGAAGTTAAATGATTATCTGCTGTACATGCGCACTTTACGAATTTGTGATAGAAACAGATTCTTTCCTAAAAATCCCACAAACCAAACAATTTAATTGTTCCATCAACATATCCTGAATCTGGGTATTCTCACTAAGGACTAGTACTTGTTTTGCACAGCCAGGGAATATGGATCACTTGTTAACTTTCTTTTGCCTCTTAGTGTGAACGAGGTGGGAATATGCAGGCATTACGACACTTTTCTGCTACTTTAAAAAAGCAGTAGCACTGGTTCTTTGCTGGTTATACTTGCATAATATGTAAACACTAAGAAAAGATATTACAAATAAAATATTTTATGTGGGTTGGGTTTTCTCCCCCTTGAATTCTTGTCAGCTTGAATTCTACCACACAGTCCTGGTATTACTTCAGCAAGTTTTTTTTTGTTTTTTTTTAAATCGCTTTCATATTGCTTAACTTGAAAATCAGGATGGGAACCTTTTAAGCTGAGAAAGAAAATGTTCGGTGTGAAGTTACAAGCTGATGACTGGGTACTGTGGATAAAAAAAAGAAGAGCTTCAGAGAGAGAACTGAGAATGTAAAAAACACATGAATTGTAAAACTAGCCCTGATAAGTAAACTGAGAGCAGAGTGTCAGGTGGGGGGATGCAGCTTCACTAATGTGAGCATATAAAGAAGCACTCAAGATGCTTCTGATGTTTGTTGCCCAGTATTGCCCATTTTGACATGGTGTTCAAGGACTGTGAGCAGAGCAGGCTGAACTAACTATACTGTGCTACCCTTGACAGTGACCCTTTTGAGGAAAATGCACTGTTTGGGTGGCCAGAAAGAGCTGCCCTTATTTTGCCCTCGGTTTACGTTTTCTTAAAATGTCAGCAGGTGCTCAGCATTCAGTTTATTCATTCTCATCAGTCTTGGTTTAAATATCAATACCTTTGAAATGGGACAGATGGCTTAAATGCGATGAAATGTGGTGTTTTATGTAGCTTTTTTTATGATGTGTGCCAGAAGAGGTATGGTGCCCTAGGCTTTACCAAAGCAAGGATGAACAATGTAAATACTTGAGAAGATGAAAATTCCCAGGTGGGATTTAGATGTGAGGTATCATCTGGGGAGTGGGAAGGAGAGTTTCCACAAATTCTTATCACCTTTAGACAAGGTTTTCCGGTGTAGCTGCAGAAAGCAGGCCTAGGAAGACAATGGAATACATAACTAAGGAGAAACATCCAAGGAACAAAGAAAGGCTTTGGACTCTACAGTCTGATGAGTGAGATGTATAAAACATGATGTAAAAATTTATTGAAAACTATATAGGAAACAAAAAAAGAATGTGAGTATAATACTGATGGAAAAGGTTAATAATTTCATATATTCAAGCTGTGAAAATATGTATCATCTCCATCTGAACCTGATAAATTGGCCTACTTATTCTCCTCCCAAAAAAGAAATTTGCAAGAATTGTAGCTCTGCATGAGGAAGAAGCTTGATCTTTTACACAGTTTTACACAGTTTGATTAAAAATTCTACCAAGAATTAATTACAACAAACTGTGTGAAGCAAAAGAATGGTTTTCAGTGAAGTTTCTTGAGACTTTGTAAATAATTGTACAGACGGTATGATGTTATACTCCGTAACTCACCTTGTTTTGTGGGTTAAGGCTTAAGGCCAGTTTTCAACCATTATCTGAAGTATGATAACAAATAAAATAATATTTTTGAGATAAGCATTATTGCTTAATGCATTAGCCACAACTGGCTGAGCACCAAATTATGCACTTATTCTAAATGTGTATATGTGTTAATACAACAGTTTGAATGTTACAGAGCCTGTCAGAGGGACAAGATCACACACAAGCTAATCGGAAGAATTTCAGAAGCCACTGTAACTGGAATTTCTTTAAATGCTTTTGTATGTTTTACAGTCTGTGAGTAATCTGTAGGAATATGCTGAAGATTTCCATGGGACAATTCTGTGAGGGTTAATATACATAAAATTATAAGAATGTTCATAAGGTTTGTAAGGCTTAAATTGGGGTTTTGTAGTTTGTAGAAGTCTCTGCTCCCTAAGTTCTTGTGATTAACTTTAAGGAGAGCTACTAAAGCCTTCCACCTATCAGAGCAGTCATAGACCTAAGGAAATCACTGTTAAGACTGACATTTAATCCTGGCTGCTTTATGCTCCTTATCTCAAACAGACCTGTAATATCCAGGTGTATTTTTAAAGCCCCTTTCTAGTCTATTCTTTTTGGTTGTAGTGTGTAATATCAGACTAAGACCATCCCCAGTCCTTCAAGTCATGTTTTAAACATGGACCTTAACCTCTCTTTACAGTACATTTGGTGCCTATGCATATGAGGGAAAATTCAAATTGCGTATTTCAGTGTGTCTCTTGAAGCAGCTGTGAATTTTGCTGTGGTGAATTTTTCTTCTCTGCCAGTGTGTGACCTAAAATTTTACTGGAAATCCATGCCAGAACTGCATAAATTCAGTGCGGGCTGAAGTGGGAGTACATGGTGAAAATGTTGAAGTGTGAACTTCCATGGAAGATCCATCCTTTACATGGTCTAATAAAGTCCCTTTCATGTACCCATATGCTTTTCATCTGTTTTCCTCCCCAGCCCAGTAACCTTTGAGCTTAATGAGTCTATCATACAGACAAGGACATAAAAAGAATCTTTCTTACGTACCATGTGCTTCTGAGTTTGTCAAATGTGCCAGATATATGACAGTAAATTGACCCCAAGTTTATTGCTCCTTTCGAAGTGTTATGAAAACTTCATTTGCCACACCTGTTTATTTAGTTCACAGTTAGTATACATTATATAGAACATAAAGGAAAAAAGATGCTACCAACCTGTACCTTTCCTGAATCTTCTTTCCTTCCCTGGAGGCTATAAGAACATCACTAATGCTTTTTTGCCTGCATTTTGTCCAGTCCTTTCCTTTCTGACACCTTCTTGTCACTGAGTAGGTACTTTCACTGGACTCTTAGGATTTGGTTATTTTATCCTGAACAATAACATTACCGGGAGGCCATTTTTTTTATGGACTAAATCAGAGTTGTTTTCTTCCCTCCACATAGCACTTCATATTTACCTTGTATTCTTGTTTAGGAGTAGATTTACATACATCTTAGATCTTAAATCTAGGCAAAAAGCTGTATGAGCTGAAGCGTGCAAAAAAGAAGGAAATAAAATTATGAAATCAGCCCACAGCCATAAATCTTTGGCTTTTAAAACTGATTGTGTGATGTAAGACTTCTTAAAATGTTTTGAAAGACAGGGTAGTTAAAGGCATGGAAGTAAAGGATGTAACATCATTTGTCATTTGTACTGAACACATTAATTAAGCAATTTTTGGGAACTTGTTATGCTGTGGGCTGGTAGTGTTTGTCCTTCACATTAGATTTCACAACAGATAAGTAGTTATTGAGGACCTTGCATCATGGCAGTGAGAGGATGCTCCTTGGCAGTAAGTGCCATTAAAATGTTTGTTGGGAATCCAGCAGAATAGCACAGAGAATTACAGTGGAAACAAAGTGGTTGTTTACACAGTCGTTTATAGGAGACACATCAATAGCTGGTAAATCCTGTAAATGGGTCTTTTTGTTAATATTACCAGCTCTTAGGATTTTGTATATTTCTCTTACTCTTAGATACATTGTTGTGAACTCTTTCCTTTACTATATTTGAAGATGCACTCTTAGCACATCTTTGGTACATTTTGATTCTATTAGCTGGTTGCAACCCAGTTTGTATTTTACTCTTGTTAGACTTTCCCTTTAATAATTCCACATTTTCCCCTCTTCTGTCCCTGAAAGCCTAAAAAATTAATGGGATCATCTCATTATTTGTCTTTTCTGATCCTAAGACTGCTATAAGTCACTATTCTTATGCATGAAAAATGCAAAGGGGCATCTTGGAAGAGATTGTTTCAGTAAAGGGAAGGCATTCTAGGATTCCCATATTTTCAGGTAATACTGAACACACTTCTGTGCTCAAAAAACCCCAAACAACTGAAACTGGAGCATCTGTGGAGAAGAGGAATTAAAGTTTTCTAGGGAATGAGAAGAGCTTGTCAGGAAAGGATGGTAGACAAATCAACCTGTAAGAAATAAAGACAGAGTGTGCCGAGTGTTTTGTGCTCCCTACCTCACTAGGGAAGGGAAATGAAAAAAGGATTTAATCTAAAGTATGGGTCTGGGAGTAGAAAGATGAATAAACATACCTGTTTGTATGTTGTAGCTCAGCAGGCAGAGGGGGAAAACATTAAGATTGAGCACTTGCCAGGTGCTGATGGTGCTGGTTTGTGCTACAGTGCTGGGGGAAGACTGAGCTGGGTTAATCCATGGCATCAGAAAAGTAGGAAAATGGGGAACAAAGGAAAACAGGTCGTTCATGAGTAGGTTCACAAGGGGAATACTTTTTTATTTTTTAATGCCCCTGTAACTTAACATTTTATCTTGTTTTTATTACTTCCACCAAGAGCTTAATCTTCTACACAGGGTTTATTTTTTAACCTCTGCTTCAAAGCATTTGTTTTAGATTTGAGGTCCTGTGTTCTTAAGTGATTATGATTTTTTTCCAGCTTTGCTTATTTGTTGGTGGTCATGGGGGGTGATTCAGTGTCCCTCTGGCTGCCCAGTGGTCCTGTGAGCCACATGTCCTGTGATGGACCTGCAGCTCCTGATCAAAACTGGCACTCCAGGGCAGCCAAAGTGGCTTCTCCTTCAGCTGGATCAGCCTTAGTGGAAAAAGGAGATGACTTGAAAGTTCTGGTCATAAACACGCTTTTCCTTTTGCTCCTGTCCTGGACTTTGGCCGTGGCACAGTGAGTGTCATCCACCTGCAGCCAGCGTGGCTGCTGAATTAGCAGTTTACAGACCCTGTCTAAATTCTTGGAGCACATTAAAAGAAACTCAGAAAGGGCTTGGTATTGCAGCAGTATTTAGTGAGCAGCATTTCTACAAGGCCTCAGTTAGTGCAAGCCTATTCTGGAAGGGAAGAGAATTTATATTCTCTGTGGGATATTTAGCTTCATCTCATATAATGGCAGGCGGTATCATTAACTGTAGAACACATTTAATTTTTTAATCATACTGAGCTCTTTGTCTTGGTTTGTGACTCATATTATGGTGGCTAATTTCTGTCCTTAAAGAATTCTTATTAATCAAATTTATATTGAAGTTGCTGCATTATAATCAAGACACCATCTTGCTTTTTCACTCACTTAAGAAAAATTATTCAGGAATATTTAAATAGGTCTTGTTTGTCCCATTCCTTAATTTGCTGCATCTCTTGTACACTCCTACTCTTTTACTAAAAAATCCTACTTAGGACCTCTTTTGTATTAAATAATCAGCTTTCTCCCACAGCGGCCCAAATAGCAGCCAGTCCTGGTGCACTTCCCTGATAACTTTTTTCAGTACGTTTTGCCTCATTAGCCCATAATGTAATTGCCTCCTTGATGTTTACAATGTTGTGTACGTCGGGTCTGTTCATATTTGATGAGCATATCCCCTATTAGTGCTGCTTTAAATATTTATTCTTTTAGTAATGGGTTTGTGGAATTGGTTAGTTTTAAAATAAAAAACAGAAAACACAAGTTTTATAAAACAACCCTCAGCTTTGACTTTATGTGCCCTTATCTTTCAAATCTGGATAAAGTGAAGAACCACCCCCCCACACACAGGTGTATGACAAGTGTGATGGCTGCACAGTAACGCAGTGAGGATGCAAGGGAATTTGTCACCACAGTGCCAGGGGGTCTCACTGTACATCCACCTTATCCCTCTCCTCTGTCAGGATGTCTGATGGACACCTCAGGCTCTTGGCCTGAGATTGCTGCTTCCTCTCCTTGCAAATACTTGTCTTTCTCAGCAGGCTCTCAGTAATGAGTGCTGAAGTAAATCCGGTTTTCCGGTCTTTTAAATTTAATCCCAAAACTCACTGTCTTTTAGACCATTGTAAATGTGTTTGCTGTTTAAGTGTGGGAGAAGAAACGTGAGGCTGGGATGCCTGGGATGGAGATGCTTGGTCCCTTCCAGGTCTGCTCCCATGGTTTGACTGACTGTGCTGAGGCCATGGTTCATACAGGGGTAAAACATGAGCCTAATTCCTGATGAAAATGGCTAAATGTGCATTTCTAAGTTTTTCTCTTTTCTTTTTCATTCTGTTTCTGGAAATAATGTGCCAAACAGTGACTCAGACTTTCTGATTGTAATAATATTTTACTGATGGGGAAAAAACAGGTTTTAAATTATTCCACATATCAATGGTCGCATGCATCAAAAACAAGCTAAAAAATGCTAATGGCCTCAATCCATGAATATCCAGAAGGCAGAAAGCTTTTGTAGTATAAATATATAATTTAATGAAAATATTGAAAGGAAGTGCATTTCCATGAAATTCATCTATCAGAATGTTATTTTTAATAGATGAATTCATTGCTTTACCCAGAGGTGTTTTTCTTTCCAGCCTTTTTCCAGACATAGAGCCTTACTGTGCTCTCTTTGGGGTATAAACAAAACATCATTTGCATCAGTTCTCCCCATACTCTGTAGCAGTCAATTGCAGTAAAGCATGAATTTGACCTCCCTAATTCTCTTTGCCTTAAAAGTGCCTGAAAAAGTTCCACTTACTAAGAGGTTCTGTTTTTGTATTTATTTTTGTGAGTTTAAAGGAGAAGCTCTTTTCCCTTCTGATTTCTGAAAATCAGAAGTGGTTCTTGACAAAACTAATGTTGGTTCCCTCTGAGGTATAGTCAGTGTCCTGATATATAATGTGGGTAAGTCCATGGCTTTTCATGTGCCTTTTCCTGGGCAAGTAGTTTGCATCACACGTTGTTATAGGCATTGTAGAGTAGGAGGTATTTGCTTGCTTTGTTGTCGTGTAGTGACACTAAATTCAGTAGCACTTCAAAAGTTCTCTGAAGTCCTCCAGTGGAAGGGTCTCTTTCATTTGCTTCCAGGAGTTCCCACAATGAGCTAATCACTATGTAAACCATTTTGCCTTCCAAATTAACAGGAGTTGAACAGTCCACTTGTTTCAGTGAATTAAATTGTCAGGCATGTGAAGGAAATATTAGCCATCCATTTCTATAAAACATCAACTTCTTTATCCAGAATTACTTTTTGCGTTAATTGTTAGGATTAGCAGTTCATATACTAAGCTTTTCAAAAGTAAGTGGAAAACTTACTGTAACACTGTACCACTGTCTTCCTGCAGAAGAAGCACTCTCAATGACTTCGTTGCTCCTCACATTTTGCCCAACAGTGGCAAAACTGAATTGCAGTTTATTTTCTTGTATTTGCATAGAAGTTTGAAAAGTGACTAAGTGGTCAATTCTCATGGCAGCGAGTAGGAAAAGCATGGTAGAAGTTTCACAAAAAACCTGCCCCAGAATCACATCTTCTCAGGGTTCTTGAAATGAGCTCTACTTCCTCCTAAAATGCAAAGAAATTGAATTTTCCCGTTGGTTGGGGTCATTGTGTTTAGAGAGTCAGAGCACCACACTGGGGTTAACAGCCCTGCCCTTCATTGTGTTGTCTGCCAAAGAAAAGGTGAAAATGCTTTTTCCACACTGTGGATCAGTTAAAATACTGATCCAACTTCTCCAGTCTTAGTCTTCCCAGAAAAAGTTCACTTAGTGTATCTTAGAACTGAGCTTTGGATACGTATTTTAGTGTTGCGGGTTTTAAATCCATTGTATCAAAAGTAATTTTTTCAGTAAACAGTTCTCCCTCCAGTGTTGCCTTTTTTTCCCCATCTGAGTATAGAAACTAATGACATTTTCTTTCGTTTAAAATTCTCCTAAGTCCAGGCATTAGACACACAGTGGTAGGAACACTAAAATGTCTGGATTTTTACCTAGAAAAAGCACTTACGTAACACACAGCTTTTAAATAGCTTAACAAATCCAGTACCTGATGTGACTGTGACCATGCATGCAAAGTTTCAACTAGTACAAGGAAAAAAGAAAAACAAAGCTGACTGTAAATGGAAGTGCTTTCCCATCGTAACTGTATGGTATTATCATCAGTCACTAGAACCTTTTTCCTGTCTAATCTTCCTTTTTTTCATACCCAGTTTGCTCAGTGGTATTGTAATTCCAGCATTTATAGCCATACTTGGTTTTCTTTGTTGCTGCCTGTTAGGATATTGCAAGTGACTGCAAGAAGTGAATAAGGCAGGTATAACCAGGTGAGTTCCTGATACTAGTACCAAGTCTTCTCAGGGAGGTGATGAAAACTCCATAATTAAATATTTATAATGTGACTTGATAAAAAAATTGGGGAAGAGGTGACAGTATGGTACGATAAGAGTTCTTTTCTTCTCTAATTTCTATTGCTGTTTTTGAACTGTCCCTTGTACTATATTTTTACAGTTCAGAGGCCAGTTTAGGAACAAAAGTGATCTTTATTTTGTGTAAAAGTGTGTGTGTGTGCGCATACGTGTATTTTCTGAGATTGATAGACAAATAATGTAAATGTCTAAGTTACTCATTACTGTGATGCTTTGGCATGTGGTATTTCACACTACCATTTACTATCAGTCCTCAAATAATTGTTTTTGTTCTTTAAAAGGGCTCATAAAGAGCTCATGTTCAATTGCAGGTTACAAGTTTGGCAGAGCACATAAATCCATTAGCAGGGAGGTCAGGTGTGCAAAAACCTTGACATATCAAAATGAGTCCTGACCTGGCTACTGAGACAGTTAGAAACAAAATATTTTAGATGCTTACTTCCCCAGTTTTGCTTTAAGCTACAGTCATCAATTATTTTATAAGTTGAGAATTAATTTCTGGTGTAACTTTTTTCCAATTTTCTCTTTCACAATTGTGATTAAAAAGCCTTCTGCTCATGTTATTTTCTGTCATTTGACCTCAATAGCTTTCTGCTTTTTGATACATGAAAATAATTAAATGATGACTGGATAAATAACACATCTGAAAACAGCGCTGGGTAAATAACAGATGAACATTACACTTGATAGTGTAATGAGACTGAAAAATGTTTTCCCATCTGGGTAAGATCCTGAGCTAAACTTATCTTTTCATCCCTTTCCTCAGGAAAGAGAAAACTTGTTGTGCAGAATGCAATTGGAATAGTGGTGGGGGAAATCCACTTCCCCTTTGTACCTTTTCAGTAACAGAAACAAGAAGAAAATTGGGGGATAACAGAAACAAACCTCTTTTGGTGTGGAGCAAATTTTTAGCACTGATGGTGTACGAGAGGAGACTCATGGGCTGTGAGACCAAAATCTAGTGCAGTTAGATAAGATGTTGTAACAAACAGAAGAAAGCCACCAGTACTGTTGTGTTCATATTTTTCTGTCAGGTGGAGCAGCTGCTACATACATCTCCCAGAGCAGCAGCTTAGTAAATGCTCTGAATTGCATTTTGAATCTCTCATCCCTGCCTCTCTGGGGAAATGAGTTAGGGACATGCAGAAGAACCATGCAAATAATCTTTTTCTCAGGAAAAAGCAGCTTAATTCAACCCAGTATTGAAAAAGAGATAAAATAGGGTTTAAGCTGTTATCATGTGCAGAGATATTTGGTGTAGTAGTCTGTATATTGATGGCAATTTAGTCTGAAAATAGTGTTTATTAACTCAAATATGTTGGACTTGAGGAATTAAACAATATGAAGAGAAGAGATGCTCTGCCCTGGATGATAATGTCAGGCGTGATAAATGCCAAATCTGTGTCAACAGAGCACATCAGCCAGGACAAGGCTTGGAGAGAGAGAGCAGCCAGGAAAACACCAACAGAAGACATCTTGACAGAATCAAAATTGGCTCACCCTTTGGGAAAAAAAAACAAAAAAAAAATCCAAGCCAATAAAGACAAAAAGCTAATAGAGAATTAAAATTCTGGATAAAGTTACTACTTTCTCCCTTGGGATCTGCAAAGTAAAATTAACACTTGTTGCTTCCCTTGAGTATAGAGATTGGTTATAGAGCCTTAGTCGGATTGTGGAGTTTGATAGACATAATCTAAAGCTGAAGTACGTGGTAAGAATATGTGTGTGTAATTTTCACAATATATAAACTGGGGGCTTTAGTTTGATGGTTTGTTTAGGATTTTTTTTGCAAAACTTTTCTTCTATCAGATGAAGTGCCTACATGATCACAGATGCTGCTGAACTACTGTACTCCTTATTGATTTTACTGAGTTTCATTTGCTTTTAGGATGACTACAGAGAGGGCATATTTGAGTTGAAACAATAATACCAGAGTGGTGTCAGTGAACAGAAGTGGTAGTATGGCACACAAAGCTCTAAAAGTTATTTTGTGGTGACACAGTTTTCCAAACTTACAGTAACAGAAACACAACTTAAGTGTTAAATTTACTTTGGAGCAGGAGGATATAATAAAATAAAATAATTATATGAGTAGTTACCTCACTTGCTACTGAAATCAGTTGTTTCTGGGGATGTGCCGTAGCTCTGCAAATATCCTGGAACATTTTAGAAGTTTGAGAATAACTTACTGTAGTGAAATAAGCATGAAAATACCAAAATGCACATGAATACCTTGGTTTGTCTAGAGTAGAACCATAGGGGATTGATGTAATGTGTCCTCCAGAAAAACACCAGAGCATTGTTTATATAATACATTTTCTTTATTTAAAACTATTTCATTTTGGTATAGTGTGTGTGGCAGCGTAACAAGCATTGACAAGGCCTGACCATGCCTTGGTGATGTACATCTGAAGCACATCATCAACACCAGTAATGAAATCTGTCATTTCTGTGTGAGCGTTAAAAAAACCTCCTAAAACATTGAATTGCTTATAAGTGTGGATATTATTTCTGTCCCAGCCCAGAAAGGGTTTCCTTCAGATGATATATAATAGTGCCTCCTTTTTTGTGTATTTTTTCTAAATTATGTTTTAAAATTTTGTTTCCTATCCACTGAAAATCAGTAGCATCTATTCCTTTATATTGCAATCTATCTTGTTAATTCAGTAAAGAGTCTGTAGGCATTTCTTTTGCATATTGTGCTCCTTTGTGTGCTTTAAAAAACTCTTGCTACCCTGTATATTATTCAGCCATTTTGTGGCTTGAAGCACTGCCTAAATGCTGGCTTATGTGTCCCCATTTTCAGGCCATAGCTTTTTATGTCTCACAACTCAAGTCTTGCAGCAATAACACAGAGTTCCTGCTATGGTTAGAAAAACACCACCTATTTGAAAATATCATCTGTCGCCACTTTATTGCACAATGAATAGATTTACTTTGGAGGGTTGCAATATCTCACATGACTCTCTAGCTGTTTTTTAGACATGAAGTTTTTGTATAATTTCCAAAATAGTTTTGCCTTCCATGGATGATTACTTTTTGGAAAATTCAAAGTGGAAGATTTCTGACTGAATTCCACATGTAGGAGAGCCTTCAAAAAGTCCTTTTTGTATTTGTTCATTGTACTAATATTAAGCCAAACTTTGCTGAGATTTCACTGCTTGGAAGTACTATCTCTGTTCTGTCACCAGCCTTATCTGTTAAATCCCAACGAGTGTGAAAAATGAGAAAAATCTGGGTTTACTTGGCTGTTTCAGCAGTATGTTGAGAATGGCCAGATTGCTGGAGAAGACGACTCTCTTGGAAACCCTAACAGCCCGGCCTTCTCATCTGTAGGCACATAGAGCTCATCTGAGTGTGTAAATAAAAATAAATAATGCAGTGAAAAAATATGCAGAGTATTTTGCTGAAGTGTTTCAATTTTGGATCTGCCATAACTGATTTAAATCTTCGGTTGGGATTTATGCAGGCAGGAGGGTTAGGTTTACAATGTTTGTAATTTAAAGCTTTTCTGCTACTACACCTTTTCTACTTTTATATCCTATCATGATACCTTTTTGCTGCAAAGAAAATTCCTTTTATTCCCTTTTCCTTTTCTGCTTTGAAGAGAACATTTGCTTCTCCTTTTGTATGAGGTAATGAGATCAGAGTAGCTCCAGATTCTTTAAATCAATCTAATTTGGCTTCCTTTAGCGTATAGAATATCTTTCTTTTGCACTTCCATTTCTTTGTGCAGTAGCTCCATCTCCAGCACTTGGTGTATCTCACGTGCCTTTTTAATTAAAAATCCCAGCAAGCAGTTGTCATGCCAATGGCCGTGGTGTGTTCTGTGTTTCAGGCTGATTCACGGAGGGCAGCTGTTGAACGGCTTGGCGGGGCCCACGGTGATGAACGCGGCTCCCTTCCTTTCCACCACCTGGTTTTCTCCGGACGAGCGCGCCACGGCCACGGCCATCGCCTCGCTGCTCAACTACCTGGGCTGTGCTGCTGCCTTCCTGGTGGGGCCGCTGGTGGTGCCACCTCCCAATGGCACAGCTCACCTGGTGGCACTGAGCAGCACCCAGCACATCAAGGACCGCATCGAGGCCGTGCTCTATGCAGGTGTGGGTCAACCACAGCACCTAAAGACGCAAAATGTAGATGCTAGCGTGTGTGCTTGGTGCTTGAGAACCACTACCCTCTAGTGGCTGGTTTGCACAGGATCTGCTCTCTGGCTGAGGGAAAATAATTAAGTCAGGAGGCTTAATTTTTTTTTTTCCCTCTCGTGTAGGAAAGGTTTTAAAATAGCCTTTTGTACAGACTGACAAGAAAAGAAGTAATTCAGTTCTTTGTATCGGCTGATCTTGGGAGAAATGTTTTCTTAGAGTTTCCCTGAGCTTCAAAACTGGTTTTTGCTTATTGAATTTTCATTAAAAATGTGTTTCCATGACAGGTTGGATTTCTTTTACTGTTTCTGTAAGGATGGAAATTCAATAGTCTTTTAGTATTAAATTCTCTTCTGCATTAACTGAGGCTTAATTTATGACCTGTGCGTGCCTTTCAAATATGATTACATCATTAGTATTTCAGAATCTACAGAATCAGAAATGCTGAAATTAAAGCATAATAGATTTTGTTTTTAGCTAAAACCATGTAATTCTTACTGGTGAGCAATTTCAATGTTATGGCAGCAGTTTAGTGGAAAAAATCACTGATATAAAATTCACCTGATAAAACTTGGATTTTATGTTCTTGCTCTTTCTATTGCAATGGCTTCTATGCCTCTTCCTGTCACTTAGAAAGATTAGCAGCAAACTTTAAGGAAACAGAATTGTTTAAGTGGGTTAAGTGTCTGCATTCTGATTTTTAGTGGTTATAATTTGGTACAGCATTAAAAGTTGTGCATCTCACAGGGGTTTCCCCTCTTATAATTGCATCCTCTGAAATTCAGCCAGGACTTAGTCCTAAGTGTTCCAGAAGTCCTAACATATATATACTGTGTAGTTTATATGGAGGTTTAGGGGATTGAGTTAGCTGTTTGTGATCATTTATTCCTGGATGTTATTCTTATGGAAATTTGTCAAATTAATATCCTTGTTGGGTGAGGGCCACATTAATGTTTGTTTTAAAGAAAGTGTAGTAGAATTTGGATCATGACTTCAGCAAGTATTTTTGAGTAACCTACTTACTGGATTCAGATGTAACAACAAGGAAATTCAGATTTGGCTAAGCCTTTTACACAAGTAAATATGGTATAAGGCTCTGAAAATCTCGTGGCAGATGAAAATGGCTAGTATGAAAGAAGGAAAAATGAAAGCAAGTCAGGTTTTTTTTCCTGAGGAGCAGTGGATAAGGGGAGGAAAACCCTAGCAATTAGAGAAGTGCTTTAGCTCTCCACAGATTTTCCATGGAGAGGGAAGAATTCATCTGCCTAAGGAAATACCATGTTGTGCTTGAAAACACTGTTTTGAGTCTGGTAGCAGTAGAGATGTTGCCTTCAGCAGTGCATTCGATTCACATTCTCTTCTGTTTCTCCTTCTGGAGATTTTACTAAGCATTTATCTCAGAAACAGGGATGGATTTTGCCACCAAGGTTCAGGTCTTGCCTGCCTCACATCTCAGCATGTCTCTTTCTACCTTTCTGAGCCGGCAAGGATGTGGGAGCACCCTCGTAGACCTGTTTGGGATCACTGGTCCCAGCACACGATCATCCTACAGCAGCTGTTCGACTTCCTAGGAATTGTGTTTTGTGGGGCATATGTATTTCTCACTTAGGATTTGAAAGTGTTTTGAACAGAGGTGGTTTCTTGGTGCTGGTATTTGTGTCCTATGGGATGTGTATGTTCAGGAGTTGCAAACCCTGTAGCTGTTCAGACAATGACAGAGAGATTCTTTGTGAGCATTGCTGGCCTGCAGTGAATCACAGTAATGATGGAAAACCTCCAACTGGTTTAAAATTGCAAAGAACTGTCAAAGAGGAGTTTGCTTTGAATCCCTTATGGGATTTGTTTTGTCTCGGCCTTAGCCCTGTTTCCCTGGAGAGATGAAGGCACAAAGTTCCTGGTGACTGCTTCCCTGTACTCTGTTGTGCCCCATGTGGTCCAGAGGTGGAAGGATAGCTGCTGCATGGTGGGTTGGTAGTGAACAGACAGCTCTGTTCACCTATGGGACAAAAAATACTTGGTAGGTGTGGTAGGGTACTATTTGTCCCCTTAAACAGCTGTCCAGAAAACTAGGCTCAAATTGACTTTACAGATTGGTAGTAAAGGTTTTGCAGAATTTAGAAGAACATGAAGTTGTGGGGAAGTGGGACACTTGGGTCCTTCTTCAGCAAGTGTGGTCAGGTTTGGTATGACTTGTCCTTCCAGACAGATACCATGGGAAAGCCAGTTTCACGGGGTGAGCACTTTGCATTTCTAATTAGCTTGTTGCTTTTGTTGAGCTAGCGTTAAATAAGCAGCCTCCAAAAGTTAGATGATGTCTTTTAAAAGACAGTAACGATGTCAGTTGTTAACTTGGGAGTAGTGTGCCAAGAGTGTGCAAATTTTCCAGGAACTTAAACATGATTACGAAGCAATTGCTTATAAGCCCATTCTGAAATTGCTCTGTTAACTCCAGTCTCTTCTGTGTTTTAATAAATTGCTGTTCGTTTATCTCAAACACGGACTAAGAGCTCAGCTGAATTGCCACAGCCTCTTTCTGTGTCATCTGTGTCACTGCACATTCTGGTTCACAGCTCAAGTAGTACAGATGTAGCAAATCAGGATTGAAATGTACTACCTGAATCACGTAAGGAAGCTTGAGTTATTCTGGACTGCAGCCAGAGATTTTAGCCTTGTGCTTTCCTAAATATCAATGTAAAATCATTATTTGTTTTAAAAAAGCATGTGTGTGTTTGTGTGTGTGTAAGGGACCCTCATGCCCCCTGGAATGTTCCTACAAAACAAGGTGAGGAGGAGGATTTCTGGGATTGAACAGGTTTTTGTTCTATGAGTAGCCTGTCTGAAGGAAAAATACTTTGTTGTCAAGGCTTGTGGCTCTGTAAACCTCTTTTATTTTCCTTTTTTTCTTTCTTTGCCTCTTTTTTTTTTTTTTTTGGTCTGTTTGGGGTTTACACAATTATCAGGATGCCTGCTTCCTAGGCTAAGATTAGGCAGGCTTCTCTCCTGTCACAAGTCACTGTGGTGTGGTACCCAGCTTTTATGAAGCATTCCAGTTTCACTCCTCAACAAGTATGCAGGTATGTACATATCTGTGTCTCTGCACAGTAATTTATGAGTTGCCCCATTCCATGTGCTTTGCTCTGTATGAGAGCATCCATTGCACTTCTGAGAAGCTAGCAGATTCTAAAGAAGAGCCTCTCTCTTGTGACTGCAGCTCCCTCACTCTCAGCATTGGCTGATTTCTTACCTTCTCGATTTTGCTTACTTTTACTACTTACCTGACCAGGAAAAGTTTTAGATTTTATTCCTCTTCCTCTAATCTGATAAAGGATGGACATAAAGGTATGGGTTTTCTACTGAGGAAGGATTTCAATATGTAAGGAATCAGATGTGTTTAGCAGTACCTGGACTTCTAATAGAGGTGTAAGTATTGGATACAAAGCTAAGATGGCACTAAAAACTCATATTTTTCAACAGAGGGAGATGCTTTTGTTTCCACAGTGAATTAATCACTTTTCATTTGTGCATGACAGGAGAGCTATCTAAGCAAATTTGTTAGCCTGAAAAGTGTAAGACTGGGAAACATTAAAGAGTTTCAAGAAGGTACTACAAGGACAGCCTGCTGAACTTAGTAATTTAAAAAAAAAAAAGAGGTTACAATACTGCTCCTACTACAACAATTTGTCAGGTAGAAATCTTGAGGCAGTGCATAGATGAGGCCCCAGATGGGCACATGTTATGAAATATTTGTATGATTTTAAAAAAAATATTGATGTAGTTTACATTTTTCGCAAAAAAATCCCTGACCTTTCCCCTTATAGAATTGTAGTATAACAATGTTAAATAATGAGTACCTTGGCCAAAATTTATGGGATTGTGTGATCACATTCTTGTTTAGCTATACCTGTTTGCATCCTTAAATCTTCCTTTAATATGTGATTGAAATGTATGTATTCATGTACATACATATGCCTGTAAACCTACATGTAGAATAGAGGAAGGAGTGGGGATAACAGCTTTTACTAAAGAGCTGCGTAGAGTCATCCTGTAGTAACAGAGCATCTCATCATTTCTTAGGTCTGGGATGATCAGTTACAGCCAGTTCTTTATTCACTGCTCATGTTCTCCAAAACAATATGCACAAAGATAGAAATGAATCTGTTTTCTGAAGAGGAGTGAGAAGGTCTAGTTAAAGTGCCCTTGGCTCTCAAAACATCCAGTTACACCACAGCAGGAAAAGAGACACCACGTAATTCAAAATGAGTCCTTTAGTATTTGATCATGAAAAATGGCATTGTCACGCTCCCAAAATGCCTTTTTTCCCATATACCAAATAGAAGCATTCATTTCCCTTTTCCATGTCCAGCTGATCCATTTAGACTGAGTGTTATTTACTCTTCAGTTTCCTGAATTTATTTTCTTCTAGTTTAGCAGAAGACCTGGCAAAGTGCCATGTTCACATTGATTTATTAAAAAAGAGGAGAAAAAAGAAAATTAAGGCAGTTGAGTATCCAACTCTGCTGGAATTTATTTGTGGTGTCAGTGAACACTTCTTTGTTATAAGATCACAAATTCTTTTAAGATAACACACTTCAACTATACATTTTTTTTCTTACCAGCAAAGAATCTTGTTTTAAAGGGGATAGGAAAAATACTGGGATTGAGGACTGTGGAGAACATGGTATACATTGTGAAAGGCCTGTAAAGCAAATTAATTAGACTGACTATGGGTAGAGTTGTTTCTTTTCAGAATGTCTGCTCATAGAACTTACTGTTTTCTGTGAAGTGCTCATCACTTTTCAAGCTCGGGTCCAAAATTCTGCTATGAATTTTTTCAAAGGTTTGGAATACCTGCTGCTAAACAAGCAGAGCATCCACAAACAGCTGTATTCTTTCTTTTTTCCCCCCTCTTACCTGTACTTATTCTATTCATGAGCCATGGCTGCTTCTGCACTTTGCTCTTTATATTCTGTTGCCATGTAGTACTGTTTGTGTTGGAACTTTTGCCTTGCTTGACCTTTTGTTTGCCTTCATCATCTTGTGCAATGAATAATTGTTATTCCATGCCCTGGGGCTTCCTGAGTCCCATCTGTTTAAAGTCTCTAGCATGCTGTTACCTTCACTGAGTTACTTCCATGGCAGGGAAATGTGGCCAAATCCTCATATTGCAGTTCTCTCTGAAGAGAAAAAGCAAAAGCTGTTCTTTTGCTTCACTGAGTTCCCAGTGTGTGAACCTGGTTCTCTGCAGCACCTATCACTGGAACAGACTGCCAGTCTCATTGATTCTCCATCTCAATTTGAAATCTTGTTTGGGGAAGGAGAAAGAAATTTTTCCTTCAAGTTACGGAATTCTATTGTCAGGAGCAGTCAAGCACTTGCGGTGGGATTTATGTCTCAGAGGCTGGCTGATAACAGCACTGTAGTGAACTAAGTCTTTCAACGCTAACATCTGTTCTTGGTTTTGTTTTTCTTTGCCCTCTTGTTTAGAATTTGGAATGGTTTCCCTGATATTTTCTGCAGCGTTGGCCTACTTCCCCTCGCGCCCTCCATTTCCCCCCAGCGTGGCTGCAGCAAGCCAGCGGCTCAGCTACAGGAGAAGTTTTTGCAGACTCTTAAGGTAGGACCTCATTGGGTTTTCACTTCAAAGCAGATCAGTGCCTAAGTAATTAAAAGCAAGTGCGCTTTAATCTTCTCATTGAGCAAACAAGTTGGTTTGTAGTGCTTTTAAACAAAATAAAATTAAATATTAATGTCGAGACATAAAAGGATGTTAACTGCTAAAGAGCAGACATTAAATTTTAAACCACTGTGTATATCTCCAGTCTTCATGCCAGTCCTTCAGCACCAGCAGTGCTTTAGTCATCCTGTTAGCGTGGTTTTTCTTATGCAATGCTTCTGTTGCATCAGGTTATACAAGATTGTTAAAAGTGAATAGTGAGAAAACAGTGAACAACACTGGGCAAAACTACCTTCTAAGTTGGTTTCTTCTGTGCTTATTACATTGGAATGAATTTGGGGTTTACTTGTCTTTTGAAGGATTATTCAGCTGCTTTCATTCAGCCATAGAAGCAATGCATGAACTATCTAAAACTATCATATGACCTATTAAATCTCATTAATTGTACATTAAAATATAAAGTAGGAATAAGAAAAGTGTCTCCAGATGTGTTTCTGGATAGGCTCAAAGGTGAGCTGGCTTCCTTTGAATTTTTAGGTTAAAGAAAGAAGAGAGGTTATAAAGAAAGTGACAGTACTGCAGCTTCTCCCTCTTGAGTTCCTGTGGTAAGACACAGTCTCGCTTCCCCCCAGTGTTTGTACCATGTCTTGTGTAATGGAAATATGGTCTCAGAGGAGCAGCTAAAGCAAGTGTAATGTTAATGGTGAATAATTGTGAAGGGCCATGCCATGTAGGTGATAGTGCAGAGAGGAGCTTCCCAGGGCAAAGAATAGCTGCTCCCCTGGTACAGAATATGACTGACTTCACTGGGAAGCTTCTGACTCTTGCCGTAATTGTTTGTTGAGTGATGTAGGATCTGAATCTGCATATAAAGGACTGCTTGAAGCTTGATAATTGTGCAGCTTTAGGCATTTAGTTACTAGAGACCTATTGTGGGCTGTACTTTCAATAATTTTTAGAGGCAGCGAAAACAGCTCATTCCCTGTTGTCATTGGGTTTTCTTTTCTTTTGTTTTTGGAGGCTTTTTTTTTTTTTTTTTTGGTTGGGGAGAGTAAATAGTTGGCAGGATGCTTAATCCTATGTGTTCATCCTGGAGCAGGCTGGTACTCAGGAGGTGTGAGTACAGCTGGGTGGTTTGTGTGCAAAGTGACCTAATCAGGGTATTAAAAAATAGCAGTTCCCTTAAGGACACTTAGCACACACAGTAATGCTGTTCTGCACCCAAGCTGATGTGCCGTTAGACCCTGCCTGAGGGCTGTGTTGTAAAAATGTTGCTGTTGAACAGAAATTCAAACAGCAACTGGCTCCTCAGGTGGAATATAAAATTTCAGTTGACAGCGCTCCATTTGGGAGTTTTATAACCATTGATTCCGTGTTCAAAGTGTTATAAACAGTGGACCTGAGATACTGGTAAGGTCAGAATGTAAACAGCAAAGCTGGCTTACTGTTAACAATAGCCAGTGTAACTTAAGAAAATAAACTGGACTCTTAAATAATGAGTATAGTTTACAGTGTCTCCAAGAACCAAGAGGGCTTTTTTAAAATGAGGACAGGTAGATAATTATATCTCTCATCCCTCAGGTCTTGCATTCTTCCGTGCTACCCTTTATCAAAGGCACTTCATTCCTCTGTACATGAAACAATCAACAGTTCATCATTAAACCCACTTATCTTGGGGAGCTGTTCAGTAACAATCTGTCATGCAAGGGAGTTTTATAAAAGAAAAGCATGGTATCTGTCAAGCTTCAAGAGAAATCCATCATCTGGTTCATTAGGCTTCTAAGCTCTGTTGACTGCCTAATTTCGGCTTCATCTTGGCTCAGAGAGCCTTTCTTTAGACTTGGTGGTGTAGACTGAAGGTAACCAGCAGATGAGCACTAGGAAATCATTACTTCCTTTTATTGCAGACTTACCCTTTGGTGTAAGAACTGTGTGTAAGGCATTTAGGATGTGTGTGAGCTGGTGGGCTGACCCAGCTATTCACCAGATACACTCATGACATCTGAGATTTCCCTGTCTTCTCTGCCAGGCTGCAGTTTTATTACTTCAAAATAAAGCAGCATAGCATAACTTTACCATTGAAGTCACTGGCCTTTTTTCCTTGGACACCAAGGGGATCTGTCACATCCTTGCAGCTCCCACACTCCTTTGTGCCTTCAGGTCCTTGGGCAGTCATTCCATGAGCTGCTTGTTGCAGAGTTACCACACCATCCACAGAGGTCAGCCTTCCTCTGTGGGCCTTTTGGGGGGGACTTTCTTAAGAACTGGATTCTTCCTTCTGATTTGGAGGGTTCTTCCTTCTGACAGATTGTAACAATTAGTTGATGTTTGATTATCTCCTGATACCAACTCTCTCAGCTTGCAGTGGGAGACAACAGATTGGTCATGGTTTGGGAGCTAAGCCCAAATCTTTTAACAGTCTATCACACACTCTGACAAGTGTAGTTTGAATTTCCATTAGAAAATGTGTGGTGCCCTGTCTCAGTTTCTTGGGTGAAGAAAATATGACTTGTTTTTATTTCCCCAGTTCAGGAAACTTAATTTCATTCAGGAAAATTCCACAAACTTCAATGGAAAAAATCCTAATACAAGTAAATGGTTGATAAGTCTTAAAACTTGCATTAAAAAAAATGTGTAGTGATTTTTGTTTTGAAGTAATAAGGTGCTTTTAGCCAGTTACATGACTTACATTTTCTAGGGACAATGTAAGCAATTTTGGAATTTTGTATCAGGGGTTTTATGCATCATTATTGCTTTAATGACACTTCCATCAACATCACCATCCAGTAATGGAAACTGCTCAGAATGTGCCTGATGTTAATAGGCACTGTCAAAGTTACTCTGAAAATGATGACTGACTTTGATGGGGCTCCCCTCTCAACCAGCCTGTCTTACAGATTCTAGTGGCATTAGGTTTCTAGAAAAAAAAAAAAAAACAAAAAAACCCCAACAAAACAAACAAACAAAAAAAAAAAAGCAAGAAAAAAATCAATTCTTATTCCAGCAGAATGGTTTAACAGAGAGGCTAATGCTGATATCCTGTCATTGCTGATAGGATGGAAAACAGTGTGGGTTCAACAGCTGATGGTGTGACAGACAGCACATTTTTCTACTTTCAGTGCAGCAATTGCAAAATTGCAAAAGCTGTGCACACGTTACTGGAGCCCTGAAAAGTGGAGCTGCTCCTGAAGATACGTGTCTCAAATGGCTTTAAGCCAGCACGAGGTATTGCTGGGCGAGGGGGCAGAATGACACCTGGTGATCAGTGTCTCTGTCACTGCCAGGCTCCCTTTTCCTGGTCACCTTCCTTGTTGTGGAGACTAGGCAGGGGAGCAGGCTCTGTCCCTGGAGATTGTCATCATGCAGAGCTGGTGCTATAGGATTGGTTCTAGGGGTTGGATGTGGCACAGAGCAGCTATCCCACAGTTGCTTGCGTTACAGAAAACAAATACACCACAGAAAATGCTGATCAAGTAAAGGACAAAGTTCTCCCTCAGAAGCAGCTTTAATGAAGTTGAGGTCCGGGTAGCGAAAGATTTTGAATATTCAGCAAGTGTTATTTCAGAACACTACATTCAGACTTGTTTCCTCTTAGCAATCTACAATATGGCTCTATAAGGTCCATGCAAAATTCCCTTTTATTATGTTCAAATGGCTTTCACATGGATAGTATTAAGTAGCATCAAATGCCAAGGTGATACAAAGTAGACTAGGATAAGAGTATGACATGCCTAAGAAAGAAAAAAGAAGTTATCAGGCAGACAGTAGCATTCAGAGAAGTATATAGCTAATGTATAGAAGAGATGAAAGTTTGAGAGTTGTTCTTTGCATTAAAAAGATAAATCTGATGAATGATATTGAAAGCAGAGGATATGTTCATGGGATGGAAATGTGTTATTCAAGAGGAGGATGTGTGAAAAAGAGCAGTGCAAAAAGCACTGGCTGGTGTGTGCTATGTGGAGCATCTAAGGGAGTAAAACAGAGTAAGCTGCAAACTTACAAATGTTTTGAAGAGTAATTGAATCTCTCTGTCTCCCTCTTGGCTATTTTAACTGTGTGCTGTCAAATTACCACTGCTTGCCAAGGAACTGGTACTGATCAGGATCAATTTTATGTGAATTATTTGAGACTGGAGGGAGCCACGTTTGGGGTTACACAGATATCCCATGGAATAACTGACCTTGGAATCACTGTAAAATCTCTTCAGTTTAAAATGCCGCTGTTTCAGATTCCAAAGTATATTTTCTTTCCCATTTGAAACATTTTTGAGGAAAACTTGGATGTCACTTAGCAAGGATTTCACATTTACTTTCAGTTATGGTGAGTGGGGGACATTGTGGTTAAAATCCTGTTTAGCTCTATACATTGAAGATGGTACATCTTCGACTGTTTCACCTTCACTGAATATTAGAAGTTGGATAATCGGGGGAAAAGCAAACATGTTAGCTATTTAGAGTATTATATCTGTCTCTGGTTTTTACCAGTTCAAATTGTAAAAAATTTCCACTCTTGCAACTGTATCTGCCTCATTTCCAGAGATTTCCTTGCCTTTCACCAAAATAAAGAGAATTAAAACAGATTTGGGGGTTTTTTTGTTTGTTTGATTTTTTAAGTACAGTTCAAGAGGGATGAACCCTGATGTTATTTTTGAAATAAGCTCTTACTCTTTAAAATTAGTGCTTATTATTCCTAACATACACTTAGGCTAATTAGGTTGCCCATACCAATACCATGAAGAATTGCTTGCAGAAATGAGAAACATGTGAGCCCAGCATGTTACAGAAATCTTTGAACTAAATGGAGAGACTGGCTTTTTCTGTTATCACAGTGCTAAGGTAGTAACATGTCAACCATGAGAAATTCAGTGACATGGCTGGATACCTTTCTTGTTTTCCCTGGCTCACTCCTCCTTCAGACCTTTGCTGTTTTTCTTGATGGGTAGAATATAGACTCTAGGATATTATTTACTCTCCTGGCTAATCTTGGTGCAATTTTTAATGTAAGCTGAGGCTAATGGCAATGTTTTATCTTCACAGCAATTTCCGATTCTTGATGATTGCTTTAGCCTATGCAATACCACTGGGTGTTTTCTCTGGCTGGTCTGGTGTTCTGGATTTGATATTAACACCTATTCATGTAAGCCAGGTAAGTATCTCCTGACTGATAATCTTTTGTAAGTGGAATGTTTTTATTTTGCACTAGCATGCAGTTTTACCATGTTTTTATGTTTAACATGCTATTAATACATATGGACCACTTTACTCCCTGAAATTTAAAACAAAATGAACCGTAGCTTTGGCATCCCAAACTGTCACAATTCTCCCTGCTGACTCTTCATCCGTGGTGTTTTCAGAACTGTACACACCTTTTGACAAGAAGGAAGAAGTAGGTAAATATATGGGAGTATTGTTGGCTGCTGCATCTCTAGTGAAAGAAAATATTGTATGCCTGGTGAAAAGATGAAGTGGGGAGAAGAAGATTTCTAGGCTTTTGACAGAATATTATAAAAAAAACAGAGGACATTACTCAGATTCCATAAAGAGAGGTCACATTTAGGGCACAGACTACTTAGTCATACTTTCTTGTGGTGAATTTATTTCCTTTCCTAGGAAAAGCTTGCACTTCAGATTATTGTAGAGAGCTGTTGTTAGCAGTTTGGAGCTCCTGCACAGCATTTGTTTTAAAAGTAACATAATCTTATTTTCTCAGGTTTAACATATTTCTCTATGTTTTGTTTTGTTTTTTTTCCCCTGTCAGGTGGATGCAGGCTGGATTGGATTTTGGTCTATAGTTGGAGGTTGTGTGGTTGGCATAGCAATGGCAAGGTAGGAATAATTACAGGTCCTTCTCCATTTCTTCAACTGTGATTTTCATTTAGTTTATCCTCTTAGCAAGAACAGAACTTATTTTCTCTCGTCTTCAGAAACTTGAAATGGAAAATTAGTTTTGGGGTTATAATGTGTTTCTAGTAAAGCAATAATTTGTACCATGTTAGTGGTTGCTGAGGATTGAGAACTCCACATGCATATACCTGCATTTGGAAGTGAGATTCTTCTTCCTGAAATGGCATCCTGTATGCTACTTTTAAAGACAGCTCTGGTGAATTCAGCTGCCTGGTATGAGGGAGAACCTCAGTGTAGCACATTTGGAAAACATTGAAGAAATTATTGTCTGTCGCCTTCTATTAACACTTTTGGGCATATTGATTCCCAAAGGGATATAGGGAATATAACACAGGCCCACAGTAACATTATGTTCCTCCACAGAGAAATTAGTCTGGGCCCATTTTGGGCAGGTTGCTGGATTCCTGCATAGCCTAACTATTTTCTCCTGTATCCTATGGGCTACAGTATGGGTGTATGTATGCTTTTTATAAATCAGACACAGCTGTCTCTGGCCATTGTGAATGCTGATGACAAGGTGAGTGGAACAGCAAGAAATGGATTGCCCTTCCAAAAGGCTGCTGCTTCTTCTTCATTGAGGTCCTATTTAGGAAAAGGGATGGTGGGAGGGAGGAAAAGTTATCACATGTTCCCCTTGCTTTGGGGTATCTGAGCATTGTCCTGGCTTCTCTGTGTCCACTCTTTGGATTCCATTTCTGCAGTGAGTTTACCACATGTGCAGATATCTACAATTGTTCCATCGTGGTGTTGTGGATGGAGAGAGTGATCTTTTTAGGACTCTATTTTCTTTCTTTTTGAAACTTCCTTTTTTTTCCACTTGCTGTGCTTCATCAGACTACACAATGCATAAAGAAATGTGAGGTTTCACATCCTGACATTTTGCAGGCTGCCTAGCAACTGCAATAGTGAGAGGCAAAAACTCCTGACCTAGGAAAAAGAAACAAGATCTTCTCTCCCATCCACTCCAGATGCAGGCCAAAGGACTTCATCTAGCCAAACAAAGTTCATGCCCTGATTTCCTCTAAAAAGGGTTGCTTTTGATTAGCCAGTCTCAGATACAATGTTTTCTCTGTAAGAGAATAGATGTTTAAAAGCAACTGCTGTAAATGATGCAGATGCCATAAGGTTGCATGTTGAAGCAGGTAGACTGCCAGTTTCATATTTTTCATCATGAATTAATCTCTGGTATATTTGCAACATTTCAGTAGTAGAGCTTAGAAGCTTGCTTAACTTTATTAGGAGACAATCTGCAAACTCTATGCCAATATGCAAATCTCAGTCTTTATGGTAGATTAATTTATTTAATATATTGTCTGGGTTAAGTTTTAGGAAATGCTGGCAGTCCCTTTAACTGCTTCAAAATTGATTTCAAACCTCGTTGAATACCTGTATTTTGTAGTATTTTGTAAATTTAAGGAATACCAACAGTCTCTCTCCAAATATGTCGTTCTGACTTGGATGATGCACAGTTCAGATGGGAGGGTTTGCATACAGAAAGGGAGGGAGGAGGTGATTTGTCATTTCTGATGGATGACTCTTCCTCCTAGGCCTATTCAGCATTTATCTGTGTAGGGTTGAATCAATGACGAGTCTGACTGTAATCTGCTGAAAGTTGTAATTAGGAAAATTAAGTAATGATTCTTGTCAAAGCTGACAAGTTGATATATTTCACTGTCAGAACTGAGATTTGCCAAGCAAGCAGCTCTCTCCCTTAACCACCTCTCAAGAAGCTGCTAGTTTTGGGGTGGGGTTTTTTCCTTTTTATTTCTGCTATTTTGTCAGAGCAAAATTGGTGCATCTTTAGGAATTTGCTCCTTCCATTTTTATCAATGCAGATTCTGTAATTTAGAATTTTTAATAACCCGAGCCTTGCCCTGGAGCATTAGGTCTTGTACATCACAGTAAGTATTAAATCATCTGTATTTAAAGTAATGCCCAGTTTGGAAATTTGCTTATCTATCTCATTTTCAAATTGGTGCAAGTTTTCCTCAGCATTATACATAAATCCTTCTACTCTCCACCCACTGCTGTCCTGATAGCCATGAACTTACATGTTTAGCTGATGTGTTTGATGCATTTTTATAATTGAAAAGCGTGGCCTATTTTGGGCAGCTGGTAGGTGCTGTACCCTTTGCTGGCAGCTTTCAAATGCTACTAGTTTGAAGAAAAGCAGTGTCAAAGAGCAGCATTCATATTATTGCATGGAAACACAAATCTATTCCCTTTTCTCAGCTTTTTTTTTTTTTTCCCCCACATTTGCCAAGGATCATCGATATTTCTGAGGTTTTGTCCTCCGCGGCTCAGTTTCAGTTCCTGATTCTAACCTGCAGTGTAGTCAAAATGCTGAAACTTTATGGCATGGTGATAATGTCCTTAGCAACAGACAGTGTTGTCTGCAGTGTGGGTTTGTGATTTTAACTGTAGGATACAGCCTAGGGCTGGATCTGCTAGGAGGCTGGAGACTGTTACCAGCAGCAGGCTCAGAGGTCTGTGTCTGGCAAAGTATACACCTTCTCTCTGGTTGTGCCTACTTTTTTAGCAGCTGCAGACAATCCCTTACATGCTAGATGATGAAGAAGGATTTATACAGAACAAAGGTTTGAAATCAGGTACAGGGTCTGAGGATAAAATTAATTTCTCATATTTTTGATTGAAGCAAGTGTTGTGAAGAGTGGACTAGATTTACAGTCTTCTTTATTCCCATGTAAGACAAGAAACAGGTCCTTCCATTACCAAGTTCAGGCTAGGTTATTATGTAATTTTTTTTCTATTATTTCTATTGCTGGCTGAATCTAGTAGCTGAATAAACCTTTATTTTTGGGTACATTTGACCCTTTTGGAGTTCTGTGATATCTGAGAGCTCTTTGGAGTAGTGGTATCTGCTACTCAAACTTGGATCTTTGTGTCTGCAGCTGCTTGGTAAAGGTAGGTATTTTCTCCACTTAGCTGTCATGAATGGCTGAGATGCATATCAACCTCCCATCCCCACATATCCTTGGTGGTGGGATAGAGACCAGGGATCCCTTAAGAGATCACTTCCAGACCTGTAGTCTCTGAATGTCCCTCCCAGAAGGCTGATATTTCTCAGACTGTTTCATGGGACACGATCTATGTCACTGCCCTTGCCTGTTAGGACAGTGATGCTGTCTGCTAGCAGGCAAAGCAGGAGTCTCTGTGGAATAAGATGGAAGTTTACATTTTGAGATGCTTCTGGAAAGCTTTTAAAATTGCTGATTTTGACCCTAGTGATTCCAAATAATAATTAAAGAAGCTGGCAAAACAGTGAGGCAATCCTGACTCCTCGATTGGGTTGTCAGAAAAAAGTCCAGCAGTAATAGCTGACCTCTGGCTATTGGAGAGGAATGCATAAGCCACTTTAACACTGCAGTCATAAACTTCTCAGATTATATGCAGCATTGATCTCCCACTACTGCTTATTGAATTACTCACTGCTAAATTCACTGTGGAATTCAGGCATGGGGAGAATCCAAATACAAGGAAAGAAGTTGGTTTGGGGGAGCAGTGAGTGTTTGACTACATTACTCCTGCATCTCTTAGGGTATATTTGGAAGTTCTCAAAATATTGGTAGCATTTCTTGTTTTATCAAGTAATCTGTAAGGTATCTGCCTATAGAGTGATCTTTGTCAGGGCACAGAAGACAGTGAGCTGATGGAAAGACAAATTTCATCATGGACCAAACCAGGTGGATTATGCTGCCATTAGCCTAATCAAGGTAGGAGCCTGTGGAGGCAGAAGATAAGCTTTAGAAATGCATACCTAACCTGTCCATCCCAAAATCACATCTCCTAAGCAGGAGATTATAGAAAATTACTCATGAATAAATGACATTGCCTTTTCTAATGTATTCTTCCCAGTAGTTAGGATGACATCCCCTTTGAAAAGAGCAGTTGTGCTGATAATTATGCCACATGAGCACTGTTCAAAAGCATTCTATTTCCTTGAAAGAAAAAGGGGGAAAAAAAAAGATGAAAAATGAATTGTACCATCAGGTGGTATAAAGATCATGGTTCCCTCTATATACAGCCAGACTGCCCGAGGAACTGTGGGGCTGTCCTCCCCCAGTCTGTCAGCAGGGTCTGTGTGGAAGAGGAGTAGCACCAAGCTTGTGGTTTCTGGAACTTTTCAACCCAAAACAGCCACTGGCAGAGTTGACCCCCTGTGTCACCCCTGAGTGACCTTCCTTGCCTACGCCACCACAAGCTTCATCACCAATGCATCCAAGGTTTCAGAAGCTGTTCCTTGTCATCTTCAACTAGGGATTCTTTGGATTTTTTTGGAGTTTTTCCATTTCCCACAGGAATGAATCTTGACACTTAACTGCGTCTTGAATGAAACGCGGCAGCCTCCTCATATGCTAATGGAGCTCTGTGTCTGCCAAGGGAGACTGGCAAATGCTGACAAAACAGTGATGGAAGTAGTGGTGAGATATTGTGTCCAACAAATGCAGAAGAAAAAAAAATCTTTCCTCCAGTGTTTTCATTTGATGCATTGAGAATTGCTTGAGAATTGTTCTGGTTTGGTTGTTACTTTGTGACAGCTACTTTGTGACCGTGGCTCTTCAGCTTGACAGCTAGAAATATCACCATTCTATAAAAAAACCTTTTTTCTATTTCTGAAAACGAGAAATGACTTTTAAATTGTTTTTATAGTCTCAGAAATGTTTAATGAGAATATACTGAATTAATTGTCAAGCATCACATTTAAATAATATGAAAATCAGTATTTGTACTGCTCTGATGTGTGCTTTTATTTTAGATTTGCAGATTTTATCAGAGGCATGCTGAAGTTCATACTCCTGCTGCTTCTATCTGGAGCAACATTAGCATCAACCTGGTTCACTCTCACCTGTCTAACTACTGTCACTCATCTGCCTTTAACCACAGGTATCGACAATGATTTTAATTCCTATTCTTTATAGTTGAGGAGTGTTTTTCTCTTTTGAGTACTTTGGAATAACCGAAGTGAGAAATAAATCAAGAAAAATCAGATGAATGAGAGTAGTGTTGCATATAAGAAACAGTGACATGCGTGGGAATTTAGGGGTTTGAAACTTACATTAGTTATTGGAAACACATGGTGCATTTCAAACCAAGGTGACCCATAGTGTTTACAGACATCTAAATCTGTCCCTGCACAGTGCTGTCCTCTTTTTTTTGCACCTGCCTGCAGGCTCAGGGAACTCTTCCAGCCCAAAATTAACTCAGCCCGTACCTCAAAAAGACAGGAAAAAAAGCTGTTGGCAGGAGTGGGGGGAAAAGCTCAGAGGTCTAGTTGGGCTGCAAGCAAGCTGTACCATTAGTTGAAAGCTAGCACTGCTTAGTTCTTAAAAGTCTGTCCTTCACCTTATTATCTGTACCAATGGACTGATCCACCTGTGATACCAAGACCTTCAACAGAGCAGCAAGTTACAGTAAAACCTAAGCCATCAAGATTCAAAAATGTATTTACTTAGTAAGGAATCCTATCAATCCATTTTAAATAAAGTGCCACCTCTGTCACAAGCAATTTATGCATTCTAGGAGAAATGAAAACTTTTTTTTGCCCATTTTTAATAAAAGAGTTCGGTGGGGAAAGTAGTATATAGAGTATTGTTTTACTCAAATGAAGTTTGAGTTTCAGTAAGTGTCCTTGGTGCGCTGCAAATGTCACAACTATAAACTAAAGTGGGTACAGCAAATTGAAATACATGATCAATTCAGGAGCAACACCATCTGGATAGATAGGTCAAATTTGTGCTTTATCTTGAAATTTCAATGCTTTCAAAAATTCTGCTTAAATAAAACATAATTTAATCAATAAACAAATCAAATTTCATGATGGCTGTTGTCAGGCTAAATGACTACACATTTCCATCAAATCAAGAATAAAAGCAATAAAAGCTTTTTTCTCGTGCTTGCCTTCATCACTACAAGCCTGGAGTAATGTGAATTTTTACAGTAACTCTATCCTCTGAATTGATGCAACAAGCCAAACGCATAAATGACCCTTCAAGTCTATGCATAAGAATGAAGCAAAGATGTTTCAAGAGGGGAAAGTCATTACGTAGGTACTCGCCAGTGTTCCAAAGCAAAACTGATGGAGCTCTCTCTGATTTTTTTTTTTTATTTTTGTGAAGAATTTGCCATGCAACATAAGTTCTGTAAGAATTCCTATTTGTTTGTTGCATGTAACTGCATTGTGCTGGTTTTTTTTGGAAATGGGATCCACTGTCAGGACAGAAAAGTAGGTGGGGTATTTGAGGTTTGATATATAGTGTCCTAAACTAGCATCCCTTGATTCAGAGGGTTTGGGTTGTACTTTTCATGCAATTATCATTTATCTTGAAATGGATGATTCCTTAGATTAAGTTGCAATTTATATATCAGAGTTTTCTGTCAGTGCTTTTCTTATATATGTCACTGTAAATACTGAACCCTTCTCTTTAAAACACAAGCTTGTTTTGAATAGAAGTGCCAGGAATTTGGTGCATTCCTCAAAACAAAACAAAAAAAGGCAATCTAAAGCATCAGAGTCTGACGTGCAGCCAGAAAATAACGTCTCTTTTTGATTCTGTTTAAATTTCATAGATATGTGGTGGGGGAAGGTTCGTATGAGGCTTTTCTCATTAAAGTTCTTACGAAATAGATGTAATGTTCCTGTTCAATTTAGTTCCTTGTACACAGAAAAGCAGTGCTATATCTTTATGAAATATGCTGTTATGGATGAAAACACACAAGCTATTTAAGCTAATTTATAGGACTTCATGCTAGATTATTCCTCAATGTAATGATGCAACATGATGATGACCTCTGCATTCACAGTAATTGGGAGAAACGGTACATTTGAATTGATTCGGATGAACTTCTTTTTTCTTCTCCTTTTAATTAAAAGTTTGAGATGTAGAGTGTATTGGAGTACAAATCTAGGAGGTCAAATGCAGGCTGTGGGCTGGCAGCTTTTGGAAGTGATTAGTGGTAGCTGGTAAAGGTGGAAGTCACTCTGCATATCAAGTGTTGACAGTGGACTGCCAAGTAGTTATTCTCTGTGTGTTTTTTGTAGAAATGGAAGATGTGCAAAACAAAAGCAGAAATCATTGTGGGGTTTTTTCCCTCATTCATCTTTCAATTTTTTTTTGTTTTATTTCTTTTATTTTCTTCTAGTTTCTTTTTCTCCTGAAAAGGTCCATGAAATACTTTGTATTCCAGAGCCACTTGGCAGGCAGCACTGGACACCTGCTGCAAAGCAGGCGTTGTGCCATTGAAGGCAGGTTTTGATGTTGCCAGAAGGTTCATAGGCTCCTCCACTTCCTCCTGTCCTGTGGCAAAGAGCACAAGTGTTGGGCTTGGCAGTGCTACAGAGCCAGTGATGGATCTCAGTTCACACTTTCAGCCTTATTCAAGTGCTGAGGCAGAGCAAGCAGGGTTCAAAACTGGCATGGAAAATTGTGGGGGTGTGCATTTGATCTTCCAAAGAGGTTTTCCCTTCCAACCATGTAACTCCCATTTTGGGAGGGACTTCCCCCTCCTCTCTTGGCCTGCCTCCAGCGTTGTTCTCTTGAACAAGTCAGGCTTTGCCCTACAAAGCCCCAGGTGTTGCCATCTTCAGCAATACCTGGGAACTGCTGAAATATCCACATGATCTGAAGGATTGCTGGTACAGTTAAAAGGCAGCTCTTCCACAGGGCAGGACACATTATGGAGAGGAGACAAGACACCTTATGGGAGCCCTTGTACTGGCCCAGGTGTTAAGGCAGGCTTCACCACAGAGATGAAGGTGATTAGGCAACGTCATCAGCTGCTGTATCTCACCTGACAGCTGCTTGATTCATGAATAAAGTTTGCATCTATAGGCAAACTCTTTGACAGGGGTTTCCCCAGCTCCAAAACCAGTCTTTTCCTCTAGCATGTGGATATTGGGTGACATATGCTCATCTCCCTCTTCTGAAAACCCTCTGCTTGTCTCCCACCTGGGCTCAGAGCAAGCCATAGGTGGATGTGCTTTTATAGAAGCATAAAAAAGATGAGAGAGTTTGGTCAATTACTCACCCTAAAAGAAAAGGAGAAAAATCTCTAAATATGTTTTTTTTAAATGCAAGCAAACCAAAGCCCTCTGTTAATTAGTGTTCTTTGTAGCAGTTTTAATAATGTCTGGTTTAAATACTGGGGGAGAGAAGGTATTTGAAAAAATGGTCACAGCAAAATATATTTTCCTCACCTTGTTTGTATAATATTCTCCTAATTCCTTTTAGATAGGCACAACATCATTTAAATATATTTCCTACAAGATGTAATTATTTAGAATGGAGACCTTTAATGCCAATATTAAAAATCAATGGCTGCATTTGTGGTTTTAAATGATACTGTTTAGCATTGTTTGTGTTGAGTAATGCCTACACTGCTTTGTATTTGCATAATATGCTCCATTTTTCCCCCTCCCATGGAGGAAGATGAGTTTTGTGTCATTTGCTGACTTCTTAATGTAACTCCAAAAGACTTTATAAAAAGTATATTCAGACTTCTATATATGAACTGTAACAGCCAGTGTGGGGAAAAAGAAAAGCAAGGCAGTAAGGATACAGTGCCAACTACTATATCATCTGTCTGAAACACCTCTCGTCAGCTAATCACAGCTCTCCAAAAACCTTGATTCTGGAGTTCGTTTACATTTTAAGCAATTTTATTCTAAGAAATTTTAATTTTCATGTATATTATTTGCATTTCAGTTTCAAAGACAATTTTATGTACACACTGAGCATTAAAATAGTTTTCTCCATTGAATTCCCAGTGCAGCTGCTGATCTGTTTCTCTTTGCCAAGTTCATTGTTAGTTTGCTTTGTACTGAACTTCATTATGTGAATTTATGTACAATGGGGTACTTTGACCCAAAATAATTGTGTAAGGCATTGTGTTGCCAGTTTCAGTATCTTGCCACTTTGTATTGCTGGTAGGATCTCTGGATACAAATACTAGCATTTTCCAAAAATTAATATGCAACACTAGTTGCTCGCAGCTCAGATTGAATGTTTTCAGTGTAGCATATCAAAAATATTCTAATATTTATGAGTACATTCAGCAGAATTTTGCTTTACAAAATCTTTTCTAGTACTGCATGGCACTAGACACTGAATACAGAGGCAACTCCATAAGTTGATGACTATATTTAGGTTAGGCAGCCCACACTTTTATTTTCGGGTTCAACAGATTGAACATTATAAACACATGTGTCTCTCTGTCCTGATCTGCAAAGCACGGAAAAAGAGAGGTGTGAATAATATAGTAGTGATTGGTTTATTATTAGTTTAATTTCTTTACTGTAAACAAGATGTGCTTGGTAAGTGTGTAAGGCAGGGGGACCTGGAAGATAAAACAGTGGCCCGAAAACATGAACCTGCTTAGGGGTGTGGGCAAATCATTATCCTGACTCCTGCTGTGCTTTTCCTACTCATAAGATGGGAATAATGACCTTTGTTTTGCTGAGAGCTTCTTTAACTTCACAGATAGAAAAGTGCCTAAAGAAGAACTAATTTAGGGGGTTGTTTTCTGTTTAAAACAGTGTTCAATAGTATATAGTGCTTGAAATTTGGGAAGAGCATTTCAGGGTTGAGTATCTGTGAATCTGCACACTTTAAATATTCATCAATAACAAACCTCAAATACTGTGTCATTTCCAGCCCTCTCCTCTTTCATTTCTTGAGGATTACTTGGTAATTTTTTCACTTCTTAGTTCTCCAAACTGAATGCTCTGCTTTCAAAGCAAGTTCCACTTGCTTTTCTCATGAGAAGAATGTAGACCAAATCAAATTTGATCAGATTTTTGGTTACTTTCAAAACTATATCATGAGATAGCAATTTGCTCAGTGCATGCTGGAATGGAAATCCAGGCAATGAAACATATTGATGTTATGAATGTGCACTACAGAGACATCTTTCTTCTATTGTGTTTTTTCATTCCCATAAGTGAATTACGGTAAAATTTACTGTCTTACCTTAAGGGAGTCACATTTCTCATAGAAAAATTAAGGGTTACTTCTTCCATGACTTTTCTTACCACGGCCAGTAGCAAGAGTTAGATTATATGGAGGTTTCATTCTACTTTAATGGATTTTAGATTTTGGCTGGAACTAACTTGAATTGTTTGAATTGGTCATGGGGATACTGAAGCACTAAAGTCAACACAGCCTTCATTCACAGGAGGCATTATCCTTTCACTTTGATGCTTGGGATACAGTTATAATGGGCAATAACAAAGTGCCCTAGATCTCCATATGTTTTGCTTTAAAGTGTGTGCTGTTCCCAAGAGAATATATTCCATTGTATTTACTCTCCTGTTTATCTATATAAAATTTGTGTGAGTTTTGGCCGACAGTGTCTCAGAAGAGAACTGCTACAAAATGTACAGCGTTCAAGAGATTCTGGCAGAGGACTTTGGAAGGTGATACTATACCACTTGCTTGCACTTGAGGCAGGATTTCCTGTGCAATTTTATCTGAAAAACATTTTTTTAAATGGTAATATTTCATATTCTTTGTTAAAAGTCAGCCAAGATACATGTGCCAATGATTGATAAGAACTAGTCACATCACTTGAGGTCCTTCCATCAATTTCATTTGGGTTTGGATCAGGTTCTGTAGTTATACATTTAGTGATGGTATGATTTAAGAGTAAATTGCTAAACATGTTGCAGAACGTCCTGGAAAATTCTGGGAGATTGTATGTCAGAGATAGTTGAGTCTCCTTCTGCTGCATTGCAAGCTCATCTGAGGACACCAAGTGAAGGCTGTCATTGAAATCACTTCCGTGTTTGAATTCCTAACTTCCCTCCCCCCGCTTCTTTTTTTCAATTAGTAAAAAGCTTTTCTCAGCTTGTAGCTGGGAGAAGAGGAGGTGTTTTTTGGGGGGATGGGCATGTATTTTCCATGCAGTAGCTGAAGGGCCTGTAGGAGATAAGCCAGTCAGGAACCTTCCTTCTTGCCACTTTTTCTCCTCTTTCTGCTAAGCCAGTGTATCACCATCAGTCCCAAGTCATCTAACTGGTAACATCTCTAGTGCTATTATCAAGGCATGTTTTAGTCCTCACTTCCTTTCTGGCCAGCAGAATGTGTGCTGAGGGAATAGCAAGGGTTACCTCATACCTCAAGCATGAACATGACATGATGAAACATGGCTTGAGCCTCCTTCTGCAGCAGATCCTGGCCAGTTCTCTGAAACAGCTGTGCTTTTGGATGGGTTTTTTGCCTTTGCTGCTCTTTTTGGAGTGGTCAACCTGAGAAATAGCTGCTTAATGTGCACAAACATATTTTAAACTATTTCAATTAATGACATGTTTTAAGTAACTTAGCCCAGTTCCATTGTTGGTGTCTGTAACTGCCATTGTCTTGGATACACAACTTTGCACATCACTTCACAGGCAATTAATTAATTCATTTTCCTAAGAAAAAGTGAATCTTTTTAATAGTAGTAGCACAACACACTTCTCCAGTGTATGCCTATCCAAGTCGGTTGTTATTCTTTAGGACATGTTAGCTTCTTGGTGAATCATCTCTCTTTTTTTTTTTTTGTTTCTGTCAGTGCTTTCAAATCCTTATAGTCATTTCCAATGACTGTCATTAAGATTGTCTTAATTGAAAGAACATTTGCTGTAACTTCAGCAGCTGTTCTTCTGCAGTATAAAATAATGGTAATTGTTTGCGTTCGTTCAGCACAAGGTCTCTGTGATGGAAAGCAAATGGTCCCTGTTAATAGGTGGTATCTTCCCTACTATCCTGTCACCCACGAGTTTGAATATAAGATACACTATTTAGTGTGAGAAATAAAAAACAAAAAAACACTTCTGAACTCTGATTTTACTTGTTTCTGTGACTTATTTTTCTAAAACTGCATATCTTATCTTTGAGTTCCTGTCTAGTTGACCTGCTGGATTTGTGGCTCGGTTGCCAAGTTACTGGAATAAGCTTATTTGTATAGCACTCAGGATAACCCTGGGTGATGTACAGATGCACGAAATAAAAAGCAGTTTCCCATCACTACCATATATACCAAAGAAGGCTTTCAGATGTGCACATCTCTCTCATTTTTAGAGCTTCTTTTTGTGGTTTCCCAGTTGAAAGCTATCATTTCCATTAGATGTTAGAACTTAAATTGGTATCTACTGGATGCTATATTCTGTCTGTCCTTTTGCTGTGGCATTTCTGCTTATTAATTCCAAAGATGTGTGTACCTGTACCTCTACACACAGACCTTGTTTCATCAGTACTACCTGTGATCTCAACTGAGGTGCTGTCACTGGTATTCAACTGGCAGTTCTTGGTGTGCACATGCAAGGCAGGCAGTACTTTGGGGGAGCCAATGGGTGATGCTAAAGCTGCTTTGCTCCTCTCAGTGTGGAAGTGTGAGGTGTGTGCCAGTGAGTGTGTTTGTGTGAGTGTCATTACAAGGAACTGTGAGGTACAGAGTTACTGCCCTTGTTCACTTGTGGTCTGGTCATCTTAATACCTTTTAATGAGTGGTGAGCAATGATGTCATTCAACTGGCATATTTTAAACTAGCAAACCTAGTTTTAAGGCTTCTGCTTATTTATGGAAACCTTGGCACTGACTGTATTAAACAAAATCTGAAGTCTTTAAATGGCTGCTAATTTTTGCCTTCATCTCAGTGACTCTTTAAGTTTCTGGAAATCATATGTCTAGACATTGTCTCTGTTTGGAGGCATGATTTCCCAAGATGTTTTAGCCTTCTTGCAGAGGTGTTGCTTCTGACACTCTTCACTGCTCCACTTTCAATGGTGCTGTTGTGGCTTTCAGCAGCTTCTCAACTATTTCCACTGTTTGAGTTTCTGATACAGAATTACAGCTGGATGCCACCTTCACTTCTTTGGGGGAGGTTCTGAAAATGTTCTATAGAAGTTACAAGTCTAACTTAAAGACATCTTCAGCTGAGTAATAAGGGACAAATGTTCATTTCTCTTAAGAGATTCTTCTATTTCATTTATGTGTTGGTCTCTCGAGACAATACAAAAATTTCAAACCACTGAGTGTGATATTCTAGCACCCACAACCACAGTTAGAGAGAGTTAGAGCAATATGCAGCAGTGTTTGAGGTAAATGGGAGTTCAAAGAGTGGCTCATGAAACTTTAAATACTGGTGAGGACTTGCAGCAAAAATCTATGGATCTTCTAACTAGGGAATCAGGTCCTCAGTGTTAGCTGGGGGAGCGCATTAGGAAGAACATCCTAATACTGTGTGGGTTTTTTTCTTTCCTCTCTGGCAACTCCTGGACATATCTTGCATCAATTTCTTTGATTTATTCTGCAGTTTATGACAGGAGAATTGACAACTAGGAAAAGCTACCATGTTTTTTGTTTTGGTTTGGTTTGTTTTTTTTTTTTTGGGGGGGGGGTTTGTTTGTTTTTTTGAGGGGATTGGTATTGTTTGGTTTTGTGTGTATTTGTTTGCTTTTCTTAACAGCTCAGAGTTCTGTGGTATATTCAAAAAAGCAGAGCCAGGTCTCCCTCCTTTTTCCTGTCCAGACAAATCCTCTGTTGAGAAAGAAATGTCCTAATGCCTTGGAAGCAAACCACATGAAATGGAGGACGTGATAGATAGCCCTTTCTGCTTCTTAGTGCCTTTATTTCTTTTCCATGATTTTTTTATATTTTAAAAAGCTGATTTTTAATTTTTTGTTAAGATGAATGCTTCCTGCTTAACAGTTTCTCAGTTGAAAGCTTAAGCAGTGCTTAACAAAAGATGAAGCAGAGCTGTTTCTGTTCTCTCCTTTCTAAGACAAAAGACTGCAAATTAAACTGAAATATGTATACATATATATTTATATGAGAAAAAATTATGAGGATTTTGTATGATATAATCTTTTTACTGCAGTGAAAAGATGCTATAAACAATTTACCTGTGACTTCATAACACTTTTGTACCTGAAATTTTTTTCTTTAGGTTTTCTTAGTATTTTGGTGGGAACCTCAGAAATTATTCCAGAGTTTTCTGGTTATTTAAAGCCTTCTGATAATTTCCTTCTTCTTTTTACTTGGTCACTAACCTCAGTTTATTGAGGTTGCAAGTAAGGAAATCTTCACTGTCTAAGAAAAAACTAACTTAAATTTCTAAATATAGACTAAATTTTTGTTACGTTTTGTGGAGTTGATTTTTTTTGGTCCAGAAATAGCTATATTACATTTACTAAATTATAATATAGGTATATTAAGCTTCTCTATTAAGTACTGTGAAGTATTTGGCAGAAATTGTAGAACAAAATAGCTGAGGCTACCGGGGAAATGTCACAATTTTCTCTTGGTTTGTCCAAGAAAAACAATTTGTTGTACAGCAGCAAATAATCTGCATTATCAAATCTGTCCCATTCCTGTCAGGAGCTGGGTGCCCTTCATTTCCTTTTGAAGCCAGAAGGGATTCAACATGTTGCAGCTCAGGCTGTGCTGAATACTAATATCTTGATAGCTGGTAGATCATTAGTATTTATTTATAAAATGGAATCAAAATTAGTTTTGACCTTTAGAGCTAAGTCAAAAGGTTAATCCATGTCCATTTCCAATTTGGTGCATTAATTGCTCCCTGTCCTAATTGTGTGTAGGACAATATTTTCTGTTTGTTTCAGAGGTGAATCAAACTGTAGGTGATGCTTTGCATTCATAATTTTGTTTGTTTTACTTACAAGTGAAGTCCAAATCACTGAGTGTATCTTCATGGATTCTGTTTAAATTAATAGATAAATAAATCAATCAGTATTTCTGATTTTTTTTTCCACAAATCAATGCATGCATTCTTCCTAAAGCTAGTGGGGTGTGATGTTCTTTTTGATACACAGAGGATAAAAATAAGATTATGCATTTTTTGGTTATTCAGATATTAGTATTCTTGGCAGCTCTGAATAGGGGGGGAAAACACCAGCATGAAATTAATAACTGTTTTTGTTTCTGTCACAGCTACACTGTACACATCCTGCATTTTGCTGGGTATATTCCTCAACAGCAGTGTACCAATATTCTTTGAGCTCTTTGTGGAGACAGTCTACCCTGTTCCAGAAGGAATAAGCTGTGGAGTTGTCACCTTTTTGAGCAATGTGTTCATGGGAGTGCTTTTGTTTTTCCTCACATTTTACCATACAGGTAAGAAATATAAGCTACATGAAAAATTCAATTCTCCTTAAAGACATACCTCTGTCAGTAAAAGGAAGGATTTGCACATACAATTTCTGTTAATAAGCAAATGTTTGAATCCAAGCAAGGGCAGCAAGGAAGGAGAATTTTAATTATTCTTTTCTATATGCATGCTTATAAAAATGAAATTTCTTAGATGCAAGAAAATTCTGCTTGAATTTGCTGGAGCCAGAAAACACCAAGGTACACATTGTCATCATATTTCATAAAGGCCTGGGTAACGTGACCATTAATAATGTTTGTACTGTGGGTGTTCAGAACCACAGTAAAGCTCACCTCATGCTCCTGGGTAGAGCTCTATTGCCCAGGAGGGGCAGAGCAGAAATGCCCCATTTAAAGCCAGCTCTGTTCAGTGGGTCAGAGATCTGACCACTGCTCAAAGACAGAACAGGCATTCCTCTGGGTAATCCCGTGGCCTAATCCAGCTCAACAGGATTTCACTTCATGTTTTTGTCAATTTATTCCGACTTTCTTGTCTCTCAAGTATTATTTGCTTCCTCTTAACTCCTAATCATAACTTACAAATTGCTGTTTAGCAGACTATAATACATATTATTACTCTAAGTGTAAAAAAAGAACCCAGCTAGCTTTCAAAGGGAAGTGGTCTTTATTAATGCTTTTCAAAGACGCAGATTTTTTCTTTGTATTTTGTCATTATGGTAAACATTTGCTTCATGGTGTAATATTTATAAACCATTAGAAAATGTGAGCTTTTATGTATTATTGCTTCTTAAGATGTTGTATTTTATAACTAAAAGGAGAGTGACAAATATCAGATTGAATTCTGCTAGAAATTATCAAGGTTTCAACCTGGGGCAATTTTTCAGCATGGTTTGTCTTTCTGCCAGGTAATTGCAGGCAGGATGACAACCATGTTCCAAATTGTGGTTTGTGAACACAGACGGGGACAAATAATTTAATTTTTTTAATACTGGTGTGGAGCTGTATCATTGTGAAATCTGAATGTCATGTGGGCTAACCTTGGGTGGTGTGAGAGCTAGTCTTTACATTTTAAAATGTACTTTTGATATTAATTGGTGTGAACTCTGTTCACATATACTGTTGTTTCCGACATCTGTACCTGAGCTGGATGACACAGAATATTCTTAAAATTTCTTCAGAGTTTGGCATTACATAATAAATGAGGATAGGGATATGGTGTCTCTCTTCTGATGAAAGAATTACAATAAAGTGGTCTCATTCCCCCATAAATAGGGTATTTGGGACCATTTTTTATCTCTCATATTTCTTTGTCTATGAGATACCAGTTAAATGCAGGTTAGGATAAACCTGAAATTGGTATACCCATACACTTAAAATATTTTCCCTATTTCTTCAGAAGGGAAGAAAATAAAGTAATTTGTGCTTAGGAAAACCCATTCTTTGATAGAAAGTAGGAGAGAGTGTGTGGTCACTGGGGGGGGGGGATCAGTGCCAGGGGTGCTATTGGCTCCTCTGATTAAAAAAATCCGTTAGGAGGTAGATAATGATCTTAATAATTTGCTTTCATTTGATTCAAATACATCCTCTAATGACATTTAAGAAGCTTATAGATAAATCAGAACTCAGTCAAATTCATTTTGTTCCCTTGGTCTTTCCTTTTAGGCCAAATAATCTTTCTGTAGTTTTCATTCCAATTTCTCTTTTTCTTCTTGTACTGATAGTGCAAATGCTGTGAAGGACCCAAACTCTGTAAGCTTTCCAGTGCACTGAATATTTTGGTTCAGCCAGCAGAGTGGGGATGTAAACCTTCCTAAAGATCAGCCTCGCTGCTCTTGCTGTGCCCCAAAGCTGCAGCCTCTGGATGAGGTTTCCTTTGCCTTTTCTGCAGGGACTTCAAAGGGAAAACAAAAGGAAAATGACCTTTGGCTTCACACAATTGATGCATTCCCTGCATTGCCAGTGCTGTCACAAATTCCAGATCAAAAAAGACATGAAGGATTCCCGAGTCAAATTTAATCTTTTAGGATAAATGAGTTAAAGTCTGTTTAGTCCAATTAAGGAGGAATGTTACAAGGAAAATAATAGCAAAAAATTTGCCTGTTGACTTCTGTTATCACATAACAGTCTTTTCCAAGCCTAGAAGATTTTTACTATGGTTTTAATAATATTACTGCCTAAACAAATCCATAAGGGATTTTGGTGGATCAGGGAGGGTGTTGTTGAAAGTTACTGGCTTTGGAAGGCTGGTTTTTCAGGCTTTCTGACTGTTGTCCTTCACATTGTTTAAAATAAATCATGCTTTTTCTTTCAGCAATATAAATTACAGATTTAAGAAAGTAGTAGTGATAAAAGCCTTGATTTTGATTAACTCAGACCTGGAGGGATACTTTAGATTCTGTGAAATTAAATTAATAACAACAAGATAATTAATAATAATAATAGAATTTTAAAATAAGTAAAACAATATCCAGTGAAATTAATGTTTCTTTAGTAAATTGACACATTAAAAAAGAAAATTGTGTTGTACTTGTTTGAAAAAAAAAGTGAATCAAACTGCTAATTATTAGTCAAATATCAGATGATAGGATTTATTGAGTACAGAACACAGGCTTTTAAGAGCAGTACATTAGCTCTTTCAGATCAGCTGAAAAGAGGCTTCTGAGGACCTGTTTTTGTGATGGCTTTTAAATTGAATTGATCGTATTATGCACAAGTTTCTTCTGAGGAATTGGTTTTCCCTCCTTATACAATGTAGCAGGTTTGATTCAAAATCAAACCCAGTTTCTTCCTGTGCTTTTAATTTTAGTTCTCAATCCATAGAAATCAAGGGACTAATGAGCAGAGTCTTTGGAAGTGGTTTATTCTCCATTAGCAATGATAGATTTTATTTTTTCCCCTGTTCTCTTCATTGGCAGGTTGAATAAGGAGGATTTTCATTAGCTGGAGGCATTGGTTATAAATATATATAATTTAAGGTGTCCATGGAGAAGGCTCACAGACCATGTTAACCATCGATCGATTGATCGATCAACGGTTAGATCGAGCTGTCAGGATTTTGTCAGAACACAGCAATTCCCTTCAAACCTGCCATCAGTCCAAGTTTTGGTCGCTCTAAACACAGAACATGTTTGATAACTGAGGCTGTGTCTCTGTTCTGCTTTACAGAGTTTTCCTGGTTCAACTGGTGCCTGCCAGGGTCATGTCTGCTCAGCCTGCTCCTCATCCTGTGCTTCCGCGAGTCCTACGACAGACTCTATCTCGACGTCGTCGTCTCCGTGTGATCATGCTGGACTGGTGAGGGCTTGGAAGAGACTGGAAGTCGGCTTTGCAGTCTGCACCTCTGCCTGGATTTGCACAGCTGAACAGCAGAAAAACAAAGAAATTTCAAGACTTAATCATGGCTTTATTTAGAGAGGGTGAGGGATGGGTTGTTCTTATGTTCAAGACCATCCTGGTTTGCCATAAATGTGGAACTGGAGTGGTGATGGTGACACCAGAATGCACAGAGAGAATCTCTCTGCTGTCCAGGTGCCTGTGCCAGGACTAGGGCTCTCTGTTGAAGAAGCTCTTGATGTAGCAGTGAGGTGTATGTTGGGTGTGTGTGTGTGTGCGCGTGCGTGCCTATGTGCTGACTTACGGTTATACGCACCAAGGTACCAGTGATCTTCAGAGTCTTCTATCAGAATAAAAATATGGAATAATCTTAACAAAGAAAAAAAAAACAGAAAAGAAAACAAAAATCTTTCTTTGAGATCTCTTTAAAATCACTAGTCATTTATATATTGAATGTCCATTAAACCATTAAGCTAAAGTGATTTGGTGCTTGTACACTACATTTGCATTCTAATAAAGTGGGTTCTGATACAAGACACTGGTACCAGGGTTTTTAGCCATACTAAATATCCCAAGTAATCCTTGCAGTGTTATTAGAGGTGTTTGTTGCCACTCTGGAGCACAAGTAAACAATAGCTTTAGCTGCCACTAAATCCCACCCTGCACCCTTAGTCATCTCTGAAACGCCACCATGGTCCCATATGTCCTGAATATGGAGCATCTGTGGTGTACTGGAGTGTCACTCTAGGTAAATGTTGCTGTTCTAAAAGCCACCACTGTGTCACCTTTCAGTCCTCCATCTCCAGTACTGCCTTTTTTATTGTTTGTGCCACTGAATACTGTGGGTGTCGATGTCTGAGTCCTCCTCATTCTCTCCTGGTACTCTAAGGTGTGTGTGGTTTTTAGGATTAGTTTATGACTGAGGGTGCCTAAACAATATTGCTTGTAACCCAAGTCTTGAGAAATCACTGTTTCCTAAAAAAAACCCCTTTCTAGTTGAGGAGATGCATTGATTGCGAAATGACAATGAGTTTGACAATGAGGAGTAGCTCATGAGTTCTGGCATAATATTGGAAATTAGTGCCAGCTCTTTTTATCAGTACTAATCTGTGGCCATTCTGGCCCTTACTTGAACATAAATATTAAAGACACTTTGAATAGTTTTTTAACTCAATTTTTAAACCTGCTAATGATTTCTTAACTATATTCTTAGATTTCAGTTCAGCATCATTTGAAATATTTCTGTATGTGTGTGTGTGTGTGTGTGTTCTGTGCTTTGTGTTATGGGGGTGTGTTTGTGTGTATGGGGGCGTGCTTATTTATATCAATGTGTACACAAATAAAACTTATATATATAAGAGATACATATATATATAAGTTGTGCAAGGGTATGTGTTTCCCTAGGTTTACTCCAGGTGATCCTGTCTGGGGAAGGTGATGTGCCCTTGTTTGTAACCAAGCCTGTCACTGCCATGAGTGGGAGCGCGTTGTGCGCAGTCTGTGACAGGGATTCATTTCAGGGGTGAATGATTTCCTGGCCTGGCAGTTCTATAGCAAGGGGTGGGTGCACGTGTTGGAGGAAGCTCTGCATCTCTAGAAGTTGTGTGCATCTCTAGTCATTGTGGGGCTCTTCTTTGCCCCTGTGGCGACACCAACATGGTAAGCTCACTCAAACCCAGAACTACCTTTCAGATATGGATCTGTTCCTCCTGCCTGCTCTTCTTTTGCAGACAGAATACACCTCTAAGACTTAACTCAGGAGTGTATCTGTGCAGTAAAATAAAACAAGCTGTTCCCTGCTGTTATGTTTTCAGAGCAATTGATGTACTTACTGTAGTAACTGAAAATGGATTTAGCTCATTGCCTCTATCAACTCTAAATGATCTTTCCTGTCTTGAAGCAGGCTCTTTGTGGTAGTGGAGCTAACTTTCATAGGGAAAACTAAAGCAGTCCAACCAGCACATTCAGATCCATTGGCATCATCCCTTATTTTTCAGATGAGTGGTGTTAACTGGTCCAGCTTCTTTTTGCTATGTTTTAGTGCCTGGATTAGTTTCAGTATCCAGTAGCTGCTGCTACCTATTGTCTTCTGAAACCAAGGATCACTTTCCAGAATTCTGGAGTTGCATTGTCATGGCAGAACTGCAGGCGTGGTTGGCTCTTCAGAGCTCTGTTTCTGCAAATTACTGTAGCTATGTAAAGATTAATTTGCCTAGCTCAGGCACTGTCCTGAGTGACAGAGATTTCTAATCCTTTCATTGTCCTGACTATTTTAAGACAGAGAAACATTTTACACTGTATTCAGACAATAACCTATTCTTCCTCTGTTCCAGAAGGCATCAAACAATTCAAAATATTTGTCAGTGCTTCCAGATGCAGGCACTCCAGGGGAGAAGAGTGAAGCCCTTGTTTTAAACCCTGTTGATTGTTTTTCTGATTCAGTGTGAATGGCTCACTGTGACTCTGATACTTTGGTAGCTGTTCCTCTGTGTAGTGGGTTGACTGTGGGTGGACACCACGTACTCACCAAAACTGCTCTGTCATTGCCCTCCTCAGCTGGGCAGAGGAGAGAAAATAAAATGGAAAGCTCGTGAGTTGAGGTAAGAACAGGGAGAGATCACTCACCTGTCACCATCATGGGCCAGACAGACTCAATTTGGGGAAATTAGTTTAATTTACTAGCAATCATATCACAGTAGGATAATGAGAAGTAAAACTTAATCTTGAAAGCACCTTCCCCCCCACTCCCCATCCCTCCCTTCTTTCCAGGCTTGTGGTTTTCACTCCCTTCTCCCCTCAGCAGCACAGGGGGACAGGGAATGGGGGCTGTGGTCAGACCATCACCTGAGGGTTTCTCACATTCTTCCCCTGCTCCAGCATGGGGTCCCTGCCACGGGAGACAATCCTCCACGAATTTCACCAGCGTGAGCACAGACCTTGGGGAGTGATCCTGCCAGCAAACCTTCTACAGCCTGGGCTCCTCTCTCCATTGTGCCACAGGTCCTGCCAGGACTCTGCTCCAGCAGGTTTCCCACAGGTCCACAGCCTCCTTGGGGCATCCAGTGGCATGTCATGGTGTTCTCCATAGGCTGCAGGTGGGTCTCTGCTCCCCATGGCCTGTAGAGACACAGCTGCCTGACCATGGTCTACATCACAGGCTGCAGGAGAATCTCTGCTCCAGTGCCTGGAGCAGCTCCTGCCTCTCCCTCTGCACTGACCTGGGTACCTGCAGAGCTACTCCCCTCTCTGGCTGCAATGGCTGCTGTGCAGTAACTTCCTTTCCCTTCTTAATCCATAATCCCAGAGGTGTTATCACAGTGGCCAAAGGGTTCAGCCGTGGCCAAAGTCAGTGCTCCGTGTGGAGCCTGACTGGTGTTGGCTCTGTCACTCATAGGGAAGCTCCCAGCTGCTTCTCACAGACACCACCCCTGCAACCCCTCAGTGCCATGCAGAGCCCATGCCCTGTGTCTTCCTGGCACTGCAGCATGGTCTGAATTACAGCCATCATTGCCTCTGCACCAAAGCAGGAACCTTCTCCAGGGCTGGGCAGCCCAGCCAGACCCTGCTGGAAACCTGCACCGGAGTCACAGGCACTGCTCTGCAGTCAGGGCTCAACCTGAGTAACCAACAACTCTGATGGAAATCTGCCCAAGTGAAAGTCAAAGGATTGCTCCCAAATTATTTGAAGTTGTGCAGGACATGGCTGCATTCCACACACACACAATATTCAGGCTTAGGATTTTATTAGATTAGCAAGTCTCGCTCAGGATAGAGGTGAGGATTTTAAATGTGTTTGTTGAGATCTCTGAAAAACACTTTATCCTCATCTGTGCCCCACAGCAGCATCTTTCTGTGGAGGAGCAGTCCATTTCATGTCAGTAAAACTCAACCCATAGAAATATTTTTTTGGATAAGCATTATCACTTGGTCCACCCTTGTTTGAATTTAGCAAAAGTCCAAGCTGCCAGGCTACCTGCACTTCATTGGAAGTTTGAGTCTGAAGTGCAGGGAGAGCCCTTAGCAGTAAATTAGCAGGCTCAAAACAGTTAATGTTTTTCTTAATAATGAAAGTTCGAGGTATCTCTAACTTGGACCAGTCACAGCATTGGCTGCTGCGTGGCCTGTGACTTGCCAGCAGAGGAAGGCACCCTGAGAAGCCCCGGAATTTCCTTCTCTTTGTGGCCTGTAAGTTCACAGCCCTGAAGAACATCTTCCCCAGCAGTGCTGAGCCCCTTAACACAGGTAATTGTGTTGTGGTTTGTATTGGGAATGCTGGGAAGGAGCTCCATAGTGACTGCTCTCTCCTAATGGCTCATTTTAACCATGAGCTACTCTTCAGGTTTATTTGGCTCAGTGACACCCTCGGTGCAGCTTCCAGTGCTGCTGGCTCTCCTCCCGAGCTGTGGGGCTGTGCGAGCTCCCATGCTGCTCATGGGGAGGCTCAGGACTAGAAAATGCAGGCTCCACTTAGAGCAGTTCCTGTCTCTGGTCACTGCTGTTACCCATTAGCTTTCTCTGGAATCCTTTGCCCTCGCTTGGGGCTGCCTGCTCCCCTGAGCTGGAGGTGTGGAGAAGAGCTTCCTTGCTTCCAGAGCAATTTTACAGGGAAGAGTTGGCTGACCACGTACTTAATGTACATAAGAATAGGGATTTTTTAGAAAATCATGCCAGTTGGAAGAAAGTGCAGACCCAAAGGATTCTGCACATACTGTGAACAGATAGTCTGTTACAAGCAGACTGTAATTTACCTGAAACCTATGATTTCAGCTCCCACACCTAGAGAGGCCAAGCAGATGGGCGCTGAGTGTGTCAGGTGTTCAGGCTCACAGCATCACAGTTATTCCCAGCCATCTGACAGAGCTGAAAAGAGTAGGAGTGGGATGACTTGAATCTTGGAGTGGGTTGGAAAACTTCAGACTCTGTCAGTGTTTGTAGTGGTAACTTGGGGAGAGCAACAGGTTGGATTGAGTAACAAAAAGTGCCCAGTTCCAGGGGGTATTTCAGCAGCAAAATACTGCTTTGCACTGATGAAGTCCATATAAAATGTGAAATTTTGTGGTGACGGGGATGTAAATGCTGGGCTTGTTCCACTGTAAACTGAGCAAGTGACTGTGTGGCCTTGCACTGCAACATAAACAAGCTGCATTGATTGATGTGCATGTATTGGCTGTTAAAAGAAAGGGAAATGTGATTTAATTGTCAGGAGTGACTGAAATATGTATGCAAATTACACCGTTTGCACAGTGGATATAACTGCTCTGTAATGGTGTGACAGCAGGGCTCTAATTGTTCATTTTTTCTGTTGGGTCACTTGCAAATTAGTAAGTATCTCTGACAAAGGCATTTTTATGTTTCATTAGTTTTGAGGAGGTTCCTTTTATACTAAGTACAGACCATTGTAATAACTTGGCAAGACAACTGCTACACTGGTGTGGGAACCTACACCAGTTCTGGGAATTGATTTGGTATTTGATGTTGGTGCTGCCATTCTCAGGGTTGTTAAAGCATCACATGGGAGGAGCAGGGATGTGGGGTGTGCAAGGACGTTGCTGTGTGTGTGAATGCACAGTTGTGCAAGGGCAGATGCCAACCCTGCCAAAACACACAAGAACTTTGTCACCTTCCATGGGTCCCAGTGTTCCAGCTGTGGGGGGAGAAGAGGGAAATGCTGCCTTGTGGCTGCTGCCTCCTCTCCATCAGAGACAGCCGGCAGCCCCCAGGCTCGCTGCTTCACCTGAGGGGATCATAATAACAACATCAACACACTCCATTCACTTCCCTGCAGCTGTGACTGCTGCAGGGGGGGGTCTGGGTGGCACAGGAATATCTGCATTGCTTCCTGCAGGACTGTCACACCAGCTGGCCTGCCCAGAACAGGCACAGCCCCAGTAAAGTCAGAAGATGTCAATCTGCTTACAATTTTTGCAGTTTGTGTTTCAAGCCAGATGAAACTAATAAATAAAGGAAGAAATGTAACTCTGTCCAAAGTTTTGACAAGTAAAAGCAAATATTTGCACAGATGTGTTGGCTCCTGCCAATTACTTGGAATTGCAATGTTTTTGGATCAATTCATGCCCCCCACAGCCCCAGCACTGTTTCTTCACTGCTCAGCCCCAGCAGCACCGTGGGAAGCTTCAGGCCCTGGTGGAGGGCAGGGACTGCAGTAGAGAGGGAGAAGGGAAGCGCTGAGCCATGATGCCTGGGAGGGCACCTGGGTTATTTGCACTGGAGGGGTGTCTACTTCAGCCCAGTTGTTTCAGAGCCTCATTTTTTCCTTCCTCAAGGATGAGTTTTTGACCTTCATTTTCTGTTTGTGATGGGATTTGTGCTGCAGGAACAGGGACAGCTGTGGTGGTGGCACACGATGTAGAGGCACTGGTTTCCCAAGGTGCAGCAGGGGAAGGCAGGTGGGACTTGCTCTCTGCAGTAACAGCTTTACTCTGCATGGTGTCTCTTCCCCCTGGCTTCCTCCATGTGATTTATCCACTTGTTGCATCTGGACAGACTCATTGCATTCACTTTGCATTACTACATGAAGACAATACCACCAGCAAAACCTTTTTTCTTTATGGGAAAATTTTCCCTTCAGGCTGAGGCCACTTCTCCAACCTTAGTCCACGTGTTTGTCAAAGCCACAACAACCCCAAGCTCATGTATTCCATCACAGAGGGGATGTGCAGGCTTGTGTGGGGCAAGTCAGGGGGCTCGGGGTAGGTCTGCTTGGGGCTTGGGGTGCCCACCCATGCCAGGGAGGGGGATGCTCCATGTCCCTCCCCAGCAGGGACACCCTGAATGTACAATATAAACTAAAATTGTGTTCCCTGCCCTCTCCCTGCCCACAGCCCTTCAGTGTCCTCTGACCTTTCTGCTGTCACCTGGCCTGAGCCAGCCCAGCAGAGCTGCAGCGTCTCCCCATGGGCAGTCTGTCATCAGCTCCTGCTCCTGTTGGACAATGATGCATTTTCCAGACATATTTCTTTTCTCTGCCTATGTTTGCTACATTAGAATCTCTTTTTCCCCTTCTACGTTTAATGTCTTCCACTGTGCATTTTAGAAAGAAGTACTTGATAAGGTCATAAAAACAGCTTTTAATTATGGGACACACCTAACAGCTGGGGTTTTTTGAACTGCATGAACATATGGAGAAGGAAGAGGGTTTTACATGTTGGAGCGTGTCTTTGTAAACTATCCTTGACTTGTAAGACTGTTCAGTTTACTGGAGTTGTTTGTATGCATTTTACTTTTGTAATTTTTAAGTGATTTGATAGAATTTTATTTTAGGGCAAATTCTACATTTTGTATGCAATATTCCAATGTGGTGTATTTTTATTTTTGAGAAAATAATGTTGAAACCACTAAATACTTGTCAATGTAACATATCCACTGTGTAATTTCTATTTAAAACTGGACTCTGACCATGAAGTGCGTGTTATTTTACGTACTGGTTGTTGCACATTAAAGAGGTTACTCAGTTTGCTGCCATCATTGTTCATCACTTCCAAGAAAGCACATGGGAGTGGTTTATTTCTGCCATAACGCTGCCAAAACCCACTGCAGATACTGCTACAAAATGGGGGTTGTTTAGTCTAAATGAATGTAGCCTCATCCAATCTCCCACCCCAGCCAATGAAAGATTTCCATGGCTTTTAGTGAGGTTTTGGGGTGGAGGTCTGGCACTGCCAGTGCACCCCTCAGTCTCCTCCAGCAGGGAGGGGAAGGGGCTGGCAGTGGTGGCCACCACACCATCACAACTCTGATTTCACACCCTCATTCCTCCAGGCTCAGGGCTGGGGATGCTGCAGGCCAGTTGATTTTGCTGGCTCCCACCATCACTGTCTCTGTTGGGGCTTTTAGATAGGAGACCCTTTGTAATAACCTCCCCTGTGTTTATCCTGCATTTAATTGAAGTGGGCCCAACCCGGCATCTCTTGATCTATGTTTATTTTCTAGGACCAGCTCTTCAAGAATGCCCTGACTACTTACCAGGGTAAGTTTAAAATAGCCTCACATCCTATTAGTGCTGGGAAGAAATCTGTCAACTCTCATGTTGTGGAATATCTGGGCCCCACTATTCTTAGCAACAGTCTCTTTCCAGGCTATATATGGGAGCTTAAAGCGTGCCTAATGATACAGTTCCCAGTTGTATTTATCTCTGCAGCGTTACAGAAATCTCCGTCCTTTGGGATGAGAACTGAGGGTCTGTCTCAGAGCCCTGATGTAGTTTTGGGTGTTGGTGAAGTCCCTGTGCTTGTTCCTTCTCAGGTTTTTTTTTCTCCTGTTTTCTGTTTTATCTCTGCTGTTGTTGAAGTCTGCTGTTTCCCTGGCACATAAATGACATTTATTCTCTTTCCTGAGACAGTGTCGAGTGCTGGCATCTCCCTCTTCAGCTGTGCTGCAGTTGCACATGGGGGAGCAGCTGGGCTGGGGCCAGCTGGTTGAAAGCTCTTGGTGCTGTGCCCAGATGTGCCCAGATGTGGGTGAGCTCTCACAGAGACCCCTCGTGTCTAAGGGCCGTGGGACCAGCAGAGGCTGGGGAAAAGGTTAGGGCCACTTGTGAATGCTGGATCTGTGTGTTTTGGCATCTTTGGGCTGCAGTCCAGCACCAAGGATGCTGATGCTGGGAAGCACAAGCAGCAGCCCACCAAGGCAGGTGGATCTGCCTTTACCCTCCAGCCATGGGCCATGAGAGCTGAGCAGCTGCAGGGCTTTACCTGCTCCAGGAGCATGATTTGGGCTTGCATCAGAGACTTGGGATCCAAGGCATTCACCTTTACCTTGGCACGTGCCATGATGTTACTCTGTACCCATCACCACGTGAACACAAATTTACAATCTGGGCTTTTTTTTTTTTTTTTTTTTTTTTTTTTAATTTTTGCCACAACTTGAGTTTGAGGCAGCTGAGGAGAAGGTCCAGTGTGTGCACCATGCCAGGATTCCTCATTCCAGCTGGCAGGAGCAGCACACTCTCCCAGTGCAGGACAGCCACCCACTGAAGTCGTCCTTGGCAAAAAACACCTTAACTCTTCAGGAGTTGAATGAGCACGGGAGCTGGGCCCCACAGCCCTGGGAGGATTTGCAGGTCCCATGGCCACAGTGAGGTTTCTCTTTGGGAGCTTTCTTGCTTTGCTCCATTTCTTTGCTCTGAATCTGTAGGCAAGCCCCAGGGCTGGGAAAGCTCTGCCAGAAATGCCTTCACTACCTCTGATGTGCAGGAAAAAAACCACAAACAAAAAAAACATGTTTTGAGAGAGTTTTTCAGCATAGGCCTGAGCCAATGCAAGCACTGCAGCTTGTCCCACCTTGTACACTCAGTGTATTAGAGATTATTTTATTTTGGCTGGGGTGGGGTGTGGGGTGTACAGAAGTGATGCTCAGAGCACAAGTTTGTACCTGTTCACTGCAGCCCCTCCTTGGTTCCAGCAGCTTCTGGCATGGTGGGGCCTGCCAGGGACTGACCTGTTCCCCAGGACAAGCAGCTCTGCCAGGCAGGGAGGTTCATCTCCTCCAGAGCCAAAGGAGTGATGGATCAGCAGAAGACAGCAGTAATTGCCAGGAGGCTTTCAGGCAGAAAGCAAGGCTCTCGCTTGAGGACAGGCTGATGTAAGTCAGCATGTAAATTGGGGACAACATAAAAATAATTCCAGCCAAGCTCCTAGGAAGAAACCTATGAACAAAAAAATGTTGTTGCTAAGAAATGTGAAAACAGAAAACAATAATGTGGCTCCTGGCAGGGTAATAAAAGTGTATCAGCGTTGTGCCTGCTCTCTCGTACAGATCGCTTGCTCGTGACAGTAAATTAAGTACTGCCAAAATGGGTACAGTTTTCTCTGTGGCCATTGATGCTTCACATCATGGAAATATCAAATGTTTCTGATGGCTGTTCATTACCCTGTGCTTGAGAGGGGAGCAATCCTTTGCTGGCTCCATTATTTCCGTGACAGCAAGGAAATTACTATGGGAGGTTTAAAAACGAAGGAATACAGCAAGGTTAGATGGATGGAACCTCAACAGCTTGTTGCTGTTCAGTGTGGTCAGTGCTAACCCTGAGTCTGGGAGACACCTCACTGTCTCCAGAGTGATGGAAAGCCAGGACTACTTTTTGCTTCCAGTTAATTGCCAGCTCACAAACTGTGAAGTTTGACCTTGAAAATCTCCAGAGATGGTATTTTGAAGGGTGACAATGCTGCAGCACAGCTGCTCAGCCAGAAGGCACTTTCCACAGCTCCCCTACAGCCAGGAGGAGCTTTAAGTGGTTGCTGGATTCCAGATCTGCCTCTGCTGGTGTGAGGACCCAAAGAGTTGCACCATCCATATTCTGCAGAGATCCACACCAGGCAGATGACAGATGGGTGGGGCTGGTGTGCAGCACAACAAGGTTTTCTTGTCATCTCGGTAGCTCTAAAATGCAAACCAGCTGCCCTTACACAACATTTGAGTTGCTGTGAGGTGTCAACATAAGGCCAGTCAGAACAAAAGAAGGGTGATAAAACTCTGGGTCACAAATTAAACCTGGCCTGTGTTCACACTGGGGCAAGCAGGAAAAGGTGAGAGTCTGCCCAGCTGCCAAGAGCCAGCTTTTCATTTCTGTCACAGCACCAAAATCACCTTCACCCACTTCAGTTCTTACCCCAGAGGAGAACAGTTAGGTTTGGAGATATTGTCAGCAGACTGAAGGGTTGAAATCTCACCAAAGACAGGGGATGTGTGCATGTGGTTGGGTTTTTTCCTTTGGGCACAGCTGAATTCTGTCACCTTCTTGATTAATTTGAACCTGTTTTTTTAAACAGAAAGTGCAATGACAATTCTGTCAGTGTGTTTTTTTTTATGAATGAACAAAACAAACCATGTCAAAATGCATTTCAACTATTGGCAAAACAGTTTGTGGTAAGTCTCCAAAACTTTTGGTAACTGGGTGTGTGGTCCCCTGGCTGTACCCTCCAGCGGGAAGCACAGAGGAGGTACCATGGGGAGCAGAGCTTTTGCAGTTGTGGGTTGACTCTCACACACACTGAGGTGCTTGCTCTGTGCTGTGCTCTTCAGGATGGCTGCACTGAGCTGATTTCGGCCAACACAAGGAATGTGGCTGAGTTTGGGGACTGTCCCCCTGTTTGGTCACAGCATCATGACCATGTGGGCTCTCACAGAGGAGTGAAATGGTTGTGTGGGCAGAGGGAAATGCAGAAGTCAGAGCCAGGACATGGGATCACATTGTCATGGGGAGACTGGGGACACTGGTGGGGGTTGCTGGGCACCAGTAGCAGTGCTGGGTGTGGCAGTACAGGATTCACTTGAGGTTTCTTTTACTGCTGCAGCCTGACTACTTTCCAAGGAGTGTGTCTGCACAATTCTCCTGGCAGCATATGATGCTCATGTATGAGAGTCAACAGCTGTGCTGAAATCAGGCTGCAGGATATTTCTTATTTCCATGCTATCTGCACGATGTGGTGCCTGTTCAGAAGAGGAAATTAACTTGCTCTGGATAATGCCCGGGTGCCCAAACACGTCTGCTCAGCTGCTCTGTGTGGCTACAACTCATTGAGTCCCTGCTCCAGCGTTTTCATGAGCACAGGCTGGGCTGGGATGCAGTTCCTGCCCCTCCTCACCTCCACAGCACCCAGTGTTGGCAGTGCTCTTGCTCCACCAACCATGGGTATTTCCATCCCTTAACAGAGAAGAAAACGCGAGCAAAAGAGCTTCACCTTGAGGGAAGGGACAGGTTTGTCACTGCAGCATCTGGCCCAGCATGTCCCCAGAGACCCTCTTGCAGTGAGCTGGGAGGAAACAGGGGGACCAGACCCAAGTCATGAGGAAACTTCTGCTTTTTTCTTCATTTTTTTATCCTGAACCTCTGGGCACTACCAAAGGCAGGCTGGAGGGGTCAGTGGGGCTGCAGCTGTTGCTGTGGTCCCCCCAGACAGCTCTACAGGCTGGCTTGGGTCCCTGCTTTGTCCATGCTAATGGGAGTGATCCCACACCTCATGGAGAACCCCCAAGATAACAAAACTTTCTCTGTTTTGCACACAATTAAGAACTAAAGAGAGGAAAGGGTACAGTTGGGATGCACAGTGAAGGTGAGAGAACAAAATTAACTGAGGCTACAAGTGAAACTGTTATGTTAATGAAACAAATTAGCAACTAGAAAAAAATGTGGTGGTGTACAGATTTAAGGGAAATTGGAAATTGGTTGCAACATAATACTGTGTCCTAATTGTATGCAGAAGTGTCTTGACGCAAAACAAAACTGTTCAAAAATGACCTCCCTGTGTTATCGTGCAAGGTAACTGGGAAAAAAAAATCCATCTTATTCACAGCAAGTTTGTTTTTACTGATCTTGTGCCTCTCAATTACTTTTTAATGGTCTGCATTGAAAAGAAATTCCTGTATGCACACTTGAGAATATGAAAACACCCAAATGATAGCTTATGATTTAGTGGGATTAAAGTATTATGTATGCAGGTGTAGCACGTTTCAGGTTATTAGCAATCCAATCTATTTTTTACGACATTATGGTGTAATTTTCTGTATGGAACTTCAATATAAGTCTTAAGCTGTATCGGAACATAAACTAAAATGTTCCTGACTCTGTCACTTTTCATGGTCTTTACTTTGATTAATAAATGCAACAAGAGCTATAACGTTCTTCAACACGAGGCTACCATCATCCTTCAATGAAAACGTGTCCCTCAGCTTTTTATAAGTTTTTGCATCAATATGTAGAGCTTGAGCAGCAGCAGCAGCAGCAGCAGCAGTGACAGGATTTCCTTGCAGCTGAGTGTGTACAGCTGAAAGGCTCTGCAGAGGACGAATGGCTTTTTGCTGACTTGGCACAGAGAGCAGTTGTGCCCTTGGGGGCTCGGTGTCACCTGCGCAGAGCTGAGGAGCAGAAGGGAGACACTTACTGAAGATCTGGACAAGGATTTGGCACCCTGAATTTCATATTCAATCTTACCTCAGCGAACACCTCACTCAGAAATACCTTTTCTGAAAGGCACCCCAGGTTTAGTGTGGAGCTTGTGAAGGGGGGAAGGGAGCCGTACACTCAGTAACAGAGACTACAACTCATGACAAATGTAATCCAGGTCTGGGCCTCAGGATGTGGCCAAAGAGCAGACAGGGAGGAAGGATGGATGCTGCAATTCCCCATCCCCACTCAGGCAGCTGAGTGGATTCTGCATTGGCCACCAAGGTCAGGAGAAAGCTCCTCCTTGTTCCTGCTGGCCCATCCTGCCAGTGCTGTCAGGACCCCCAGCCCCACCGCGCGTTGGCCACGCAGGAGAAATAACTCACAGGCTTGTCAGGTTGGTCTGTTTTATTTCTGAATTATTCTTTACATTGTACAATATATAAAAATACAGAGTACCCAAAAAAAATTCACAGTGTCTAAAGGCAGTGATTATAGTCTAGGTCACCTTTATGCTAAAGTACCGTCAAGTTCGATTGCATAGGAAAGGTGATGTGCCTTCACAACAGAGTCCAGTAATACTCTCCGGGTTTTGTTGTTTTGGGGCAAGCATTCTGTGTTACATAATTGTTTCCCATGTATCCAAGATCCAATATTGCATCTGTCACTCTCCCACCTCAACCACATTTCCATCTCACATACCATTCATCCTCCTTAAAGCCTCCTCCGTGGGAATGCCCCTGATTAAGCACAGGGCTTTTAGGTGTGGGCAGGTCTGGATGCTGCCTAAGGAGGGGTGTGGAAAGAAAGCACACTGCTGTGCAGCTGGCCGGCTTTTACATTGTTTGACATTTTGGTACTAATAACATTTTTGCTCCAGTTATTGATGGCCCATCCATGCTGAACTCTGCTTGACTCTGTGGCCTGAGAATCAGCAGCATCCTGCTGACGGAGGCGTCAGAACCAGAGTGCAGCGTTAATCCTTCTCATGACCAGATTTGTTTAAAACCAAATCATGGCTGGGGCCTGCAGAAAGTCAAATGCTGCTCTTACAGCATTGGATCCTCTTGAATAGCAGGGGTGAGTTTGCAGCTGAGGCTGGAGGCAGAATGGAAAAAGTAACAGGTTCAAGACCCAAACTTACACTGAATGCTATGAGCACTTAAGTTTGTGGCTATGTAAATAATGGGTTGCTGCTTTTGCTCCTCCAGCCAGGATTAATGCTGACATTAATTTTTCCCAAAGGTACTAAAGAAGGAATTTCCAGGCAGAACAGCTGAGACTGGGTAAGTCCCACAAGGACCCAGCTCCAGAGGGATTTCTGCCCAGTTTTGAAGCCTCTGGCAACCATCCAAAACAAAGTTGGACAGAAAGCTCTCTAACCCACCCCAAACTGCTCGAAGCCACCTGAAGCTTCCTTCTAAAAAGCTTAAGGGAAAGATTCATCTGTTGGGAGTTTAGGCCTTGGTCAAGAGGGCATTTAAGTCATTTGTTGGAGAATGAATCCTTCAGACCTGATTTACTGGGTATTTCTCTGCCATGCCAGACAGCTCTGAGGGTGCTGTTTGTAAGGGCTGGCTTGTGGAGGTGGCAGGGAGAGACATGGGGCAGAGCCTTGGACACTGACACAGAAAGCTCCAGAGACACCCATGGTACCTCCATGGCCTGGCAAAGTTTTTTGTACCCTTCTGAAGAAAAAAAAAAGCCATAGGTTCACAGGGCTTCTTTTCCTACATTTCAGATAAAACCTCCTAGTGACTGTAAGGCAAAGCTTGTAAAGCTGATCAATAACTCAGAAGGCAGTTACTGACTTCTTTAACACAGAAGATGACATTTTCCCCCTTCTAACAGATGATGTCTTTTGCTCTAATGGTACAAGACTTGTTACTCCTACTTGCTATTTTAATTTTCTTTGCACAATTACTCCCTACTTATAATTACAAAAAACAATAGAGTGATTCACATGAGAAATTTAGGAGGCTTATTATGAAAATATAAACAGTATCAAGTATCTCTTTCTTAATAACTCTTAACCAGAACAATTTAGGGGAGAATCAGCATTTCTAACTAGAAAAATCAATTTATTTTTCAATTAAAAAATTATATTTCATTGACCTCAAAAGTGGAATTTTAAACCTAATGGAAAGGGTACTAGATTTTTATAGAGTTTTTTTCTTCAGTTTGTCCCTGTGGAATTTGAATACCAGAACTGCCTTTCTTATTCTAAGTTTCCTCTGCAGGCATTTTGCTAAATATATATCTTGCATGTGTATATATTATAAATATATACTGTATCTATCAATTGATAGATGTATACACTGTTACAAAAAGAAGAGTAAGTTGTTACAGAAACTTTACATTTACATTTATATATATATATATTTATATATATATATCTATATATATAAAACACTCCCCCACTACATTTGGTACAAAGAATAAATCAATCTCAATGGACAGCAGTTTTCTCTCCAGGTGGGCTGAACAGCAGATTATCACCAGAGGCATCAAATTGTCTGCATCAGACATGGGCTCCATTCCTGCTCTCTGTTGATTGCAAAGCAAACACTTCATTTTCTGAACATAAGGCAGTAGGAACAGTGGTGGTTAGACAATCAATGTTATTCTCCTGTAGTATCTGTACAGGTCATACATTTAAGAGCAGCCCTGGATCATATGCTGAACATTCAAGTGCACCTTTAGAGCAACAGCACCTCTTATGTGAGGGTTTGATCCTCAAGTAGTTTGTCTGTCAGTGAGTTGTGAGTTACTGGCAACTGCTCAAGGAAAACCCGACAGCAATGGCACAACATCCCTGGATAACAGCACCAGGCACACACCCCCCCACTGGGAGAAGGGCAGCTTCCATGGAAAAAGAGAGAATGGCCTAATTACAGATGTTTCCACTACATACTTGGCTATAAGATTTCCATCATATTTCATGTCCTGTACACCTGAATCCTATCCAAAGGGTTTGCAGAGACACAGTGTCTCCAGACCTACAGAGGAACCACCCAGGGCTCCTTTTCTCTGTCTTAGAAGTAAAGGGAAAAAGAATTATACATATAGCATAATGAACTTTCTGGAAAGCAATGCTCCCAAAGGAAATGCATTTCCACTCCAGTTTAAGATGGTGTTAGGAATAGGAAATTTTAGCAAGTTTAACATCCAGCTGCAGGAGCAACTCAAACTTCTACAGATATTACAGACCTGATGCTCAAGGTGCCAAATTACTTGGACTGCAAGAATCTCTCTGCACGTGGTGTTGTTAACCTGCCACATATTAGAGAGCTCATGAAAAATGCAACTCTCACACAGCATTAACATTGTCCTCAAAGAACTGCTCTCTCCTGCAAACATTAATTGAGTAATACAGCGTTCTGATTTCTTTTTTTCAATCTCTCCTGGATTCTGCTTTCTGCTCGAATGGAGACTACAGCCCCCTGCTGTGATTGCCAATTATATGAAAAAGGGCTGAATCCATTTGGATGGTTGATAAGAAGGAATGTCTTGATGAAACTATACCCACATGCACCACCCTCAAAGCATCTGCCCTCCAATAGCCTACAAAATATCCACCTCCTGAGCACAATGGCAGTAATCACCCATCTTGGTGACTTGAACATTTAAATAATGTCATATGGTACTCTGGGAAAAAGAAATCAGTTTACATCATGTTATTCTGTGAAGCCAAAAATGGAAAAAAAAAAATTAAAAGGGGAGAAGGGAAAAGAGAAAGGAAAAACAGAAAATTGAGATAATTGCAAGGTTTGACTTGCTTGCATCCCCTCAAACTCCAGCTGCAATCTTGCCACGTGCCTGGTAATTGCACAGTGTGTTAATACAGGGAATCTTCTGATGGGGAAGCTCAGAGACAGCTTTGATTTTACAATGGCTGGAATGATCTTGGGAGCCAGTGTTTTCTCCTGAATCACATAATTAAAGCTGGGAAATCCCATCCTGATAGTCTAATGTAATAATTTCCATCCCTTGGGCTACATACTTGTTAGAACTACTTTAAGTCAGAATTTTAAATATTGCTGAGGGCCATGTGGAAATTCAGTGAGACAGGGTGAACTCATTATGGCACAAGGCACAAAGTCATCACTCCTCAGATGCGATTTCGGGGCCTGGGAAAAGCCTCCCTGAAGGCTACCTGCCACCAGTGCTATCCTGCTTCCCTGGTGATCCCACTCTGTTCCAGCTGCTCTTGCCTGGCTGTCCTGCTGGGGGTTCAGGGCTGCTGAACCACTGTGCCAACTTGGAGAGTTGCAGCAGGTGCTTCACATAGGCTTCTAGGTCTGCACCATCTCCTAACTCTGCTGCTTAAAATCTCTTTAAGGGCATCTCTCTCTCTCTCCCTCCCTCTGCCCCATTTATTTCACCTGGTGAGACCAGAGCAGAAACAGGATGAGCTGTTAAATAAGAAAAGCAGCTGCTGAAAATGATGGGCACTGTTGAGCCTAAGGTGTCCTTGTGGCAGTGCTAATAACCCCACTTTATTACAAATATCCCTACAGCTTTCAATCACTGCAAACTGAAGTCAAACAAAATAATTTAAAAATGGGACACTATTTTATACTTGCCCTCTGGTCAAACCTCTGTAACACACAGGCTTGCAGAGTCACATTGGCTCTTCCTCACAGGAAAGACAATATACTTGTCACGAGCAACACAGGCTTTCTTCATTTCCTACAGCTGCCTTCATGAAAGAGCTGAGTACACGGCCCAAGCTGGGCTTCCAAACAAGCAACTGCAAAGGAACAGCACTGAGAAACAACCGACGCCGGCTCACAGCAAAATCTGAAACCAAGCGGGGACAGACAGGACTGCTGGGAACAGACCGAGCACAGCACTGCTCGGGGAAGGTGCAGACAACAAAGCCAAGCTCAGCACCACATGGAGCTCATGCGTATTTCAGGGTGTACTTTTATCTCATGCTCAGTATTGCGACATTCTAAAATACTTAGCATCAGGAGTTCATCATAAATATTTAGAAACACTGAATGATAACAGAGGCGAACTTGTTCACATTGCTAACACACTGGATGTAGTTGTACATTAAGCACCAGCAATAAGTTTCCTTTTTGCCAAACAGTTATGTCAGACAAACATCTGGTTGTAGACAACATGGCTTCTGCATCAGACTAATACAGTTCTTATAGACACAGTCACACACATACACAGAATTACATTTCAAGGCTGGATATACTGTTTAAAAATGCTCCAATTTACTTCAATAGCTGCAGTAGCATTTGTTTGTTGGGTTGTTTTTTCTCAGAAAAATTGAAGAAATATCAGCAAACAATGCACATTACTCAGCTGTGTTACTATTTCAGAGAGTACTGACTGGAAGACGCTATAAGAATGTGCAGCAGACTTTCTGGGTCATGTCAGACTATGGAAACATTCCTTAAAAAAATACTTTCCCCCTGCAAAGTCAGAATCACTAATTTTTTTAAAGTATATGAACTAAACCCCGATAATAAAACAAGACGAAATATTAGCCCAAAGCATGGTGATTTCCCACAAGAAGAGCATGGCCTCTAAAGTTGCCTCTCATGGCAGACACAATCAGGATCAAAGCTAGAACAAAAAGAGTTAACACTGTTTAGGAAGAAAAGAAAAAGGAAGAAAGAAAAAAAGCCCATGGCTCTGGTGCGGCAATCATCACATCTCTTTTTCCAGTGATATAAACATCTTTGTTTGTTAGGCACTCCAAGTTCATGTCTCCAATGTTATTCCAACATTTACTTTTCTCAGCATCTCACTGCCTGTATAATTTTCTCTTAATTAAGATTGGAAACATTCTGGAAAGCTTCTTTGGATAATGCACTTTGTTTGTGTTGTTTCTCATCAGCTGAACTGCATATTACCAAAGAAGGCTGCAGAGAGTATTTCCTGTAATATGAAAAGATTCTGTTGAAGATACAGGCAACACTGCCCTAGAAAGTTACTACTTCTTTTTTTTTCCCAGAAACATAAAAAAATCAAAAATTAAAAACAAAGGAAAAAGAAAATGTTCAAGTTGTTGGCATGATGGAGCCCTGTTTGGCCTGTCCCATGAGCTGTGTGTCATCCAGTTCCCCATTGTTGTCCTGTCTCAGGAAGGATGCATCCAGCCCTGCACCAGGAGCCACCTCTTGCCATGCTTGGAATGCTCACATGTGTTGTGTGTGGCTGCTCAATGGCCACCAAGCCCAGCACACAGCCCCTTCCTCGACAACCGCAGCCTTGGACAGCACACTGACCTTCCAGCCATGAACAGTTGCAGTAGAAGAGCCATCTCCAGACAAACATCCACAAAAGCTCTGCAGAATGGTCCATTTGAATTGTTGTCCTTTTAAGGAGATGTGCTGTTTACAAGAAACACAATTAACCAAAGAAAAGAAAAGACCCTACTGTACAATATTTACATCTAGAAGCTGGGCCGGTATTTGGTCCATAAAATCAATTTAAAAAAAATCATATAGGAAGTTATCCAGTCCCATAGGATCTGTCCATTCATCAGCTGTTGGTAAAGGTCCTTCCAGGGGAGGCCTCAGGCCTATAATCATATTTATTCAGTGTACTGGGATAATAGGTTGTTGTGTACACATTGGTTTGCTGCAGCGGGTAGAAGTTGGTCCTGTCGTCTGGTATCAAGTTGTTTTTGTTAAGTGTCTGTAAAAGAGAAGAGGAGATGACAGGCATGGCCACAGTGCCACACGATTACTCTTTTCTACCTGCAGGCACCTCCCTCTCACCTGCCTTCTCCAGCACGGACTCTGCTGCAGCCACCACCACCTTCCCTCCGGCTGGGAGAGCAAGCTGGCACCTCGCACTCGCTATGGGGCTGGGCTTGGGGACCACAGCTCCTGCCAGGTCTCCCTTAGCAGCCCTGAGCTCAGCTACTGCTGGGGATGGACCCAGAGCCTTCTCCAGGGACGTGGAGTCTCCTGGTGGATGGCATGTTGTCTGAACACCATTGTCACACAAAGCCATGCTGGGCCTACACGAAGGTTGGCATTAATGGCAGCGCTCAGTTCTAACCTCGTCCAAAATGTTCATGGTACAGCCTGTGGCTCCCTCTCAAACCAGGTGCCAAACGGCAGCTTTTCCTCTTTGGAAGAGCAGGTGTGCATTTACCTGATCTCCATCTCCATTGGTAGATATCCAGGTTTGGACCCCCCGATATTAAGTGTGTCACTTCTGTAAGCTACAGTATAAGTAACAAATCATGGTCACTTTTGGAAAATCTAAAATTACTTCAAAAAATTTAACAACCACGTAACAATTGTTGGAAACAATAACATAAAAAATGAGAACGACAAATGCCCGTTTTACCAAAAAAATTTAGAAATGTTTTTTTTTTTCTCCCTCCCCTCTTCCCACCAGCAAGCAGATGTCCCCCTCTCCCCAGATTAAAGCCCATTGCTATGCCCGCTGTTACTTATGTACAAGGATAAAATCACACCTTGTGTGTATGTGTGCAATAACTCTATGTAACTTTCTCTTACCTCCTAGTCATCTGATTTCTGTGAATTTGTCTGAGATACTTTTATCACTGTTTTTTCATCTAACTCCCGGCTTAAATTTCTTATGCCTATTTCTGGTCTGTGTCGCTCCAAAGTGCACCTTTAATGGCTGTTGTGCAGGGAACTCACTCCTTTGATCTTGGAGTCAACACTAGGCGTACTGCTACAGCATCCTTATCTTCAGGGAACATTTAATTAACAGCACATTTAAAGAGAGTGTGAGCATCTCTCCTGTCAGGAGCAGAGATGGAGAGGTCTAATGAGCCAGCTAGTCCTGGGCCCTAATGGTTGTTCTGGGCCCTAATGGTTGTTCAGGCATGATCTGATGCTCCTTTAGTGACGAACCACTTTGTCTCAGTTCCCCCTTGAGAAAAACACCTCATGCCTGACCCAGCTCAGGGCAAGGTGAGAACTAATTAACTAGTGCTCGAGTCCATGAACTACCCAGCTCCTTCAGCTTTACTCAACCCATTGAACTTCAGGCAAAGTGGCTCTGTCAGCAAGGTGAGAAATCTCTTTTCTGCCTGAGAGCAGGTGCAGATGGAAATTTCTGGGGAAGGAAATTGCTCTGTTGCCCCCAGCCCCAGCAGCAGTGGGGTGACCTGACAGTAGTGGGTTCCCTACAGATGGGGAGCAGGGTCTTACCCTGTGCATGTGCCCACTGCACAGTCAGGGTTTGTCCACATCCCAGCTGCGACCACTGAAAGGATCAGCTACCCTGGGCTCAAAGACAAGACCACAGACCACAGACTACAGACCACATTTATCTCCCTTGTTTCTTTGTAATCAAAATATTTTACTGCATGGGGAGGGAGCGAGGAGGAGGAAGAAAAGAAAATGTTTTCTTCTAATCAGAAGACTGACAGCTAGAGCTACCCTGGGAGCTAACAACTCCCAATTTCATACAAGATGTTAGGAGGAAAAGCTTTCCTGTGACAAAGATACCCTGGCAAAGAAATTTCCCAGTTGCTGAACCACCAAATAAGTTTCGCAGAAATGAGCACTGCCTGAAACATCTCATACGTGAAAGCTGGAAGAGACCCAGCTCCCTCCTGGTCTGACTGCAATCTCCCACTGTCTGGAGTCCTAAGTTGATCCCACAGCGCAACACTTGTAGGAACCAAGGAGAGAATTTGTATAGGCACGCTCTAAGTGACAAATATTTTCAAGAAATGAGAATCTGTGCTCTTCAATATGAAAGTAAAAAAGGAAATGTCATGCTTTGCTCCCAGTCACCCATAGAAATATTAAAGTAGTGTGGCCAACAGTCTGCTGCTTTGTGCTGGAGGCTGGGAAACAAGGAAGCCAGCCTCAGTCCTCCAGTGCTTGCTATGCTTCCCCGGGAAATCCAATTAACTGCTCTGTGCTTCTGTGTCTTCTGACCCAGCTTGAGAAAAACGAAGTTTGAGATTCCCTGTAAAAAGGCACTTTACTAAGAACTACCACTGAGTATTTGGGGGAGTTCCTCTCTGATGAGCCCCACAGGTGTTCACACTGGCTGTACAGGATGGCTGCTGTTTCCTACTGATGTTCCTAGTCCAGGATATCCACTGCTGGCACCATAACTCCACAGCCACAGCAGGAAGGAAGATGAAGAGGCTGAGTCCCACTGCCACAGTTTCTCTGGACTCTCTTGAAGCTGGTCCAGCATCCAGGCCTTGTCTGGGTTGGTTAAGATTCATGATATGACAGGATTGCCACCTCTGAAACTTAGTGAGATGAAAATCCTGACCTGCAATAGCTCAGAACCATCTTGATCTGAGGACAAAGACCTCAGGACTCAACTTCTTTGGCTTTGAGATGGAAAATCTGTATGAGTTTTAGCATGTTCCACAGTATTCAAAACTAGCCCATTACAACACATTTAGCAATTAATTTACATGATTTGCATTTTTCCTTCTCTCTCTTCTTATGTTCATATAATACTTACTTAGGAAAAACCCCACAACTCGTCATTTGATCTTTTTGGTTTTATTTTTGATGGAGGGCTTATATCTTAGGGAAATACCTCATAAGATGATTTAGTGGCATTTATAATGCAATTAGCTGCAAAGAATTTGTCTCTGGAAATGCTGCGATGGCAGTACTGTCCTAAATCAGCATGATCAATGTGCACTGTCTTAATATTTCCCCCCACAAACTTATTGTCTGTCTCATTTTAATAAACAGATGATTAGGTTCCTTGGCACTAGAAATTGGTTGATATTTTGTAGAAGGGAAATTAGGCAGCAGTGAAATTTAGAGATGTACACAGACACACTCATGCATTCTCTGCAGGAGAAGAGGTTGCAGTTAATCTCTCTGGGTCGATTCCTGTGCTGCTTTACTCAGAGTTTTAACCCCTGCTCTCATCCCACAGCTCTTCACAGTGACAGTACAGAGATGGTCAACAACATTCCTTTTTGAAGGCATTTCCCCACCGCTGTGTGGGTTATGCCATTGAGGTCAGAGCCTCCTGACAGCCTGAACTCACTGGAGTTCCTGTGGGATAGGAACAACCTGCTGCACCCATGGATGCCCCCAGCAATACTGATGCATCCCAACAGGAGAGGTGAGAGTTGTCACCAAAGCACAAGTACAGCCCATCACAAAAACCAGCACAGATCAGATCCTGGCTCCCAGCCCAACTCCTGCCAGTGTCCCATCCCCTCAGCCCCCCTGAGCCAGGTCCCCAGTACTACCAGGGCTCAGGGCTACTACTACTACTACTACTACTACTACTACTACTACTACTACTACTACTACTACTACTACTGCTACTACTACTACTACTACTACTGCTACTACTACTCAGTACTACTAGAGCTCTGGCTGTCCTTACCAGAGGCGTTACCAGGGAAGGAAAAGAGACTTGCCTTTGCAACCTGAGCCCTCCTGCACAGACATCCTGTGCCCTCCAGAGTGACAGACCTGTCAGTCATCTGAACAACTCCAGACCACACCAATGACACTTTTCCTGATGCTCAGCCTGTATCTTCCTCTTACTGTCTGCTTCCTGCCATATCAAACACTACTGACTGTCCTTGCCAGCATCTTTTACAACTGTCTGCTCAGTAAGGAGAAAGAACCAAAAACCTGATCAATGTTTACTGCTGCAAATTACTTGTGGCAAAATCTCTGTGCCATACATATGATTGATTCCAAACCCCAAGGAAAATGCATTTCAGGCCCTCATTCTGGTCCTATTCTGACTTGAGAAGAAAGAAGCTTCTGGTATTTGTGCAAGCATAATATTCTACATAAAATGTGAGGCCAGACTGAGCTAATATGAAAACCGGTGGAATGTGCTTTAGGAAAAATACTCCATTCAACTAACAATTGGTTCTTTTACCTGTCTCCTCCCTTACAGTACGAGCCATGCCACCCTGGCATTGCTGATGTAACTTGTTTCTTTTGGTCTGTTCACCACTAACCTCAATTCAAGGGTCTGTTAGCAGAAGGAAAGCCACCAGCATGTTCTAACCTAGCCAAGTGGATCACTCAAAAGCAGGCCTGACTTTAACTGCTTTCTTTAAATGACACTTTACTAGGCTGCACTGGCATATGATTAATAAAATTTTAAAGAATCTCTGATCCAGGAACTCTGCTTTGTCAAGCAGGGGTGCTTTCAGATGGACTAAGATGGTTATGGCTTTAACAGAATGTAGAAGAGTGGCAGCTTGCTCCATTAAATTGTTCTGTCATCTTACCAAGAGATCCAATATTGTTGTTGGTGAATTGCATGTCCATGCCAAGCACAAAAGAATCCTGAGTATTTCAATATTTGTGGAATTATATGAACAATCTGATCACTCATGCAAGTGTGTTTGCAGTTGGAAGTGGAGGAGTCTGAGGGGAAAGGTCACAGCTCACACCAGAGGCAGAGCACTCACATGCACTCACAGGCTGCTTCTCCCAGGTATAGCCCAGTGCTGGGAATGTTAAACATGACCCTATCACACCATATGCATACAGTTCACTTTGTTCAGCTTTCTCCTTTGATATTTTTTAGCCTAAGTCATTATTCAGATTTTCCATTTGTTCCTTTTCCTCCAGCAAGGCCTTGCCACTACTTCCCCAAATTCTGCCTCTGCTCCAAATCATTAAGTCATTATCCACTGACCTACTTGCTTACATTGTCCCAGATGTATCAAAACATTTCACATGTAACAGTATGGGACTTCCAGTACTACTCCCAACTCCCATCCTACAGCTGCAAGTATAAGCTGTGTAAACATTTCTTACACACATAAACAGATCAAATGTTTCAATTTTCAGTATACAGTCATGAAAATTTCGAAACTTGATTTAAAAAGTAGATGGGCATCTCCCCACTCCCAATTAAAAGGAAGTCCATATATTTTTGAGAAGCTGAAGTGAAAATCATACTTACAAAAGCATTTGATACTCATACAACTAATACCAAAATTAGGGCCATAATGTAGTTCCCACAGGGTAACGTATGATGGCAAGATTTCCTTAATCTGCTCATGTAGAAAGCACTCAGCTTTTCAGAGCTCAGCATTCTCTCTGAACTCCAGATCTTCCTTTCTATTTTGGGGTTGTGGAGGAAGAGTCAGCAAGTTTCCCAGGAGTTTTGTAGGTTAATCTTCACCAGCTATGCAGCACCACAATCCCAGTGAAGTCAGTGAGCAAGGACAACTTCCCCCAACAGTTTCTGTTGGAGAAACTCACAGTTTCTCCACTATTTCTCTGTGAACAGGTATAATTTCACTTCTTCTACTTCCCATCCATGTCATCTTCCTCTTTAAAAAGGTAAAAAAGAAAAAAAAAGTTGGGTGACCTTCCCTGGGCAGCTTCAAACCATATTTTTCAATAATTATGGTTACCACCACTTCAATCTCTGAAGAGGCTGAACAATGCAGTGCACACCTTTCCATGGCTCATCAGAGATGTGCTGCCTGTGCCATGGTTGCACAGGTTTAAGTTTCTACTTTGGAAGTTTGTTTGCAATGTTGCATGTCCCAGTGTACTGCAGGGAAAGAACTTCCTTTTTCCTTCACCACAGAGTGGGTGCAGGCAGGAAGGAACCAGGGGTAACAACTCCAGTCACTGCTAACCCTCATCATCCACTATGAACACAGGAGAAGGTCTAAAATCAGGGTCCAGGGAGCAGACAGCAACTTTGTAGCCAAGCCATTTCTCTTAGTAAATCCAAATGAAGCCCATGTGTATCCCTCATCCTTCCGCTGCAGAAATCATGGACAACACTTCTGCTGAACTCAGTCCCACAATCCCTGAAAGAAGCGAGGCAGCCTTTCCAGTTTTCCATGGAACTACATCCAACAGACCTCCTGTAGCAAAGTGGGATGGGCTTTACGCCCCCTCATTCCCCAGGAAAATGGAGGGATAAGGGAATTGTGCAATGATGTAATGAAACCAAGATCCAACATTTAGGTTCTTTTGTGCTCCTTTTAAGCCACTTGCTTCTCGCAGTGAAATCAGATTGAACAAAATGCCTTTTTGATGCAGATCAGCTGTTTCATGGAGCCAGCCATACCTTCTTGTTAAAAGATGTTACTTTTTGCATTGTAGAAACATTAGCCAAATGACTCAGGGTTGTGGAAATACATTAATATTATGAAACATTTCCCAAAGCTTGTACATCTCTGGAAGTACCAGGGCAGAAACCTCGGAATTATAATTAACCAGTAAATTTGGGAATAATTAGCATAATAATTGCATTTCAACAAAATAAACCATACAACTAAAATAACCTCTTTTGGCAATAACTGACACCAAGAAAATACATGACGTCTGGCCCACCCACATGCTCTCTTTCTTCTGATCAACTGGATGCCACAACACTGCTGTGCCTCTCAAGCTAAGAATTACAAATAACCCTGGAAAAATGGAAAGTTGCCAGAAGGACCTTATGAGACCCATGTATTTACTCCAAGCTAGGAGTGATTCTTAAGACTTAAATGATTTCTCTTTCTGAGTTTTCTTTAAAATTTGTTTAGTGTCTTATGCCAAGCAAACTATCTCACCTGATGCTTTTATAAAAGCTCTTAAACTCTGTCTACGTGAAGTCAAAGGAAGCAGTGGCCAGGGTTTATATATTGAGTTTTTTCCTGATGAATTCAATAAGGTTGTTTGCAGGATTTACAGTGAAGGGTAGATGTGCAGATGAGGAACCTATTTTCTATATAAGAAGGTTATTCGTCTCAAAAAGAGATACAAAAAAATCCCGCTGGGACACTAAACTTATGACTGCATGTTCTTTTTGGATGGAAGCTTACCATATTTTTAGACTGGAGAGTCTTTGTTCACTATTATTGGTAAATAAATTAAACAATCCCCAAATGACGGCAGCATCTGTAGATGTGCTCAGGTTGACAATAGAACTAGCATCCAATTATCAGAAAATGAATAGCTAAAGTTATCTATAGCTGTTTGAAAATAGCTATTTTATCCTTGTACTTAGGAGGGAGTGAAGTTATATTACTGCCATTGTAAACTTATAAAACTCTTCAGAGTTGGCAACATAAAGGACTATTGTCAGAAGGATGCTTTGGCACATCTCTGACTTCAAGCACATGAGTAAGATGGCAAAACAAATTGCATGTAATAGTAAGGCAAACTGAAGTATTTTTCTGAACTGGAAACTGAAGTCTGAGGAGGTCATGGAAATCCTCCCACTGGCAAGGGGCAGGTGTCTAGCCTAAAGCTTGCAATTTAGCCCCGGCTTGCCTATGATTTGGTGGTGGCAACACCCAGGACATGGTGTCCAGACACAAAAGAGGAATTCAAGGCTGCCCCAGCTGCCTCCCAATATAGCTGATGCACAGCATATAGCAGACATGATCTCAGCTGTGTGGGAAGGTGTAAACTGTCTCCTCGCTGCACTCCTGTGCCTTGGTGAATGCCCCACGCATACAAGAGTGTTACTAGAGAGCCTCAGCCCCTCAGCTACAGCACCTGAGCCAGCACACGCTCCAGTACTCAGACAAATTCACCAGAGGGGTAATCATGGCCCTGTAAAACTGGCATTAATAGTCACTCTGGGTGCAGATGATGGTTGGGAGCAGTGGGTTCTACTGGGTTCAGCTGATGGTAACTAGTCTGGGGCTATTTGGGGGGCAGTTCTCACTGCCTCACTGCACTCATACTGGAGCAAACAGCCTTAAGGTTTTGGATGGCCTCAGAGCTGCTTATTCTGGTGAATCACCAGCACAAGTCATGCAGCCTCGTGCCAGCCTACAGTGCTGCATTTAGCCTGAGAATTGCAAAGGTGTAACTGCAGTGGTAAAAAAAGAAGTAGTAAAAATAAAAATAAAAGTAAAAACTGGGCCCAATTTGCCATCTGCTAACTCCATGCAATCTCCTATAGTCTTACTGCTTTCCAAATTCTCCTACCCTCTAAATAGCTGCTTTTTATTACTTTCCTCAGGATTGCTTTGTTTTCTCCCCATGTTGCCTCTCACCTTGTTATTTCCTCTCTACATTTGTAACCTCCTCAGGTTATTTTCCATTATTTCTATACCAGTGGCTGTTTTTTGGACACACCTCCCAGTTTAATATCTTCTGCTCATTTAATTAACACACTGACTGCACTCTCTCCAAGCTCGTTAGTGAAGATATTAAATAAAGCCAAACCTTGCATTACTGCTTGCAGTGCCCCAAACAACTCCTCCCCATAGCCCTGTTCCCATCAACAATTGCCCGATCTTCACAGTCCATTAGCTGGGTTTCAATCTCTACAGCAGCCTTCCTGTCCAAGCCAATTTCTATTTACACATCACAAGATTATTTAAGACACCAATACCACCCTCTTTTCTTTAGATGTATGGACGAGTGAAGCTATGTTTTTTTACCAGCTGAGAATCTGCAGCTCAATCTCTGTGCAAAAAGTGATTATATTTGATTTCTCCCTGCTCAGCTGGTCTTGGCTCAGCTGTCAGCTCAACTGAACCACCTTTCATTTCACTGGGATATGTGATATGTTGCCTCTCAAATATTAATTCAGATCTTCCTGCATATTAATACTGACACAGATTTGTTTCAATGAGTTTCCACTGCTGTAACTGAAAGCACAGTCGAGTCAATCCCATTTTTTTCTCCTGGTTTCACTCTCTAGTATGGCCCTGACTGCCAAATTTTACAGACAGAGCGGGATTTAAGACCCCATTGATGTGCTTGCTTGAATGGGGAAGGTCCAGGCTTTCTCTAGCGACTGTGGGCCCGTATGCTCACAGATGTTTTGTCTTATCCCCAAATCCAACTGATGTTTCCCACACAGACTTATTTGAACTACTTGTGTGACTTTAGTGCATTGGACTTTTGTAGCTTAACAGTGACTCAATTAGCAGGGCAGAAATTGGCTGTTCTCTCACTAACACTTTTGTATTACCTTTGCAATTCAGGGAACTGGGGGTTTGCCTAAGGTCCATGATATTTATAAAGGCAATTGGACTTGTTCATTAGCTGGTTCTCAGAGACTCTAGGATACAGTCCATCTAGATTCCTTCATCCACAGATTTTCAGTTCTTTCCTTTATTCACATGCTTTGTGCCAAATCTCAGGATGATACTAGAGCTGACGTAATGAGGATTCCCCCAGCTGTATGGGAATGCGGGCAGAGCCGCTCCCGCTTCCCCTATGCCAAATCTCTTGTGTATATATAAATGATACACCAAGAAAAGTGGCTGTGGCTGTAGCGTTGTCCCAGCCTGTGCAGCCCATGTTGTGGCAGCAGCTAGTGCATTCTTAGCAGCCCTGAGCTCTCAATGACTCTTCAGGACTCAGCAGTCATGGTCCAGAAAAAAAAGCTCAGGTATTTCATCTGTCCTCATTCAGAGCTGCCAAACATTCTGGAAACTGAGTTCTAGTCCTGAATACTGACACAGCTATCTTTATTTTGTATGCACATAGCTCAATTTCTTTATAACTCTACTTAAGAATCCATTATTTGCAAGTGGAACTGTTTAAGAATAGCAAGGCAGCTCGTCTCCAGGTGTAGCACAAAGGTTATATTTTTTCTGGTATTTATTATTTGTCTAATATTACCCTCTCCCTTACTTTAGCTCCCTGCCTCTTTCATGGCTCCTTTTAAAGTCTTCTGCAAACACATAACTAATTCCTCCTGCACATCTTGGTGGCAGTGAGGATTTCCTGGTTCAGCTAATACACATAACACTTCTAGTCAGAGCTTTGAAGTGACAAAAGGGGAAAAGCACCTGGACCAAGGGAGAACCATTAACTTTGAGCAAATGAGGGAAGGGTATATTTGAAATATTTCTCTGCTGACCAGTAGAGGGAAGTCATGTAAGTAAGCAGCAGCAAGTCCAGTGCAATTTTATTGTGCCCATTCCTGTAGTTCTTCAATTAATTATTCTTCCAGCACAGCTGAGTGGGAGCAGGCATGTACATGTCGACCTCAGAGAAATTAGGAAAGGGGAAAATTGCGAGAAAAAGGTAATATCAGTCATTAGATCAATGAGTGTAGCTGGAAAATCAGATAAGCTTTAGAACACATCCGTCTGTCTTCAGTTCTGAAACAGCAGCTCACATGTTCAAAAACCTGCCAGATTTTTCAGCTACACTCATTGATCTAATTAAAAACAAACCAAAATTTGTCTGCCTACAAACAGATTATCACAGCTGCAGTAATACAACTCCAAAGAAAGGCTCATGTGAGTGTCCATGATGATCTAGCCTGTGAGAAGGCAGAGCACGCCCTAACCTGGCCGCACAGGAGGTATGCCTGGTTCTAAAGAGGGAGCAGAGAAGCCTGAGTCAACGAAGAGAAAAACATGGCAGGATTACCATGAAGCATCTACCCACAGTGTCTAAACTTCTTAACGTGGCTTAAAAACAGAAAGTCATCCCAAATGCCAGACTCTCTTAAAAATGGTGGGGAAGAGGGAACAGTGAGGATTCCCACCCTATAGGGAGCAGCAAGGGTTTGCATGAAAAGCAGATGGAGGGAGCACTCAATTCCCATCGGGGGACTGCTGTGAGCAGCTGCTTAACATCCCAGAGGGAGCAGGAGCAAGGTAACACTCAGATCTGAATTGGCAACCTCCCCTACTCTTAAATACTTTATCTATGCAAGTGCGGTATCTGTGACTCACGAACAGCAACCCGCTGAGCCCCTGCTGCCACGGGGTGGGGACAGCGCTGGGAGAAGCACATCCCTCTCTGGGCACAATCATCCCAGGACAGCCACACCTCCAGGCATGCTTGACTGCTCAATTTGAGCCAATGATATAAAGGGAGAAAAGACACTAATAGATTTTGACTGAGACGCACCACTTAATCCTTTTTTCCCCATCAGTAAGCTCTCTTGCTTTCCCTTCATAGTAGGCATTATGCAAATCAAGAGTCCCCTGAAGTGATATTTGCAACTGCAGGATCATACAAGAAAGGGCACAATGCTTCTTTGCCAATTCAACCCCCTGCCCCTACTATTCTATTTCAAATACTATGCTCATGGTAAGTACTAAAAATACATACTCTGCCATTCAAGCACTTAATGTTCTTAAATGCTACTTTGTTCAAGGGAAATAGCCTTTGTTAAACATGAAATTCACTGGGAACAGAATTTATATTTCACTCTGATTCACTATACATATATATTTATATATATATGTGTGTGTGTGTATATGCGTGTATATATATATATATGGCTTTTTTCCCCCATCTGATTATATCAGCTAACACCACGCAGCTAAAGCAAATACCTGGGGGAGACTGTTCATAACTTTTGATAACATTGGGTATCATCAACTACTGCTTTATATGTGCACTTTACAGCCACTTTCTAGGGCTTGAACGATGCACAGTGTAAGGGTCACTGGGAAAAGAAAAAAGCTTATATCACAGTGCTATCAATGTATGTGCTGTGATCACAAAAAATAAATGGGTTAGCCAATTTTAGTTGAAGTAGCAACACATCAAATTAAGTGACAGGACACTGAAACACAAAGTTTTCCATGGAGAAGCAAACATCCTCAGAGACCAAGGCTGACTTTGACAAACATTCCTCTAGGGCACTTGACAGCAGTTTAAATAGCTTTAACTTAAACCACTGGCTGCCTCTTCTCTATAAAAAGGCGTGATTTTCAGCAGCAATGAAAGTGACCATCACCAAAAGAGAGACATTTAAAATCCATACAGAGATTCACTTTCCTATACCCTAAGCTCTACTTTTTTTTTTTTTTCCCACAGAATGAAATCACAGAATATTCTGAACTGGAAGGGACCCACAAGGATCATCCAGTCCGTCTCTCAAGAGAATGGCCCATAAGAAGTAACCTTGGCATTATTAGCACCATGCTTGAACCAACTGAACTAATATTCTTTTTGCTAATTTTTGCAAGGTTGAAAGCCACACCAAACACCCAGCTTGTTGTTTTTTTTAAAGAAGGATTCATCTTCCAAAGACAGAATTGGTTTCTGTGTCTCAGCTCTCCATGTTAGTATTTTATTACCATGAATTATTTGGGACTAGTAATGAAGTGTGGATCACAGGGCCCGGGGTCCTTTGCAGGGGGTGTCTGCTCTGCACTCTATCATTTGTTTCCCAACAGCATTGTTCTCACTTCATTAGAAATTATTCATTGCAGCTTCTAATTTATACAGAGTCCAAGTGTGATGTACTGATTATTTCCCCCATTTTCTGCTAACTGCATCTACATCTGCTGTATCATTTTAGGCAAGTGCAGGACTCACAGTTCTACTGAAGTTAATGTGTATTGTTCTAATGTCCTAGAAAATTCAGATATCAAGCGATACATCAAACACTTAGTTTCCCTCTTTCATTGCCATATCCTGCAATCTCAGTTCTCACCTCATCTTTTCCCACAATAAATTTAATCTTTGAAATTATTGTTTTGCTTCAGTGTTTGGCCCTTAGTTCCTACAACAGCAGTGCTGGTGCCAGAGAAGATGCAATGCTCAGGTGCTTCCTCAGCTTATTTGACACATCAGTACAGAGTTTTATTGCATGACTCACGACTGAAGCTGTGCTGAAGGAAGGAAGGAGAGAGGGAGATCTATCCAGCACAATCACAAAGAAAATCTGCAGAATCATCATGAAAACCATCCTGCAAACTTACATTTCTCACTGATCCCATTTGGCCTGATCCAAAGGCCATTGAATTTTGGATTTGGACCAATATGCAGATGTCTTTGTCCAAATCCTGTGTAGAATAAAATGTTGGCTGTCTTTATTGGCAGAAGATTTAGCAATAGGAAGAAGTTCAGTCCAAACCCTTTCTCCATGTGTGGCTGTTCCGAGAGATCCTAATTCACAAGGGCTCAATCTTGACCCTACATCCTCCTGCTTCTGCTGCAGGATCATCTGGCTTTCCATCAGCACAGCTCTGGTAAGTAACTCACAGAAGGCATGGAGCAGCTGTAGCAGGATGTTAAAAAGAGAATCTCCTTGCTGCTTTGATAGTCAGTTATTATCTAATCGGGGTGGCAGTACTGGGAAGGTTGTAGGTGGTTCTGTAACCTGTCACGCCAAAATGTGAAGAGCAGATAATTTTTATTTCATTATGCTTTTGTTCTGCACAGTCTTCAATATTGTCAGAGTGTTGTTTGAACTTCAACCAATTAATGAAACATGAACTGCTTATTAGGTGACCCAAAAGGTCTCTCCCCTACGATCTGTGAATACCAAATCAAAATCAACGTGTTGCTGGCAAATGCATATGCATGAAATCTTTCAAGACATCCTGGCTAAAATAACTAATAATAACCTCACATCATTCTTGAGAAAGCAGTACAGGAAGGGAAAAAGAGCCAACAAAAATAAAACATGCTTCTGCAAAACACTGCCTATGCAAGTTAGCATCAGCTACATGATCAATAGGTCACCATTATGTATGGTATTTACATCTGATCTGCATTACTGCACTGCTGTGCTGAAATAGCCAACAAGGCTCACATCAGCTAGCACTTCCTTCATTAAAATCTGCCTTCATATAAAATTTACCTTGATTTATGAGTTTGCATTCAGTGCTGTACATTTGAATGTAACACTGCCAAACTTTCTACAGTGTTCACCTGCTGGTTGTACAGCAGAGATATTTCAAGATGAAAACAAACTAAAGATGGTTGCAGAAGGCTTATTATTATCAAAGAATGGAAAATAATAGATTGGTGCATATGGCCAGCCTTCTGCTACCATCATGTCACTGTGTATTATCGTTTTCTATTACTGAAAAGTAGTCTATATTCTATTTTCCTTAATCCTGGAGTTATTAACTCTTTCACACAGACACACACACACACACATTCAAACCTAAAATTATCCTTTCATTTTCATTAAAAAAATGGAGGGTGGTTTTCTTGGTATCTGCTGAATAGAAACTTATTTGGGTTTAGAATCTGGAATCTCAGGTACTTCCTCTTTCTTTCACATGTATATATTTTAAATTCAGATAGCCTATATCCAAGCTCAGTCCAGCCCTCCTTTTCAGGAAGGTGAATTTTGGCTTCTCCAGAATTTTAATGCTAATTGGGTGGCATCACAATAAAATCACACATGCTCCTTGAAGGCATGAAAAACTCCCTTCTGACCCTCAAAAAAATCTATCAGTTTTTCCTAAATATAAATGCGGCTAATAACAAGTTCCATAAGTAATTACACAGCACAGAGCACACAGAGCCTTTCCTTTTACTTCATTAATGTTATATGCTTCAAGGGAACACTGAGGACTGACAGATTTGTAGTATGAAATGAGAAATTTCAGCCCAGAGCTTAGAAAAGGAGGGGCAATAGAGAAGGTGAGCAGAAGGATATAATAAACAGGAATGGAGAAAAGGAGGCTTCATTAGACTGACAAATAGATTTTGCTCTTTCTGTAAATCTCTTTGCCTCATTCACCACTCTGAAGTGTATGACTTTGAGTTCTTCTCAGCAAGTAGCCCCTTGCTCCTAAACATTTAGCTTTGGTCTGTCCAATGACTGCAGATTTATGCACGTGAACTCTTTCACTTCCTAACATTCAGTAAATAAGTCCCATCTGGTCTATCTCTCCTTGTGTCCAAGTCCCTTCTCCCCCCAGCGCAAGTCATACAGTCTCAGTTAGCTAATGCCTTCCTTTAAATAAAACAGACTTTCCAAAACTTGATCTAATGCCTAAGCTCTTTATGTCCCTCGAAAGAAGACTCTAACAGCTGCTCACTGTTACTATACACTAGATCAAGTATTCAGAGATGGATCTATCAAAAAGGTCAACTCCCTCCTGACACTACATTAACTAATCTGCTGCTATTTTAAACTTTGCTTAGCTTTGTTATTACTTCTACTTCACTGTGCCACTTGACATAGACATAGTGCATTTCATAACCCATTTACCCAATTGATCAAGATCGTCTGTGAACAACCTCATCCTTCTAAATTTTAACCACTCTGCCTATTTTAGCATCATCTGATAACACATGATAGCACAGTATAAATCATGAACAAAATGCTAACACAAATACAACCCTCTCACACCTGCTTCTGGCTACAAAAATAAATTTGTCTCTTTTCTTTATTGTTTGCTATATAAGAAACAAGGGATACTCTTGCTCATTTCTTTATTCCTGCAAGCCTTTTTAATCCGGGTCTTCCTATTGACTTTGCCACAGCAGCTCCCATAACTGAAAAGATTACAGGGAAGTTTGATGCTTTCAAGATCAAATCCCTGTTCTTTACCTGTCTTAATAATTTATTACTGAACCTGTATATGCAGAGTGTGTAGAATAATACATCCCGTGAAACTTTGATAAAAGTCTCAGAAAATCCTGATATGTCTGCTGCTTCCCTCCTATCTAGATCAATATTTATTTAATTTGTAAAAGGAATCCAATTTGCTTGACATGATTTACTTTCCACAAATCTATGCTGACTTGCATTATGATGCTGGACTCATTAAACTGTATGCAACTGTAGCCTTAAGCTTGCTAGCAAATGTGGTTTTTTGAGACTGCATTGATAGGCAGCAGGATCCTCTGAGAGGCTGCAATGCCCAGCAAGGATTTCACCACATTCTTATTACCACACTGGTCAGTTATCTGTCAGCTCAAACTGATTTCCTTTAAAACAGTAAAACAACACTGACCCTTTTGAAATTATTTGATGCAAGCTCTTATTTCTGATGTGCATTCACACTGCAAATCATAGCCATGTATCGAGAGCTGTCCTGTGCCCATCATTACACAATTCCTACATAGAAACAGTCCCCAATACCCAGGGAGTTTACACTGTGGCAACAATCCCACCACTGACCTTATTGTTGGGTCTCAGTGAGAAGCTGGGCCAGACCAGCAGAGGCAGACTATCAAAATGTCAACAGCACGTAGCTGTACGAAGGAACAAGCAGCTGCAGGGCTCCCTTCTGGCTTGTGTTCATGTCCCAAATAACCCTCCACACTGTTCCAGTGACCCTAGGCAGGCTGTTCCTCCTGTGGTGACATGAAACCCCTCTGCCCACGACACTGCTCACTGCTCTGATCCCACACTTCACCAGGAGACTGATGCTCAAATCCAATGAAGTGCTGCTGTCTCAGGGTATTGTCTGCAGCACCCTGGGTCCTATCTGCTCAGATAATGGACAGTGCTCACTTTGGCAAGCTGACATGCCAACAGCACATGCCACTTCAGCACTCATTTCCTAAGGCTTCACCTTCCCACCCTGCTACTGTCACTGAATTCTGCACAGCTGCCTGGGGTAAGTTCTGTCCAGTACTGATATAGGGGGGCAGAACCCTCTCTGTTTTCTCATTCACTCCAATTTGGCAGTTACCAAAGAATTTCCAGAATCTCATCCTACCAATGCACATTTTCCCAGCTATTTGTGCAATGAAGTTTCCATTTTTATTCTTCCTCCCCTCCATTTCCTCTTACCAGGCACTAACAATGCACTGAACTGAGCTCTCACTGATTTTTTTAGAGGACAATTTGTATACATTCAATAGTCAGAATGGGCTGAAGTATCTTGGTATGTACTTGCCAGACTGGCATTCATCAGGACTGTGAAACAGAACAAAATCCCACCGCAGTAATGAGGCTTTTTAACCCCTTTGTGACAGCACGGCTAAATGCCCTTTCAACCCCATGTATAATGCCATCAGCTGGGCACAGAAACACAGACCTACCCAGTTCCAACCATGACATGAATACAGAATTTATTTAGGGAGTATCAAGCTGTTTGTGGCATTTCTCCTCAAGTACCCTACCTTGAACTCCATAGGGGTGTACTTCTCATTCTTGGGCGTTGTGTTGCCCTTGTAATGGAGATGGTTGGGAGTGGTTGGGTGGATGACAGTGGACTCCTGGGACTGCCTCTGGCAGCGCTGGCAGTACACGTAAATCACAAACGTTAACAGGCTGGAGCCGAAGAAACAGGAAACCCCAGTGGCAATCAGATGGATGAGACTAAAACCTACAAGGGAAATGACAAGAGATGCTATTTTTAAAGAACGGCCCTTTTCCCTCCCCTGACAAGACCACAGGTGCAAATCAGAGCAGTGACATCTCGGGATCAACATTAATAAGCTGTTGAAGCCAGAGTCTTACGTTCTAACATAAACTGACATAATCTCCCCGCAAATCGGTCTCCCCACTGCAGCTCTGCCTTGTGCAGCTTAACAGGTTCATGCATTGTTTTCTCAAAGCTCCCTCCCTGTCTATCCTCTCTCCCCTCTATTGATATTGAAACTAAACATTATGTTAAGCTGACAGCTAAAGAAATGAGCCATACAAACAATGCACACTAATGGATTCCAAAGCATGTGCGTGTCATGGAAATAAGGGGATAAAAATGTTCAGCGTTTCTCTGAAGGGGAAGGAAGGGAAGGAAAAGCCCCTTTTTGTTGGCTGCCCAAAATGCCTATGGGACTGTGTGTGGGGTGGGGGAGATACACATTCCTCCCCCTTGTAATCCAAGTGTGCTCAGCATTCTTGCTTATTCATGGGATGGCATTGCCTTGGTCATGTCTGCATACTCTGAGGTGTATTTGTAGTGCTAACAGTGAAATAGGGGTCCTCTGGGGAATGGGAAAGATAAAGTGGACAAAAGAAAGGGGGGCAGTGCTTGAAAAACACTTTGTTGGCTTTCTCTGCAAATTGCAGAGATAGGAAATCAGTTGCAGGCAGGTGCTGGTGGGGTAGCTACAATGCAAGCACTTCAAACAGAAAAGCTCTTGGACGATAAAAGCCTACTGCAGATATTTCTCCATGTGGGATTGCAACAGCACCCTTCAAGGCCAGCACTGACCTGTGGAAGGAGCTGTAGCTGGACATCCCACACACTGGGAAGTACCTAACTTGCAGCTCTGACTGGTGAGGGAAGACAAAGTCCAACAGCACTCCTCATTCCTCCCTCACCTCATTGAGTCTCATACCCCATGGTAAAACCCACCAACATCAGATCTCGTCTGACAACAGAACCAACGGTAGTGACCCTTAGAGCTACCAAGTTATCAAAGCAACCAGAGGCATTATGGGATGGCAAAACATTATGACCCTGTTGTATTTTGCTATGTGCAGGGGGGACTATACAGAAAAGAAACAGCTATTTGATTCCAAATGCTTCTGCCTTTCCTCTGCCTTTGCTCTGTCATCTTTCAAACAGGAATGACAGGGACGCTAGAGCCTGAGAGGACCCCCTGACTGCTGGCCCTAGGGCAGCTGTCCCAGGGGTCATTCACATCGCCTCAGCGGCGACTGCAGTGGTAAATTTCCCTTAAAAAGCCAATTCATTTGGACAGACTGCTGTGTTGACTTGACTGTGCGCAGGGAAATGGGGCTGCTCAGAGAGTGGCTTTAAACGAGGCTCATTCTTAGTCTGATCACGGTGTGCAGTTTTTTGGTGCCATCTTACATTTTAAGTGATATGCTTTTCAAATAGCAGATTCTGCCCATTAGTCAATGGCTCTTGTCTAATCTTTAGTTAAAAAATATCCTCCTGATTTTAAAAAGAACAAAACCAATAGTGTTCTACACCAAAGTAACGCACTTCAATCATAATTACAGTATGCAACATACAGAATTTATTAGGCTGATCAGATACATTTATTTTTCAAACCACACTATTAAATTCCATTGCAAGACTATAATTTTCTATTGTTTTGGATGATGGTCCAAAAAACCTCAGCAGAAATGTTATGATTTCCTACTAAATGTCACAAGACTTTTTCAAAAATAATTTTCCTTTCTAAAAATCTCTGCCTGTTTTGCATCACTCATGAGACATAGAACACAGAATATGCAACTGTGTTCAGTAAAGCCACATGACACACTGCCACATTCTCCTGCCCAGCTTTCCTTCTACTGCAGTGAATGTTTCATTTCACTGCCACATTTGCAAGTCACAGCATAAAGCTCTCTTATATTTCACTCTCACCTTTGAAACACCCATTTGATTTTTCAAATGAGTTTTGGCTGAATCTTGAGAATTTTTTTTTTTTTTTTTGCATGTGAGTCCCCAGGGGGGAGGCTTTCTGGCTCATCACTTTGAAAATATAGATTTTCTAAGATGCATCAACAGAATTTCTATTGATTGGCTTCTTCGCAAAATAATGTAGAACACCACATTAACAAATAATATTAGCTATGGTAAAATGTAGATAGCAACAGCAAATACAGTGGTGGGAAAAGAAGGAAATAAGGGCACAGTGCATAACAGTAGAGTGCAAGCTATGGCAAAGGGCCCTGGCATAAAAGCAGAACCATTGCACCCTCTGAGGGAGAAGGAGTGATGCAGGAAGCCAAATGTTACGTTGCATGGGCTGAAATCTTAATTCCATTGATTGCCCTCAGTTGCAAACTGAGAAGCCACATTTCCATGCCACAGGTGGCATGCCTGTTTTTGCCATGATCTCTACAGACAGAAGAGATTTTGGCAGCCTGAAGATCATCTAGATTTCAGGAAAGCAGGGATGTGATGCTAGCAGGAACTGGCATGGCCATTAGTGTGAAACTAGCATTTTAAAATGTTAAAGGAAGCTGCCATTTTCTTCAGTCTGCATTTTTATCACAAGGGCTCCCAGGGCAGTGGAAAAGTGACACTAATGACTGGATCTTTCCAAGTTACATGCAGAAAGGAAACACAGTTTCTGTGAGAGGTGAGAACTTGAATGAAAGGAAGTGCTTGGAGGACAAGTATAAACCTCTAATCTCATCCTTTATCAGCAAAGGATCTAAGAGACCCTGTTCACTGAAATCTTTATAGGTTATTAAAAGCACCTGCCTCCAAAGAGCTGGAGGCTTACAGTGGTGAATGGGGAATAACCCTTTCTTCCACCTGAACCATTTACCCTGGAGGTAAAGAGACATAAGTAATTGCTCTCTATTAATTAATGGCCCTCTATTAATTAATGGTTTGGGCCAACCCAAACTTCTAAATAAATAAAAATCTTGGAGCTGACAAGTGGACGTGCAATACATTCCTCCAGTCTGACTCAGACAGTAAGACTCCAGAGGAATTAAGGCTATCAGTGGGATATGAGCTGTATAGATTAATGGTTTGGTTGATACTGCACAGGGAGAAAAGAAGTCAGGTTAAGATAAAAATAAGATATATAGTTAGTAGTAACCTACCTCCACAGTTCGTGCTCTCATCGATGCTGGAGGCTGGCAAGATCACTAAACAAAGAAAAGAAGATTGGAGAAAGTTGTCATTTTGCCACCCCTTTACTTCTTAAAGTAATTAAACCCTCTGTGCTCCAGACACGAGAAGGTGCTCATATGTTCTGCAGCAAGCTGAGAGTCTCTCTAAATTGAATTATAAGCTCATGGTTTGAAACACATGCAACAAAACCTCTCCAAAGATCTTACAATTACAGTACTGTTACCTGATCACTCTTTAGCTTCTTCAATTTAGGGAAAAGATGGTAGCTGAGAAAACCATGAAAGAGAATATCATTGCCTAGAGACCTCAGATTTTTAAGTCAGTGCACTGTAATCCAAAAAAAGAACATGTGGAAAGGCATTATTCAGTCTAGACCCATATCAGATATTTGCCTGAGAGATTCAATTTCCAGAAAGCACAGGGTGGAATATGCTGATGACCACCTGTCATCAACAGTGTTGCTCTGTTAGACCCCGGATTAATCTCCCACCTTTGCACCCCAGTTTTCTGCATCTGCCTCCCCTTAATTCTTTGCTCTTTTGGGATGCTTTTTAGATACCTGAAATCAATGACCTTCTGTTGCCCATATGCATACTGAGAACAGAGGCAATTTTTATAGCCCAGCCTAAGACAAACGATACAAGTTTAAAAGCTTCAATTCAGGTGAAGAAACACTAGTTATTTGTTACAGATCAAAGGAATTCTGTTTAAAAGAAATGTTAAGCTGCTTAAGGGAAAGCCATTTACCCTGTTCCTGCCACAACGGAATATATGATGTTTGTATATTTCCTTGTTTTTCCAGAATCATTCAAGCCCAATTTATAATAGAGAAAATCTTAGCCTAGTTTGACAGTCCAGGCATGAGCTGCTCTCCCGAATTGGCTCCCCCTGCTCTCCTGGATGGCACGGTACATACCAGGAATTTCATTGTACAGGCAGTCCTGGTACTGCGTGCTGTTTCCGATGCACTGGGAAGAATCAGGGCTGTGCACCTCGCAGTAGCGGCTGCGGTACTGGATGCCCTCTTCATTGCACAGGCTCCACTCTGACCACTCTGACCAGCCACCTGAAATCCAGGGTCAGGAAAACACACACACAGCATCACCAAGAAGGAAAAGGATGCTTTGTAGATACCAGACTTCTCCCATGCTGAAGGATCCTAGATCCTGGCCTAGGCTTCTCTCACACATCTATTCCGTGGATCCTTAGTGGACTTAATTTTCCCAGTGCAAGCATCACATTCTACTTGACAGGTTGTAGTTCTCTTAGTATGGACTAAACCAGCCCTCAGTAGAGCACTTCATGGAACAAAGTTGTCTAACAAGCTCTTGTATCAGCTCTCAGGTTTAAGACATACAGGGAGCAGGGAGGGTCAACATTGCACCAGGACCTCCAAGCTTTGATGTGACCTCCCAATGATACCTTAAGCAGCCAGCACAAATTACAACACTCACAGTTTTGCTGAGGTTCCTAAAGGCAGGAAGACTGCACTGCATCATAAATACACAAAGGTAGTTCAAAATCAGCACAGATCTAAACCCTATCCTCTAAGTTGTAGCACATGCTGATCTGTTGTCTGTGAAACAAAAAGGAAGGACTGTCCCTTCAGCAACTACAGATTGCTGCCTCAGGTCTCCTTTTGTTTGTCAGGTCAGCTTCCCTGTTGAAGAACCAAGCTCCTGCTTTTTCAGTTACTTGAAAGGGGTCAACCATTAGCAAAATTTTCCAGCACCAGAATGCCAGAGCAAATCCAGTGAACAGGCAGAGAAAGGGGTTGCACTGCAGTTAACACTGGGATGTCTCCTTATCCACTGGCTCAACAGACATCGAATAAATGACCAAAAAACTTGCAACCAGCAGTGTTTTTGATTTGTTTTTTAAATACTTTGCAGCTTTGCCTTGCTCCCAGCAGCAAGAAGCCAGCTGGAGCGGGGATGAGAAGCGGCTACCTTGGCAGGGGTGCGTGTTGCAGAGGGCCTCCTCGGTGTGCAGCCCGATGCAGATGTCCTCGCCGCTGGACGGAGCTGGGTTGGTGCAGGTCCGCGTGCGCTGGTAGTGCCCACCCCCACAGGTGGCTGAGCAGTGAGACCAGGGAGTCCAGCAGGACCACGAGCCTTTCACTGGAGGACATTCAAAAGCAAGCACAGACAGGTAGAGGCCATTGGTTACTCCTCTCACTGTGACAAAGATGGAGAGCTCCCATGTCTCACCTTGCACATCCACCCTGCCCACACTAGCTAGCAGCTTCCTACACCCCAGGACATTTGGGCCTGACAACAAGAACTTCACATCAAGAGAGGGTACAATTTCACTTCACTCTGTGGATGCAGAATGAAATCTATGCAGAAAAAGACTGCATCATAAAGTGCCAAAACCAGAAACTATTCCTTGTTGTAGTTATTAATATTCACTGAAATATCCTACTCCATTCTATTACTTTCCTTTTTCTAAACAGCATTGCTATTATTATTATTATTACTGCTACTACTACTTCAACTCTATGTTGTCTCCTGAAACCTCAAAGCAACAGCAGATGTACTTGGGACAAAAGTGCTGTAGCACTGAAGTGGAACTTATATAGCGCCTTTCCATGGAAGGCCCAAGTCCTCTAGAAAACAGAACTGAGCAGTTTTATTTATTGACCCTGCTCTTTGCAGGGGCATTGGACTAGGTCCTTTTAAAGGTCCTTTCCAACCCAAACCACTCTATGATCTAAGCATAACCCCATAAGAGGTTAATAATAAGACTAGGGAGGAACTTAAGTTCCCTGAATCCCCCATCCCCCACCCACTAAACTGCCTGGTTTGCAGGTCCACATGCCATTAATTCAGAAGATAATAACCTGATGACTTAGAGCAAAATAAACCCAGGATTTGTGTATACACATTGAGTGAGGCAGGGAAGAAGGGAGACACAGAGAAATAGTAATCATGCACTCAGAACAGATTGTAAAACATCAGTGTCCGAGGGGAGAAAACAGCACAGAAAAAGGGCACAGACATTAGTGAAAAGCCACTGAGAGCTTCCAAAATAGTACTAATAGCTGCCTTTATAGTGCTAGAGTTATTTCCTTTTTATAGGCCATAGAGTGCAATATTTGACACTCCTGCTATGCTCTTGCTGCACATTCTGATCATATCTGCATTTGAATTTTATCTTTGTATTGAATTTTAGAATCATAATGGTACTACTATAATAGAGCATTTTCAAGTGTAGGCCACAAACTGTATTGCCAGAGGTAGATAATTGCTGGAAAGAGGCAAGGTAATTTGTGTAAGATCACTTAAATTTAGTTTAGACAGTTATTACAGAGCAAGGAGAAGGATAAGTGAGAGAGAATACAGTAGTCAATGGTCTATTACTACTATTCTGGACCAGGAGTGCAACATAAACATGAGGACAAACTCGAAAACCAGGAAACCAGGCAAGAATACTCCCTGCTGGCTGTGCAGGAAATGGTAACTGATGTCAAGAGTAGATGCCCATCGCAAGAACAATACGTAAGCAGGAGAGGGGGAAGAAATAAGTGTTCACAAGAAGAACTGCCACATCAAGCATCTCTATACAGTATTAAGCCACATTTATTAAGCCTGCCTCCTCATCATGGAGCAGATGCACCATGATGCCCTCCACTGGACAGAGCATCAAACCTTCCTGAAGCAAAGGATTGCTACAAGCCACCATACTACTTCCTCTAGAGGATGTGGCTGTGTTACCCTCTGAGCCAAGGTGAAACCTAAGTCAGCACTAAAGATAATATACACAGATCATTACAATAGCTTTAAAAAACATAAGGAAAAATCCCCCAAATTAAAAAAAAAATTAAAAAGGCAGCTTAGAAATACTGATTTTGTGAATTTTGTTGTTGTTGCTCTACCAGTAAGATTTGGGAAAACACCTCTGAATTTCAAACAGGAAGATGATCATGGTTACCTGGGCAGGGGTGAGGATTGCAGTCTTGGTACTCCATCGCTGACCCCACACAGGGCAAGCCACCATTTTTAGGTTCAGGGTTTGTGCATGTTCTCTTCCTAATCCTAAAGCCCAGCTCACAGTCCCTGGAGCAGGAAGACCAGGCCCCCCAAAAGGACCAGCCCCCATTGATAATCCGTGCAGAGGTCTTACCAGTCTTGAGGAGGTCATCAACAAGAGCTTCAAGGAAAACAAATATGACATCACAAGATCACAAATTAATAATTTGTTGGGCTTTGAAAATGCGTTCAGCTCATGAATAAAATCAGGATCTATGTGCCCTACAGGATAGTTTCTGCTGAAAGCTCTTGACAAGAGTTGTTTTTTTTCACAGAGCTACAGCTAAGCTGGACAGAAAAAGAAATTTGTACCCATACAAATTGAGTCTGCTGGTAGCCTTGATAAATGACCCCCCTGGCCCGCAAATTGTGACAGTCCAGGCTGTGCCCTCAAGAGGCTGCCTTGCATCACAGCAGTCCTGCAGGAAACAACCTGAGAGACAGTGCACAAGGGGAGCTCCAGGAAGAAAGAAATGACACACTATTCCGAGAAGAGCTCTTCTCTACACCCTCATTACTCGCCTATTGTCTTTGGGGCAGCCTAGCAGGAACAAGAACAAATCTATACGCTGCCATAAGCACAGAGGTCATGACTGTATATCTGTGTCACAGGGCTGTCCCCATTCCTGCCACTCTGCAGTGACACCAGTCGTACATGTCGACTGCAGACACAGTCAGGGGCTTCTTGTTCCAAGAGTATCCCACTTCCCCCACCACACCCAGGCCTGCCCCACGGTCCCTCAGGGCTGGCAGGACGTACAGTCAGTGTCACACACTGCAGAGCCATCGTTGGGGCAGAACCGACTCTCAGTTTTCTTCCTCCCGAACTGCAGCTCGTGGGGGTCCGAGAGCTGCGCCCGGCACGTGTAGCGGAAGCGCTGCTCCTGGCGGGCACCGTTCTGGGTGATGTTGACAGGCATCCACGGTGTCCAGGGTGTGTTCCTGCGCACCTCCGGGCAGCTTTCCGGATTGCAGGTCTTGTATTCCTGCCAAGAAGGAAAATCACTCCCTCCTTACTTGTTAAACAGCAGCAGCCGAACTGGCAGAGGTTTATTTACACTTCAGAAAAAAAGAGGGTACTCTCTGGATCTCAAACAATCCCCATCCACCTTATCTGACCTTACAGGAACAAGTCAGTGCTGGGCATGGCACAAAATGTGGTGACTGTGGAAGCAGCGGTGGTGCATAGGTGGACCTCAAGGTTAAACTGCGCTTGCTATTTTTATGTCTCCCTTAGTTTTGTGTTCTTTGCTGACTCAAAGTCCTATGGGGCTTTGGCAGCTTGGTTCATTACGGGCAGGAGAATAATTCAGGCAACAGATAATAATAACAGCAAACAAGTTTTCTGCTCTGACCCTGACATCCTGTTCTCAGGTCAGCCTAGAGGAGCCTCAAGAGGACAAAATGCCAGTAAGGTTTATTCCGTGAAAGTTTATAATTTCATTTTTAATATGAATTTAGAGAAGATCTTTTTCAAGCTATTTTTGTTTGGTTGGCTTTTCAAAGTCTCTAGTGAAGGTCATGAACCATTTGCCATGCTTGGTCTAGAGCAGCCATTGACCACAGACAACATTCTGGCTGGCTGGGAATGGGGATTTGAGGCTTTTACAATTCTCATCACTAATGGGAGGAATTCCAGTGACAAACATTTGTGTTCTTGATTTAAAATAACTAAATAAACAACTCTTTTCTGGCAAAGGGGAAGAAAAGTAATGCTTCAGGACTTCATGATTTTAGTGTAAACACCAAACAGCTTGTGAAGAAATGGGAGGTTCCAGATGAAGTCTGCTTACACTGAAATGAAACCCACAAAACCAATTAAAACAGCTGCATGAAACAGCTGCCAGAACAGGAAAGGGAAAGTAAAGAGAGCAAATGAGGTGCTGAACCTGTTGTATACTCAAGTATGACAGTGCAGCTCATTTCTGATGTTGTGTGTGGCCTTGACTCAACAGATCATCCCTGGGAGTGGGACAGAAGTAAAGAACATGTACAGAGCTTTCAGGTAAAGGACTTGATATCAGCCTACAGAGGCCTAAGGAAGAACTCTGTACACCAGTCTGTCCCTGAATCTACCAGCCCTCTGTTTCCAAGTTCATTTCAGCGTCTGCTGCAGCAAAAACTGAGGACAGCATTTTCTTCTTGCTTGAGAAATAAAACCACAATGGAGAGAGAAGCTAAACACCCCATTCCTCAATACTACTGTCAATAGGTGTCCCTCATGCAATGTCAATAAATAATACATACCACAGCACAGCCTGGACATGTGTTTCCATTTTCACAGGACCTCTGCCTTGAATGAATCCCTCCTCCACAATTCACGCTACATTTATTCCAAGGTCCCCATGAAGACCAAAAAATCGGTAATGGACATGGACTGTTCTCATTACAGAATCTGAAAGAAGAAAGGGCATTGCTCAAAAAACTCCATGTCAGCACATCCCTCAGACACGAGAATGCACACTGCATTTGGACACAACTGATGCATGCACAGAGAGCCAGCAGAGGCTGACAAAACGTCAGATTAGCAATATTCCTGTCCATGGAGAGAAATGTAGCCTTTTTACCAAATGGGAGTGGTTTGAGCTATAGGGTGTGTCGTTGGAGCAAATGGAGATCAGGTTTTCTTAAGTGCTCTGTCTCAAAAGTTTTCCTCTAACACTGAGTCCACAAAAGAGCTCATAAACTGAAGCCCAAGTGTGACAAAGAGAGAGTGGATAGTAAATATTCTAAATGGGATGACTGGTGGGAGGACAATTCAACAGTGATCTTTCACTAATGGCAAGTGCTAAACACTTGACAATCTTCTCTTCACACAATCTGGCTTTTACTGCTGTCTCTACCTAACAAGCTAGAGCTTGCAACTGGATTCTGTATGCATCTAAAAGCAGGCCCTAAGTGAATGCTATTTCATGTTCTGTGTCCGAAGTAATTGTAATTTTGTTCAGCTTTTTAATCAATATTGTTCTCAAATTTTATCACATGGAACCACAACTGATTCAGAGGTAGTCTTTAAACCCAAAAAGGACCATTGTGAATGGACACAAATCACACTAAGCATTAAAATGTCTTGAAATATGGAAGTTAAATTAATTGCTCTTTTTATTCTGAGAAATGCAGAGACATATGTCTTAGTGACTACTCAAGGGACAAGCAACTGGTTATTGCCAAGTAGAGGTGGCCTTTAATGAAATGTCAGGCCTGGAAAGAAGTTGGGATGTCTTGAAGCATGTATTTCATGAGGGGCCAAGCTTGAAGAAGCGTTATAGTGCAGATGGCTCTGTAGGTTCAGAAAGCATCCAGTTTCAGTAATTTTGTGTGAAATTCTCATAGTTTAGAGGAGAGAAAAGATGTTTTTCTGGTACCATGCCCTGAAAAAACTCAATCTATGAGTTACCTTGAACTGCTTTTGCAGTATCAGTACAAGTAATAGAGACTTGGGAATGGTGCAACTGGCAGTGAAAGCTGCCACTCCAGGAACAGAGTTAACTGTGTCTATGAACTCTACAGTGCCAAGAGCAGGCCCAGCTTCTCCCTCCGGGGAGGAGGTCAGCCCTCTGTGTGGGACAGGAATACCTGTGAAGGTCTGAAGGAGTGGGAGCTGGGAGTGAGGGCAGCTCTGAAGTGTCTGATCACAGGCTCACAGTAAGTGCCCATGCACACAAACAGCCGCATTCCTCCCAGGCTCTGGGACTGCTTCCTCTCTGTGCATTGAGCCCAACTGCATTGAGCTGCCTTCCCAGCCACCACTTCCAGCTGCCAACATTACAACCACAGAAATGAACACATCATGAACAACCTTTACCTTTCCTCCCTGCTCTGTCCGACGCAGACCCTGCCCCCGTAGCGTGGAGCGGGGTTGCTGCAGGATCGCTGCCGGACTTGGAAGCCGATCCCACAGGAGGTGCTGCACGGGGCCCAGGAAGACCATGGTGTCCAAGCGCCATTTCTAGCAAAAAGGGTGAGAGATAACAGAGTATGGGAGCAGTGTTTAACCCATGGGAGAATAGATTATTCATTTCAATCAGACTTTGTATCAGGGGAGTTTTTAAAAGGGAGTTTCAAAAGTTCTTAGCAGTGCCTAACTTTCCTGTCTTTGAAGTGTCTAAGAATTGGAAAGGAGAACAACTAAGCCAATGCTGAATTATTTTGAAAATGTCTCCTAGGATTTACTGGACAGTAGTGTGGCTAGTGTTATTTTAATTGACTATTACCCTATCATCTTCCCCATGTATCATAACCCTGCTCTTCTGACCCAAAGGTTGATCCCAAAGTTGTATGTTCTGAACTCTTCTGCACAAAGAGTTCAGGTTTTGAGGATCATGAATGCCACTTGTGCTGAAGGATGTAAAAAACCTATCCTCTGCTAATTCAGTAGGTACTGAGGCTTTAAATCTTTTACAGCAACCACTGCCAGCTCCCATATTTTTATCACAAACCTCATAATATTTTTGTATTTTCTTAAAGCCTTCAGCATTGAATCCTATTAAGTGGAAATCTCAAGTTTCATTAAAAATAACAATAATTGCTTCTAGCTTTCATGGCAGACGTCACTGTAGTGTGACCTCAAATCTGTAGAAACCAGAGGCAATTAAGAGCTCAGAGGCAGGATCGAGTTTCATGGTTTAATGAGTGATCACATCTCTGCTGAACAGTGGTAACACAGCCTGAAGCCAGTGTGATGCAAAAACTCCTAGTTCACACCTCAGTGCTGGAGACATTGGCAAAGCTCCTGTGAGAGGCTGAGCACGTGCAGGTGCCTAAAACGCGTGCTTACACAGAAGCCAACGTTTTCATCTTTAAAATCTTGCATCTATTAGAGCTCACCTTCCTCTGATTTGGCAGCACTGGACCTTGAAGCAGGAGAGGAGGAAGCATATCTCATCTATTCTGTGCTGCAGGTTTCATTTCATATGGAGCCAGTGGTAATGCTCTGTCTTATAAAACTGCCTAATCTTGACACTTCAGTGCCTTAAGCCAAAAAATATCTTTTCTGGGGTGTGTTTTTTTATAAAGAAAAAACCTTTCTAAAAAGTCTAGTCAAAAAACAACTCAGGTGTTCTCTGACTCTTGAAAGCTAAGCTTGAAAACAGATGTTAATTTTCAAAGCATTTACTGAACTAATAACACTGCTGGCAAGAAATATATTCTGGCATAGCACCAATCAGGGCAGAGGATGAAAGTTAAAACCCACATTGCCCTTCACAGTTTTTGTATATTTTATCAACTCTTGCCTGTTCTTGGCAGCTTTATTTCAGAACTCTGTTAGATCTTTCCCCCTTCCTCTTCTTGTTCTCTCATCCCTCTCCCTCTCTCCCTTCCCGTCTACCACCCCAAACAAGGTCAAAGAACAAGAAATCCACTCACATAAAAATCCTACTATTCCATATTATTCTGCTATGTTTTAAGCAATCTACTACCTCCCCACTCTTTAATGATTATATGTAAAATCATGAAAAGAAAAAAAAATCACATGGAAGGCTGCTGTTACTGCTGCAAAAAGGGCAAGTGATTTCTACTAAAGAAATCCTCAAAAACCCCAACAATTCTCAATATCTACTTATGTTTCAAGATTTTTAACAGAAATAAGGAGACACCTTCCACTTTGAGATCTCCAGCTTTTTAATAGAACTCATCTTTAAACATCCTACTCCCTCTTTGCAGAAAGAAATCTCAATGACATATGAAGTCAATTAAAGGAAATTTGAGGGCTGAAGCGGATGTAGGATGACCAGATGTCCCTATTTTTCAAACCATACTGTTTTCGTATGTCTTAAGATTGAATAATCTGTTTTTCATCCCCTTCTTAGAAGCTGTTCCTGCCTCTTTTGCCATCAGAGCAGTGCTGATAAATCCATCCCACTGGCATGTTTTCCACTTGCCACTGACAGAAAAAGCCTGCTTGGGGAAGGCTTTGCTCAGCCCACAGTGGCAGCACAGGGTCAGGAATGACTGCACACCTTTTGGGCAACACAGCCTATAACGGGAAAGAGAGATGCCAATTAAAACATGAGTATTACTGAATTTTTGGTGCAAAGATCAGCACTGATCTCCAGGGATGAGTCAAGAGGCAGCTGTCCTTAATGGAATGAATGTTTATGGAGAAGATAAAGTAGATAAAAACTGTATTGACCCAATATTTACCAAAACCCTAGCTGCCCCCACCCTGATTAAATAGAGCTTACACTATTGCATCATCTTCCCTTGAGTCATGGCATGATGTAGGCTGAGGGTGGTGGGGTACCACTGACACAAACACCATGGCTATGTTTGGGCACCCTACAAGAGGACATTTAGCTTCCATACTGCCAAAGCTGAGCTTCAGGCTCTCGTGGGCAGGCAGCACTTCAGCACTGAACTGAGCTGCCTCTGCTGTTCCAGCGCCATCCCAGCAGCTGCCTCCTGCACCCGCTGGCTGCCAGAGGATGACGTGCTGCTCTCACCTGCCCAGCAGACAGCTGTGCTGCAGACAAGGTCACAGACTCACAGAACAAGGCAAACAAGCCCTGCCTGGAGCTAGGCTCAGCCCTGTCCTTACAAGCGTTGCTCTGAAGGAGCTCTGCTTGGTTTTGGCAATGTGGCCTTGGAACCCAAACTCTGAAAAATTATGAGCTTATTGATTTTTTTAGTCTGCTGTACAGCTGGCTGACAACTACCTCTGCCTTAGTCGCCTCCTCCTGATAGGTCACTACTCACTGTACAGCTGAGAGAAACCAAGGCATAGTGTAGTGTACATTAATTTGGGGCGCTCATCTTCCAAGAGCCTTGGCTGAGGGCCCTATGCTCAGAGTCCTTGGGCTTCTTCATTTTACACTGCCTTCAAACTGGACCTCCCACACCTCACTTTGGCTGGGATATAACATGGTCATAAGGAAAGAGCTAAGCTGTGGACAGACACAACTCTTGTTCCCTTAAGAAGCACAAAGACACTGAGGTACCTTGAACAATTTGCGACCTCAATCCTGGCCCCTTCACAGCTGCGACCTCCACAGCGAGGACGAGGGCTGTCACATGAACGTGACCTACACATACAGGAGCCTGTGCTGTCCCCATCTGAATGCTCACACAGTTGCCATGGGGACCAAGGCCCCAATCTTCCATTTGTTGTCAGGTTTTTCACCTAATTTTAAGAGGAAAAAAAGTCATTAATATCAAGTTTACGTTTCTGGAGACAGGCCCACAATAGAAATGCCAAACAAAGCTGCTGGGGGTTTAGGATGCATCTTAGATGGGAGCTGTCTGTGCTTGCGAGCAGGATTCAAAGCAGAAGGTTGTTTTCAGTCAATGCCACATCAATATTTACCCTCCAAATTCCACGCCGCATACCTAACATGTGCACACAGGCACCGAGCCGACCAGCCAGCACCACACCAGGAGGAAGCATCCATCTGCCACACCACACAACCACCACACGCCCTGTTCCACACTGCACAGCTTCAGCCTTTCAAGCAACACCATGGCTCGTACTGACTGACCCCACTCCATCATATTCCAGCCTCTGCAGGGCTTCCTGCAGAGTATTTTCCAAATTAGTGTTCACATTACCATAATGACCAGCTGAAGCTGGGGCCTCACTGAGTTCAGCCCTGTCTAAACCTGCAGTAAGAACTGTTTTCCTTTCTAAACTGAGCCGTAGCCTGAATGGTCATGTGGATGAAAAAGTGAAGGACATGATGGTGACTAGCACTAATTCTGAGTATCAAACAGTCACCTAAAGAGCAAGAATTCATCTTAAGACAATTAACAGAGCAGCCCATGCTGCTATCTGTTCCCTCTGCCCTTTTGCTTCATGCCCGCATAGTCCTGAACAGGCTGGGACTTGACAGCTTCCTGCATACTGAAAGGAAGGAAAAATACTGCAGTCCTGGCAGACCAAGAGCATGAGAAACAGAATTATTTCAGGGCAGGTGACAACCCTCCAGTAGACAGGGTGTCAGAGCTTTCTCTCCTGTGCCCTGTTTTAACTGGTGCTTCAAGGGGAGCCCTAAGCTGAGGGCTGGGGGACCAGGTTGCTGGGGCCCTTGTCCCCAAGGCTGTCTGGAAAGAATGTGTGCTACCTGCTTCTCCTGGAATCATTCTTGGCCACTACTGCATTCTTGTGCCCACCCCACCACTACTGCAAAATCCTGCAGCCCAAGACCATGTCTTGAAAGATCCCCTGAACACCCCTGTCCTGGCATTCCCTCTGCTACTGACTTGAGAAACATGATACAGAAAGGGATCGGCACTGGTCCTGCCTGTGTACAGCTACTCCCTTGTAACAGCACAGCACCATGATGTACATCGGCCCTGGTGGCTCCCTCCATGCTCCCCACCCCATGCCCCATCCCAAAGTGCCAGGCCTTGCAGGCAGGTGGCACAGATGGGGGCTGCCTGCAAACAGCTCGTGCCTGTGGGGTGACCCACGTGGTGGGGGGTGCTCAGCAGCTTTGCTAAAGCTGCTGGCAAAGGCAACACTGGATTTGGCCTCAGTGTTGCACACAATGAAGGGTGAAGGAAGGAAGAGGCTGGGCCCCTGGCAAGCAGCCCTGGCCCCAAATCTGAGCCAGCTACGCTGACAAACCTCACGGTGCCGTGCTTCCCTGAGCTCTGCTGCCAGCAGGATCAGTCTCTGGGCTGCCCCAGAGGGGGAATGATTGTTCCTGCTTTACAGGCAAGTAAACTGAGGCATAGAGGGGCTGTGAGCCTGCTCAGGAGCCATACAGGCAGCCAACCACAGCCATGGGAAGAGTGCTTTCCAGCACTCATCCTCTGAAACATGCACCTCTGTACTTATTCATCAAGATTGGCACTACGTTAAACACTCAGAATCTACCACTGGTGGGCTGTCATCTTCCCCTCTCACCCATCTACAGCAGCATCAAAAATATGCAGCAGTGGCATGGAAGCAATTTAGATCTGATACTGCACTCATCAGGCTGCAGCTGGGGGTTTCAGGCATCTGCTGTAAGCCTTTGTTTGCAATAGATTATCATGTAGTTGTAAAAATTTGCTCTGGGCTGCAGGTTACAAGGCAACATGCCCACATAGGAGATGACTGAGCTTTGTTGTTGTTGTTGAATTTGCTGTTTTAAACACTGTTTAAAAATCAATACAGTTTGGTTTCTAGAAGTTGGAGGGGGAGTCAAAATAAGTACTTTGAGATATTTAATACTAGATTTTTATCTCCTTTTCCCTCCTGCCTTACAAAAATCATAATCCAAATATTGGATCATTTCTTTTAATTTTTGAGCCAGAAAGCCTTGCTGATTCCAGCAGGGAGTTCTGTTCAGGAATCAATGGTATTATATGGCCCGTGGCATCAATTAAAAAAAAAAAAAAAAGCTAACAAATAATTATTGGCTCATAAGTGATACTGGGAAACAACCCAAAAATTAAACAAATAAGCAACCAGAACAAAAATGCTGAGATTTGTAAACATGTCACACTGTGAGTGTGGGAAGTTTTTACACTTAAGAAATTACATATGGATTATTATTCCATCTTTAAATTCACAAAAATATCTTCAAAAGGGCAAACTTGGGAAGTGGGATAAAAACCCATAGGCACTGATCTTTTTCAGGAATACCTTTACAAAGCAAGTCCTTTGAAGCCTACACAGTGCCCATCAGACAGAGAGGACATCTTTAAAAACACATCTAATCAAATGCCCTTCTCTCACCTGACAATATTGCCAAGTCTGGAATTCTTGTCTTTTATAAACTGCCATATTCACACCAAAGGCCTCACCTTTTTTATTTCTTCCTTGTAGAATCTGCAAGTTCAAGTGCAGGATCTAAAAATTCAGACTGACCATTTCTAATCCCTGCTACCAGGATATTTTCCATGTTTATTCTGATAATACAGTTAAGACTGGAAGCATTCCTTGTTCTTTCAATTCATGTATTATCTTAGGATTCAGATATCAACTGCTTATAATTTTGCCAAGCTTTAATTACTTAATCTGGAAGTTTCCATGTTAGCCGTTTGATGAAAGCTGAAAATTCTTGCAAAGTTTCAAAGTCCTTAATAATTTATAAAATCAAATCTAGAGGAAAGGACAGTCCATAAGTAGCAATATTTTCCTTGGAATAAACTAGCGTTCAGAGCAAGGAACTGAACTTTTTGTTGTAAAACCTTTTTTTGCAATTCCCATGAAAAGCCATTCAAAACTGCCCGGGCTACAAAATCCTTGGGACATGGGAAAAAATCATTTTTCAGAGATTTATAGATCTTAATCCCAGCACCCAAAGACTTTTCTGTGCATTGGAGATACTTCAGTGTGGGCCAGAGCAGGATCAACCTGGGCACTGTAGCTCTGAGCAGCTGAGTCCACATGAATTGACAGCAGGGTACAAGACACCCTAAAACAGAGTGGGGAAACTTCCACTGATTAGCAAGTAAATGAGGCAGCATGGAACAGATGCAATATGACTAAGATAGGGGTTTCCTGGAAACACAGAATGGGACTGGGGTGAAAACCTGAAGGGAAGATAATTGTTTGGCTCAGGAAAAGGAGGACAGTATATTTTACTGGGAATTCTCAATTCCTGACTTGCCAACCATCCTCAGTAGTGACACCATGAGCTTGGCTAATTGTTTGTTAGCTAAAGCTAAAGTTCCGTTCCTGACAGGAAGGATATCAGGAAGATATCACAAAATAGGACATGTCTGTTTTTCTAAAATCAAAGTGTACCTCACTCCCTTCTCCCAGGCTTCACTCCCTTCTCCCAAGAAAGCACATACAATCCTGTATCAGGAGTCTGATAAAGCATGGGCACATACATAGAAGAGCAGCTTAGCTTGTGGAATTTGTGTGCTACCATTTCTCAGTGTTAAAATGGTTTACACTGCAACCTCAGTAATGAACCCTTAGGAGATTCTGGATGTTATCTAGTAATAACATATAGGAACTGTTACCCAATGTATTATGTTAACACTGCATGATTAAGCCTCTGTCTAAAGTCCCATAATACAAAAGCTGTAGAGTGGGAATCTGTGGCACAATGTAGTGCTGTATAAAGATGTTCAGACTAGCTCTGAACAAGCCTGTTTGCACAAGAGCAGCAGTCAAGTTGTGTTAGTGTTGTGGTTGACTCACACAAATGCCTGGCCCATGTAGGATATAATTCAATAATATACCAGTTCTGGCTTTAAAAGATGCTAAATGCCAGTCCCTCAGCTGTGCCAGGACATCTGTTTGTGGACTAGGGTGCAGAAGAACTCACTGACATTAGCTGGATTAAGAAAAGTTTATTTGGGAGGGGTGCTTTTAATCTACACCATTTTACACTCGACTGTGATCTCACATACAGCTGTACTAGCACAGCTGGTGCTCAGCCCAGAAAAGTAGGGTGGGAAAAGCCAGGACTTCTTATGACAGTAACTCATCCAACGAAACTCACAGACAGGTCTTTTGCAGGAATGAAGTTTGGCATTGGGTCATTACATTCCCCTTCCCTTTCAGTGCTCATCTGCACATGCTATTCTAGACCCTTGCTTCTGTTGACCATGACCTTTGCATGACCATGACCTGCACTGAATACAAGGAAATACTTGGATATTGCTGATGTAGGTGCTTAAATGAGCCATCTCACTCCATGCCAGTGTGAATTCGTTCCAGTGAGTGGCAGGGGTTAAAGAAAAAGAAAACACTTGCATGTGGATTTTAAACAGCTGGGCAGCCTGTGGGTCAAAGAGCACAAGGCTGATACATGTAACAGAATAGGATCATCTACACAGAAAATAATTTACAATGGAATGTTAAAACAAATGTAAAACTAGCACACCAAGAACAGCCAGAACTCCTGAATATTCTGTGCTGGATTTTTATGACCTTGAAACAGTGATCTGGAGTAGTTTGTTCCCTAGTGTGCACCACAGCAGACATGTTCAAACTAGAGGATTAACACCTCACACACCTATCAACAGACACAGGCATTAAGCAGGACGAGATAACAGCGCGGGCAATCAAGAAGCACTGTATCCCAGTTCAACACAGGAGGGTTATAAACACACAAGCCTCTGAATCCAGCAGTGAAAAACTTAAGCCTGCCAAGCTGAGGATGGATTGAAGTAATGACTAATATTTCCTGGGAACATATCTGAGGAGCAAGGAAGATAAGGGGAATAAACATCCCAGCACCTCCAGACAGAAATAGCATACTGAAGATATAACCCATCCAGTCCTCTCTTCCTATCTACTGGACTTAGCAGTATTAACATGCTAATTGACGTTAGATAATAACAATGAACATTAATGACAATTTCTCCTCCACCCTCAATTCATTTAACAAGACTGGCTTTTCCTCCCCAGCCAGCTTGCAGGTACAGTTCAAGCAGCAGGAATTATACTCAGCCAGACAGCTTCTGGGGATCACAGCCAGGAGCTGGATTTTGCTGCCAGAGAAGGATGGGTGGCTGGAAAGGGAGCTGGAGAGTCAACTCCATCTGATTCAAGAAGAGACACTTCTATATGCATCTCTTGGAGACCAGGAAAAAAGGCCAGGCAAAAAGGCCATCGCCTTTCAATATCATGTAGATTTGATCTCAGGTCTGCTGGAGTCAGATTAGAACAGCCAGACCTCTTCAGTCTGCCACACACTCACCTTCCCTTTTCCCTTCTACACATACGCACATCAGTATATATAAAATATTTCCACTCCTTCCACTTACTGGGCACTCAGTAATATTTTGGGTCCAGAGGCTCATGTTGGAGCTGTCCTCAATGGTGGTACACTGCTTCTGCTTGCTATCCCAGCCACAGTAAGGGTCTCTGGCTCCCAGGCATTCCCTGCATGTGCAAAGACAAAAGATAAAACCCCTTTAAGACTGTCTAGCTCTAAAGACATGTATTCAAGTATAGTCCTCTTATATGATAGCTGTCAACCACACCGAGGCTCAGCAGAAGAAATAATTTCTTTAAGCAGAGGTTTACCTGCTTGGAAGGGGGACAAATGAATCAGAGGGTGATAGGACACAAAACAAATATCACTCATAGAAGCTGTAGATTAAAAATAAGTTAACTTTTCTTCAAGGCCTAGGGAAAGAAAATTGCTTTACAAATTTTAGTCAAAGAACACTTGTCATTGAGATATCTTTGTGCCTCAATGTAATCACACAGCAGGCCAAATCTCACACAAAGCAACTTCTGTGGCTATGTTTTCTGACACTGTGTCCATCCAAAGGGGTTAGACAAGCAGAATTAGCCAATGGACCTGTAATAAAGGCTTTCTATTAGTCGTGGTCTTTGCTGGAACAATGGTTTCATTTATAATCCCAGCATCAAGATGTCAGTTTGGAAAAGTCACAGCAGAACATTATTTCTAAGCTTTTGACTGCTTTGAACACTGCCGTATTCATTTTTCTCCTGAATCCATATTTACAGTCCAAGTGTACGTTCCCAAAATGTGAGCTGCTAAAGAAAAATATCTAGGGCTGTTGCTGCCACTGAGCAGAGATCAGTCACAGACGTAGTCTGTACCACTAACATTCAGCTCTATTGGTAATTCCCACGAGTTGCTTTCAATTTGTTAATTTTCATTAAGAAAACATAAAGGTACAAGCCAAATCATGCATGTATAAGTGAAAGACAATGAGAGGACTAAAATGAAAAAGATTCACAACACTATTTTTAATCCCTATTATCCATTCTCTTCTATAAAACAAAAGGCTGATAAGATCTTTCAAAAAATCCTAAATTATTTGAAAACTGCCAATTAGACAGCAGCAAGGGACCAAGGGGAAAGATTCAGTTCAAGAAGCTAAACAGGAGAGTAATAAAATGTATTTTAAGGCAAGGTATCAGTATGATTAATGAAACATTAAAAAAAAAACCACAAAAACTCAAATGCAATGAGATCTGAACTCTTCCCTCCCAGAAATCTTTGAAATCCTATTAGCCTATAACCAGCTGCAAATGAAAAAACAAGTCCCTCACCCACAGCTCAAAACACTCTATTAGTCTGTACTGACTCTACAGTGATTTGTCCCAAAGAAAACCCCAGATTTTTTTGATGTCTGGTACCCATTGCTCTCTCTATACATATCTGTACACAGACACATTTGTATTTTAATTATAAGTTTCCAGTTTCTTCCGCTCCTACATTTCCTTTGCTAAAGATTTCACACACAGAGTTGTAAGGAATGTAACTACTTTTTCATGTTTTAGGAAGGTAGTTACAATGACTGTCTCTACTGTATTTTTCCTTCAGTTGCTTCAGTACACCCAAGGAAAAGGCAAAGATGATTTTACCCTGGCCCCAGGCAACAGAACATCAAATATTTACCGAGAAAATGACTTGGAATTCTCAGTCCAAGGACACAGAAGGGACATGTGCTGCTTTGCTCATTACTTTGGCTAAAGACTCCTGTCCTGCCGTTTTGGCGACCTGCACCACCCTCACCCACAAAGTGGGTACATCCAGAGCTGCCTTTGCTGTCCTGCAGCCCCTCAGCAAGGGCAGCACCCAGTTCAATACAGAACAGACCCTGGGGCATCTGCCCACACTCTTGACAACTTGGCACCAGGAGGAAAATGTGCAGTTTCTAAAAAGTAGAAAAAGAGAAGCAGTGGAGGGGAGGGAGGGGGATGAGGCCCTGCTTTTCACCACAGAGCCTTTTGGTCAGGCTTTCAGACCCTGACACCGCATACACTATTGTTTCCAATTGCATGAAGCCATTTCACTGGGCACCCAGTGAGCTGAGAGAGTTCATTGTAATTCGTAACAGGGAAGGCTGTTGCGAGCATCACCCTATTATGATACACATTTTCTCTGAATTTAATTTATAGGAAAACATGTGCTGCATAAATTCAGGAAATAATCTCCATATGTTCTGTGCTGCAGCCTTCAGCCACTCCACAGGCTGCAGCACACACAAGTTAGGCACTGACCACTTTTCTGGCATTACCATAATATATGTCATGGAGCTAATGTGCTGCTCTTGGCCAGAGCTCTCAATGAATCACAGCCTGCACTCTCCTGCCACTGCCATGACCCCCATCAGGAACCCAGCAGCACAGCCACCAGTGGGTCCTGGTGATGGGCTCTGGGAAATGCCTGGCACAGCACAGGTCCTGGTGATGGGCTCTGGGAATTGCCTGGCACAGCACTTGTTGGCTGGGAGCTGCAGCCAATACTCATTACACCCTCGGCATCCGGGGTGTAATGAGTTCCCACCCAGCCTGGGCTCTGTTGGGCTGTCAAAACACACACTATGTAATTTAACAACCATCACAGCCCAGGACTTCTCATCTCATGGCAGGCCCTCAAAACCATTTGAAATCTTAAAACAAAATAGCTATGCTGTCTGCCTCCCTTCAGGACTCAGAGCACACTCATCTGCCTCAACTCTGGTGAGAAACCTATTATATCAGCTGACAGCAGTACACTTAGAGGTGAGGAGAAATGTATTTACTTACACAAAATTTAGCCCATTTTCCCCCTTTTTAAGCAGGAAAAGCATTACAATATATGTAATGCAAGAAAATGACATTTCTGGCAAATTCTTCCAGTGAACACTTCAAAAGTCACTTTAATTTATATCCTTACAATATCTTTAGAATATATATATATCCCTATTTATGTCATTAAAAGATAAAACCACATCAGCAAACACATACCAAAAGACAAATATATGCAAGCACACATGCCTACCCAAATCAAAACGCTTCAGAAGTACACTGTCATTCTTAGTAGATCAGGCACCATGGTGTGGAAAGTGCTAAGATACATTTCCCTGTGCTCATAACACAAAATAAATTGAAATGTTTACATGTAAATACCATTTTGTATTATGATACTGCTGAAAAATCTCAGAGGCCACAGGGCCTGCAGTCTTGCAGGGCAGTATGTAAACACTGTGAAATAAGGTACAAAGGAAAGGAGTTTACATACAACAATGAAATTCTGATGTTTCAAAGGCAATGGGATTCTGCTGCTGGCTCAGTTGCCCAGATTTTATATTGTATATAAAGGGAACATTTCACTTAAGTCTCCTCAGCTGAAGGCTGGGAATACCTCAAGGAACTAATGAGACACTATCCTGTTGTCTCCCACCTCAATTCCCAGGGGTAGAGGGAGCCTATTATCCCAGAAGTCTACCTGAGCATAGCAGGTTAACACTGACTCGTTTGCTGCTAATGACTTAGTTAATGAAATCCTACAAAGTGGGATGCTTGTGAACGTAAAATCATGATGAAACCACATGGCCCACAAACTCAGTTTCCCTCGGCCATCTAGTAATCTCACATTCAGCAAGGACTTGGAACCTCCTTATAGATATCTAACAGGTTGGATTTATTTTGACAGGGCATTACTATCAATAGTGATGCATTTTAATTCATGGCCTCACAATAAATGTCTTGTGCGAGGCATAAAGGCATACACTGAAATGTTCAATTGAAAAACAATTCCATTTGTGTCTCCTATTCAAGGCGGTTTTTTTCTTCAGTTCCTCATTCTCACTTACAAGGGTCATTTGCATGAAAATAAGATCTTGCTCGTAAGAGCTCACCTGCTGCCTGCTGTTTGGAGCTGTAAACCTCCCAGTTGTTGTTGCAATCATTTCTACAGCAGTGATCAGGGATAACACAAAGGATTAAGACTCTGCAAGAGCAACACTCTTCACAATCCACTAAAGTCAAGGGAAACTCTTACCTCTGACTCAAAAGAGTTTTTACATGCTCTTTGATAGCTGGTGTGCTTAGCCTTCACTAATGGTATGGGCTGTAAAAAGGCTTCCAGTGTGCTGATGCTGCCCAAGATCCCTTTTTTTGTAATGTCCTGAATGACATCCTCTTTCAGAATCTTCATTAAAGCTTAAAAGATCTGCATTTCAAAAGTTTTTCATTCCCACTTTAATTTTCTCTGGATCTAGACAACCTCATCTTTTGGTCATTTTCTCCTGAGAGCTAAAACTTTAGACTGAATAATAAATGAATCATCAAATCAATGGAACCAGACCCAAGAGGTTAGGTTTTGACAGACCAAAGGAAAGAAGGAATTACTATAGCCTCTTTCCATTCTTACTACCAGACAGAAGACACATAAAAATGCCATTTTGTACCAAGAGCCACAAAACTAATTTGAAATATTCACAACTAAGAACTCTGCTCCTTTCATCCTCCAAGCTGTGCTTACTCTCCTATTTTCATTTCCTGTCTCTCATTTAACTTTTTATCACTCCTTCTTTATGAGTAATAGCAAATAGAAATGGAATGGCAGGATGTGATGATGCGCAGAGGCAGGGCTCTAGACCCAAAAGCTGAGAAGTTGCTTCCCAAACTGTGTTTGCTCACAGAACCCTGTCACTGCACCAGGACACAGTTCTGCATTTTCGCTCATGAGCTTGAAACATGCAGTGCAGGTCCTGCTTGTCAGGGAGACACAAGAACTGTCTCCGTACCTGGTCGTTTAGACCCCACGGGCATCACCAGTCAGTCCATCAGAGGCACATCCACTGGTGCAGTCAAACATTTATAACCCTGAGCCTGCAAGGCACTAAGCAATGCTCAGCATCCATGCTCAACACCTCAGGAGCATGGGCAGCACTGGAGTGCCCCTTGCTCTTTTGGGAAACACGATCTCCAATAAGAATTCCAATTCCACACTGGCTTGTTGCTCTCTTAGAATGGTTACCTGCAAGGCAACAGCCTTTTGCAAGCAATAAAGCAATAAAGCAATAAAATAATGTGTTAGTTGTAAGCATGAGGCTGTGTTTGGCAGACAGGAATTTCTTGACAAGGTTAGCTTACTGTCCCATTGCTAGCAACCTGCAGAGGGGATGAACTAAACAAATAACCATATTAGCTTCCAGCCAACCAAATCATAATTACTGACAACCTCAATAATCCATGCAAGGAAGAGCGAACCTCTGTCTTCCCTAAAATCAGATGGCATGAAAAGAGAAGAATGAGAACCAAAAGGATGATTGTGGTTGAAGAAAATAAGATTATAAAGGGGGGAAAAGCACCAGACATTCTAACAATCCCTCTAATTTTGATAACTTTAAAAATTCAAACTGCAGAAATGAGTTACAAATCCATTATCTTTCCCCATGAGCAGAGAAGCCAAGTGGAATGAGCTGCTGGTCAAGTAGCAGCTTCATTTCTCAGTTGGTGAATGTAACATATTCCATGCCAGGTATTGCTTCCCTTTCCTCAAGACTGGTAGCCACATAATACATAAGAAATTCACAGGGCTATTTGTGGAGCAGGGCGCTGCTTGGGAAAAGCATTCTAGAGCTCACAGGTACCACCACTGTGAGGGGTGCAGTTGATGTTAATCTGGGCATACAAGGTTTGGTATTTTGGCACATGGTATTGGATGCAGAGGCAGAGAAGATGAAGTGTGCATGTGTCATTTATCACCCACACATGCTTAGCATCAGAGATTGCTGCTTTGCACATGATTTGTTTTGAATGCATAAATTAAAGCCATGGTGTAAAACAACCTCCAAAACTGAAGTCCATTTATGAGTCAAACACATGTTACTTATTAAAAAAACCCAGTGCACCGACAAAGGATTTTTCACAGGCAGCTTCATCTCATTTTCTTTTCCACATCAGGGACCTGGGCTTGCTAGAGTTCACCTTCTGGGCTCCCATTTTCAATATCACTTTAATCGATTGAGGTTTATAGATTATGGCCTCGCAGAAGCTACACAACTATTCAATTTCTTACTTTCTGACATCCCATTCCATCATCTTATAGCAGCAGTGACTTCTTTATTGGATAGGAATTTATTTTTATTTTTAAAGCTGTGAAATAAAACAACATTCCATTTATTCAAACATGAAGATTAATGACATCTCTGATTAAATCTAGATTTATGTTTACATTAGTAAAACAGATTAGTAAAAAAAAAAAAAGGAGTGTTCCTTCATGAACACTTTTAGAAACTCTTGTCACTGTGCCAAACAAAACTGACCTCTAATAATAACAAAAGTACAGAGGGTCTCTGACTACTAGTGACAGGATCATTCATCCACGAGAAAACTCAGATACTATTGAAGTCCTAATGAAAGGAACAGCCAGAAGGAATTCCTGAATGTGGGGCATATTTGTCTGGGTTGCGAAGCACCACCGTTTCCAAGCCTCAGCAGGCTTTTGAGCCTTAAGAAGACATGCTCCCCAGGGCTGCCATATGGGAAGAGGCAGAGGGGACCAGGCATCCTTTTGGAAAGGCAGCTTGGGCAAATCAGTGCACTCAAGTGTTGCTCCTTGTCTCTGCCCTGTGTCAGTCAGTGTCTGGAGGCAGCTGTCAGATTCAAACGTGCTCTGCTCCTGTGCTTCTGCTCTGTGGTTGCAGATCTGAGACCTCTGTGAGAACATGGCAAATTGCTGTACTTCGGTGGTGTGGGTGGAGACAGGCAAAGAGTGGCTTAGGAAAGAGCAAATCCACTGCAAGGGACACAGACAGGTGCTGTATGTAGCCTCTGCAAGAAGCTGATGATTTAAGAACACAAGTTACACTAAAATGGGAACTTAGGATGGGAAAGAAAATTGCTAAGGCAGAAAACTTAGAAAGCAGTGTGAACGATGATAAAGAAACCTGAAAATAGCCTACAGTTGTCACCTAGGCTGCACAAAGTAATCCATATTCAAGCAGCTCCTTTGTGAAACTTGGATTTTGTTAAGATCTGGGTAATTATTTTTTGCTCAACAAGATGCAGATTAAACTAGATAGAGCCTTTGTAGATTAATGTATCTTGGAAAAGTCAAATAAATATTAGACCATTCGTTACAGCCTGAGGATCAAACACATCTCCTTCTTATGCAGGGATATTTTAACACTGCATAAGGGGCAAAATGGTCTTGCTACATACTGTCCAGTGCTTCTTCCCATGTAACTATAATAACACCATCAAACATTGTTCATTCCCCTTTTTAACAAGAGAACATCACTTAAGTAAATGGATATTCTTGAAATCCAGCTTTACCTTTTGCAAACTGGAGTGTTCCCACAGTTCTACAATACTTGGGTATTTCGATAGAAGATACCAGACTGTACAATATTATATTTTTCTATAACCCATACATATTTTATGTATTTATATGTACTTAAATTTTAAACTTGAACCATCAAAACCAAATTTGCTCTGACTCCAGATACTTCCTCTTCCCCAAACAGGTAAAACAGTACATCTCCTGATAAAAAGTTAATGATACATCAGTAGCAATACATTAATTCAGTATTAATATTGGACACATTTGTGTTTTACCCTGAAAATTCTGCCTGAAGCTTGAGACATGAAGAAAAACAGCCATAGCAGCAGTTAGACTGTGGACCCTTTCATCAGGAGCCACATTACTGAATGTGACCATTGCTTAGAATACAAATTGTATGACATAATAGTAGCAAATGGCAAGAATTGACAGATGTAATGGGTATATGCCCTGGGGCTTGCTGGTAGCTTTAGTTATTAATCTTGTTTGTACAACAACAGCATCAATGTCATCCTAACATAACATATTCCAAGAAAACTACATGCTTTCCTGTCAGTTGCCACTGTGTTGAAAGTAATTTCACACAGCCCACCTAGCAGGCATCAGATGGTAATGACTTTTAGACAGCATTGATCTGAGCTGGCCTAAAGCCAACCTCCTAGAGGTAAAAGGATCCATACACTAAACTGTTCCTAAGTCATGTTGGCAGGATGCTTTAAAAATAGGGAGCAAACAAAAGCCTTGGCATGTTCAACCTATGTCCTCCCTCTTGGCAAGCCCAAAATGAATTGGCAGCCTAGCCATGATAGGAAGGAGACAAAAGGAAGTGAGTCCTGAAATCAGCTGATTTTGTTTGGCTTCTTCTGAAGTGACCTTCATCTGTTTCAGCAATTGTATTACTCTGGACTCCAGCTACTGCTAAATTCCCCTTCTGTTCACTCAGGGGCATTTACAGATTTCAGAACTAAAAGTGAGAACCTAAAAGTGTACAGGCTGTTTAAAATTAATGTAACACATGTCATAGGTTTGAGCATTTAGTAGAAATGAGAAAAACAATAATAATTCATCTGGTTGGAAGCAGAGCCCCTTCCTATTTTGTATCCTCTCTCTTTTTCAGCAACACACGTACCAGAAATCTCAGCACAGGCTTATACCTCAAACTCAGCCTCTTGCTGGCTCCCCTGCTGGCCCCGAACTGCATTTCTCTCCCCACTGTTATTTGTGATTCCTTCATACTTAAATGCCATCTACAAAGTATGCTATTTTCTTTCTTTCATGCCATTAAAGATAATGTCAAATAAAATGAAACTGAAAACCAATCTCTCTGGCATCTTACAGGAAACATGTCCCAGCTCACTACCTCACTGCTTATCCTTGTCTGCTTTTTATTTCCAATTTCAGACACATCCCATTCTGAGACCATTTAAGTGAAGCTCTTTGACTGCTATTTTGAAAGCCATATTCCTTAGACCTTGCCATCCCTTCAAACCTTAGAGGTCCATATCCTGCAAATAGTATGGATGCACTTAACTTTACATATATAAACAGCTGCATTAAAGAAAATGGGAGTAATTGCCTGCTACAGCAGATGCAAATGTGTTGTCAGGATAGAGAAAATGGTATAATTTTGTACTTCTATTTAAAGAACACAGATCCATTTCATCTACAACCTTCATTCTTTCCAAGAGTTTTAGTGATCACGGTTCTGTTTGATGTCTTCATTCTCTGTCAGTGGGAGTCTTGCTATTTTCTTAAATGCAACCAGAATGTCAAACCAGATGTTTAAGTGATTTATTCTGATATATTATTGGATACTGTGGATGACAAAATATTGGGCTAAGCACTCTCCTTTCTGCCTATGAAGTCTTCCAAAGCCTTTCAGCATTGCTGGTGATACAATAATTAGCTAATTCCCTTAATAGTGGAGAGGCCGTATCAGCCAGAACAGATGGAAATTAATGATTAAGCTTTATCACAACATTTTTGTAGTCTGTTACCTTTCCTTTTGCCTCTATTTTTAAACGGCTATTCAATGTGCTGATTTTTTTTTTTAAACTCTCAGGAAGAAGATCTTCAAATCAAAATCTGGGCCAGATTTTCAACAGTCTCAGCTAAGAAAAAGGTGTTGGATTTTCAAGATCTTTGATGAACAATCTGGCCATTAGCATCACCTCAGCGATCTGCTGGGTGCTGGGCTCCACTGAACAAGTGTCTCTGTTATTCCCTCTGCTATATTTTTAAATATCTTTCTTTTTACCTCTTTGTCCTTCAAGGAACTCTCATCATTCTGATGAAGAAGTCAGAGGTTTTCCAGCCTGTATTCAATTAAAACATTCCCCAAAACTGGAAAATTTTTAGATGTCTTCCCAGGCTATATTATTTCTCCAAATAAATTCCCCAATAGTTTCAGTCCTGAAATATGGCAATAGGTTTTAGAATCCTATATTCAAGTGCTTCACTCCTTTGTTAGAGAGGACTTTGCATCATATAAAGCTTTAAGAAAAAAGAAGAACGTAACATTAAACTCCAAAGCAATTCTCCATGTGATATCTCAACTCCCTCAAAGATGGACTTGGAGCTATAGTTCCACTTTGGAGAGAGACAAAGAAGGCAGAAAACTCTCAGCTTCTTTAGTGTAGCTGCTGATCCTTTTTTCCAAAAACTCCCTGGAGCCATTTCAGGAGTTACTCACCTATATGTACTTAGTTTGTCTGATCACTGGCCCAGAGGTATTTAGAGGTGAGCTGTGCTTCTCTCATATCAAGTCAGCAAATAAGAGTCCTTGTCATCTGAGTCATTTCTGCCAGCTTTGCATTAAGCACCATGGCTGGAGGGGATGTGCAGCAGAATTTAGGCCAAGCAAGAGGGCAAAAACTGACCATCACACAACACCAAATTCTCTGCAATCAGGTCAAAAAGCAGGCAAGGGCTCAGGTAAGAGGACCCGGCTCTGGAAGCAGGAGGATCCACAGTGGCATAAAGGTAACCTGAGGTGGCTCTGACGCAGCCTGGGAGATGCCCACAGCACGGCAGGGAGAGCACAGGGAAGACAAACTATCCCCAGAACCACGCTGTACATCCAAAATTGCAACTTGCATCATGTTAACTGCAAGTTTTATGCAGAAAAAGATTATGGAAGGAGAAATAGGAAGGAATGAATATCAAGATAAAGCGCATTAAAATAAACTGCTCAGGACAGGGAGAGGAAAAGGGGTGGGTATTCAAGAGACATCTGGTTTTATTTCCAAACATTTTCTTTTCTTCACTTAAATGTGCAATCAAAATCCTTGGCCCATCTCAGGGGTGCTGTCTGCTCAGAGGCCCACAGTTCTGAAGCTGCAAAGACTAAACAGAAACAGATCATAACTATTCCCTGTAACAACCAGCTTCATTTTCCTATCTGACTGATTGCAATTCTAAAAATTAATAACTGCACCCCAACCTTTGGAAAAATTACTGAACTATGCCTTACAGATACATCCCACCTGAAAATAATGCTGCCGATATGAGGTCCTCAGCTCTCTGAAATTCAGATTTGGGACTTTGTTCAGGCACATTCTAAAGATACAGTGGTGTCAGTGATAAGGCTGCAGTACTGGTTCTTCAAATATTCCTCCCCAAAGCTTGGGGGCAACTTGAGGTAAAAAATATCGAAGCGCATTTGAAAATTGCAGGAAGTTACAAAGATTTCAAAGCCATGCAAAATTCAGCAGCAAGCACAGCCAAATTACCACCCAGCAAAGCAGCCTTCAAAACATTCTGCATATTCAAAGGGCTTGTAGGTTTTGCTCAAGTTGGCCATCTTCCTAAGAGTCTCCAGTGAGCGGGGGACGGCAGCACTCAAGGGAGCAGGAAAGACAAACAGCAGGAACACACAGGCACAAGAGAAGGTCCCTGCAGCCAAGTCCAGCCTGTAAATTTGGGCAGCTGACATTACAGATGTCCTCCTGTTGTCCTGTTGCTAAGAGTGGCTGTTCTGAAAAGACGGACTGAGACAGGTCAGTGGGCACACACAAAACACTGCTCAGACACCCACTACATCAAGACATGGGGCTGAGTTACTGGTCACCATTTAAGAGATTAAATTGGTGCCGTGTCAGTAAACAAACAGTAAAGGAGATGGCAGAAATCCTTATTCCTTTCCAACTCTTCTGTTTGCTGCTGTTTTCCCCTCTGCCCCAATTCTGAGCCTCAGTACCAAGCCCCGAGGTTTTAAAGCAGCAAAGCAGCAAAGATCCCTGGTCGGGATCAGTGCTAGGGTCAATTTTCTCTCGATACACATTGCCTGTTCCAGGGAGGAGGAGGAAGGCAAGTTGAAGGCAACAGCTCTGTATCAGCGATCACAAACCCACATCAGCCCCCAGGGTCTAAAAGGCTGAAGTTTCCTGATAACAGAAGGCAGAGCCTAGGACTAACAATGTGATATTCCTGCCTGGGAGGCACAGATTCTCTCCATCACCTCCAAGCTTCCCGTGCCGCCCCACCAAAACAATTACATTATAAAAGCTGATGAAACCAGAGCTCTTCGAGGAGGCCAGTCACGAAGTCACAGCACAACAAAAACGTAAGCAGGGAGTGTTGTAGGGGCAGATGCCCCTCTTCCCACAGTGGCTGAATATTGGCGTGTATTAAATATAGACACAACAATAAGCAATAAATCAGAGCCCAGGAGAAGTGCCAGGTGGAATGCACTGGAGGAAATTAAAATATCCTTCTTGATACTGTTCAGGATTGAAAGGAATACAAAGGAAGTCAAATTGACTTATCACCTACATAGCCAGGGTGCTAAGGGGAGAAAGGGTTCCAACACTTGCAGTTGAAAAAAAACTGCAGTTGAATAATTTCCTAGGAAAAAAGCAAAACAAAACCAACTGAACAAAAAATCCAGAAAAACCCCAAAAAACCCAATAACTCAACCAGCAACAACAACAACGAAACCTCAAAATACAAACACAACAAAAACAAACAAAAAAAACCACACCAAAAAACTGCTTAGCCTAAAATGTAATAATAATACTATCATAAACATCCTCTCAAACAAATAAATAAATGAGGCTCTCCTACATTTTCTTCTTTTTTCCTTCCTTTTTCTAAATGCACAGTCCCTCCATAAGCCTCACCTACAGGGCAAAGGATCCTTTGCAATGTACACAAGAACACTAAATGGTCAGCACCCAAATTCAGCAAATTCTGACCTCCCACATTCACATCCCCTTTTTGTGTACCTTGCTCTTGCCTCGTGGCTGGGTTTTGCTGATTTCTATCATGAAACTAGCCAATGGAGGCAAAATTTGAGTCTCCCAACCCTGAAGAACTGGGTTGTTTTCTTATTTCACTCATAATTGCCTCCAGAAAGTCTGTGAAAAAAAGAGAAAACCCAGCCCCGGTACACAAACTTCCCAGTAATTTCAGCCAGGACACAGCACCATACAGTGCATGAAACTGAGGCTGCTTTTGGTCACCAGCAGGCAAGGGAAGCTCTGCGAGGATAGGTTTTTGTTTTGCTGGGATAAGCTTATACAGAGCAGCCTCCAGGACCTAAATATGGTGGTCCTGTGAGATACGCCACCCATCTGCTCTCCAGTCACTATTTTTTTTTTTTTTTTTGCTTGCTCCACTTTAAGGCAATTCAGCAAACCTCCAACATTTGAATTTTAATGGAAGTGTCATACAAAGTAGTTGGGCAGGCTGAAAATAGGACAGCATCTATAAATTACTGGAAAACTGAACTCGAGATTAGAGAAGGAAAGGAAGAACTCATTTATTTTGAAACTGGATCATATATATGTATACACACATAAATATTCTCAGACTGAGACTATACAGGACAGCCTGAAAAGGACAGCTGTTATATTCTACCTTTTAAAAACTCTGCTTTTAAGGACTGAGGACAGGATGGCATTTTCCAGCTGTGGTTTTCTCTTACTAAACACTTTTGTGTCTGTCTGCTTTAGACACATGTGGCTTTAGTAGAAGCTGATAGATAAACTCTACTTGTTGAAAATAAAATTATGGTGACATTTTTCTATATCTGTTTTTTTGGCAAGAGAACAGGGACATCTTGCAGTAGGCCATGGAAGAGGGAATCTGCTTAAATGTTGCTAAGAAAATCCTTCCTCTGTCTAGCACAGAGGACATCAGTTTCACACAAAACTCTCACAGAGGAAAGCAAGGCAAAAGCATGAGAGGAGAAGGAAAAGTATTTTCAAGAGATGTAAACAAGTAAATACCCGCAGCACCCAGTGAGATTATTTGAGCATCTGTCTCAAACAGTTGCTATCACACTCTTTCACCTGCTTAAATGATGGAGACGCAGCATTTGGATGCAAAAACCTTCTACAGTTCTGTGTGGAAGACTGCTCTGGAGCTAAGGCAGACAATTAGCGAAAGTAATTTTTCCTACTCTCTTTATAAAGTACAATCAAGGCAGAGAATCTATCCAGGTGTAAGAGGTGTCACACATAGTTGAGATGAACTATTGATTTCCAAAAGCAATAACAAGTTGCCATACAGCCCAGCCCTGCCTCATCATATGTTTGACAGGGGATCACTTGGATAAGCAAGGAAAGGCTGGCTGCAACCCAAATTCAGAAACCTTCAACCATTCTGCCAATAAGAACCACCAGGAAAACACACGGCCTTAATAAAAGCAGCACTATAATATAAAGTTAAGAAAAAAAATGAAGTAAATATTGTAAGCCTTTCCTTGGTAAACATCTGATTAATTTCAGAGGACTGATTAACATTTACAAAGAAAAATTAATTTGCTTATTCTCATTGCTCCTGTCATGCATGTATCTATCAGGAGATGAACTTCAGTACTGTTTTTTGTCTCTCATTGATGAAACAAAAAGCCCTGTAAACCAAATCAGACTGGAACAGGTTACCCTGGTGCTTTTTTTTTTAAACAGACGTGAGATATATTACAGCTATAAATTTACTTACCCTTCTGTTCTGTACATGGAGCATCTCTCCAAAGGAATTTTTAGTACTCCATTATTTAGACCCACAAAGAGTGACCTGTCACTGTGTAGGATTTGGAGACTCTTGATTGCTTCCTGTTGTCCATCAGGGAGGATCTGCATTTCCTCTAAATAACAACTCCTCAGACTCCTGTTAGTGGTAGAAAGGGCCTTCAAGATGGTGCCATACTCTAAGAGAAAAAGAAATAAGGCACAAGTAAATCTTGGAGGCAATGACTCCATTTCATACCTGCCTAAAGAGTGAAATACTAATGTCATCTTTACAGAGTTCCTTTAACCTAGTCCTGGGTAACCTGCTGCCCATGGTAGAGAGCTCCAGCTACATCGTTACAATCCTCAGCAGAAAGCACCTGAGAACGCACTCAAATGGGAATTCAGAAGGATGTGAACCATCTGGATTGTGAGTACCTGGCAGTTTTTCCCAGCTGGAGCACTGAGGCAGAGAAGTCTGGTCCCCTTAGCAGTGAGTTACAGAGCAAGGTGACCCAGGAGGGCAATAATAATTTCTGGTGCCTTGAGTCTGTATTTCTATTGGTTTATGGAGCAGATCAGTGTGATTTGACGTCATGACAAATGATAACAGATGCAGCAGCCCTGCTTGACATCTCTGAGGCCTCCATAATGACTGCGTGGGTCACAGACCTAATTGATCCTCTTCCTGAAAGAAGCCAGCTTCTTTCAGGGGATGTTATGGCATGAGGTGTGCATACACAGAAACATACATGTTTGTTGTGCTCACAGTGCTCTTACCTAAACAATTTAAAGATCTGCTAAACTGTGGGAGATTAAAGCACACCACTTTTCATTGAAACCCTGGTGGAGGTCTTCCACCAGATTGTTCCTGAAGCTTGATCTGTCTGTTCCAGTAACTTCTGCACTGGTGCCAAAGCTCAGCAATTTATAGTGGTGGGGTTGGCTGCCATATGAAATCTCCCTTTCACTAATATGTGGAACAAGCCTGAAGTTTGGGCTCAGTTAATTCTCAGGACCGGGTTTGTATTCAGGCCTGCCTCTGGGCAGGGCTGACCCTGAGATTAGCTCAATTGGTTAGGGCATGGTGCTAGTATCTGTACTGAAACATTTCACAGGTTTAAACATTTCCAGCAGATTTTACTCTTCAGCCACCACTAACCAGGGCCATGAAGCAAACATGAGTAAGTAGTTAAGGTTATGGTATTGGACTTTTCTACATGAATTATATGAGGCAGGAAGTATTCCTACTTTCTGTGAGGCATTGTAGCTTGGACTCCTCACTTTAAATATCAAGATACCATATTGGCAGAACCATGTTATATTTCCATTTAAGTACAATCTTTTCATCATAATCAATGTTCATGGAGTTCCCATACGGGAAGTGTTGCTAGAACATATAAATAATAAACCAAGATGACCACTTTTGAAATAAGTAAAATAAGTGGTAAAAGTTAGATAAATTATGACACAGTCCTGAATGTCCATTCTCCTAAACATGAGAATGAGGCAATGACTCTGCATTCAGATGTGAGATTAAATTAACACTTATGGAAGCAATCCATCTTATTCTAAAGTCAAAGCTTCTGCAATAGAGGATAACATTATATTCATGAGGTTGGCCATACGGTCTGATTAATCAAACTATTTAATTTAACCTCTATCATTAGTACGAATATGGGCTAAGACAACCATTTAAAACACTTCGTCCTTCTTCAGCGTCTTCCATTATCCAAGATACCTGTGCTTTTCAGAAGAGGCAACATGTCCTGCTAATTAAAGGATGGAAGTCAAAATCAAGAGACTAAATCATACACTTCTACCATCTAGAATCTACAGTTCTACCATTGGCTTGCTATGCTCCCACAAAAAAGCACTTGCCTCAGTTTCCCTATCTGTCTTAAACTTAAGTGCATGCCCATTCCTGAAAGCACTGGGAGTCACACTCTAGTAGGAACATGGAAGTGCAAAGAAAGACATAATTAAATCCCTGGGCAAGCCTGGGGGTTATGCATTATTATTGCTTATTCAGAGACAGGTCTGTCATAGCACTGAGAGGCAACTGACATGCATGAAACCACAGAGAATTCCAGCAACCTCTGCTCTTCCCCATGGTTATTTATGATTAGTTGAAACATGTTTTTATAAGGAGGGAGAAAAATGTTAGTGTTCTCTTTAGACACAATGGAGACTTATAGTTTGATCACTTGGGACTCTGCCTCAAGTCCTCCATCCTGCTTTTAATTTACTCAGGCAAACAACTTCCATGAGGTTTTGTACCAAAATCATATTGAACGACAACTGTGTAAGGATTCACAACTGGGCTTCCAGGGCTAGGTCTACAAGCAAGCAGGAGTTGTTTCAAGCCCTCATGCTCTTACCTGTTCCAATATACATGACATGGTAGAGTGTATCCTTCCCCTGAACAATATCAACCACCAGTTTGGAAAATCGAATGCTGTCCTGAGTGATGTACGGATCCACAGTGACTGGCTGCACCACATCATTCATCAGGAACAAGCGCTGTGCGTCCTGCAGGACTCTCTCTGTCAGGTTCTCGTTAGGGCTCTCATCGTTCAGCGTGCCACACTAAATGCAGAAGACTGAATTTCAGAAAGTGCACTTTCTTCCCAGCCCAGCATGGAAACTCATGTCATGTTGATTTCCTGGGGAGGTTGGTCTATGTGAGAGTCACAGGATCAGGCACGTAGCCTGATCATAGGTCCTTAGCCTAGGTTTGGCCAATAGCCCACTCTGAAAACTTTTCTCCTAGGTGGTCCACTGACCAGCAGTGTGGAATTTCATTCCCTTGTGATATCCTCAACCAGCACAGGAGAAGGGCAAAAGGCTTTAACAAACCATGGAGAAAAAGAAAGAATTAAAACTAGCTGTGGAAAGATTTAAAGGTAGCAGTAGAGAGAAAGTTTTTGTGCTGATAAGTCCTTGAAATATTTCAGACAATCTTCAGACTCTACCTGGCATCTCAGACTGTACAATGAATAATACCTGGAGTTTAAAAAACCTGAAAATGGACTAGTTTTGTATCAAATAACCAAATTTGCCACACTGCTTTTCTCTGATGTGCTCCCCTCTGGACAGGTCCCCCCCAGCTGCATCTGAAGCAAGGCAAGTTAACAACGAGGTCCCCCCACCCCACACTTTTTTTCTACTGACAGCAAAAGGCAGAACTCAATATTTTCAAAAGCCAGTGCTAGTTTTTTGGTCAGTAGCTGGGGCTGGATCTCACTCTTCCCCACAATATCACTCATGGAGGGCAGAAAATGTAGTGCTACAAAAGGTGGCAGAGTAACTGGTTATTTTTCCTCCCAAGACCATGGGCGATGGTGGTACAACTAAACCCTGCCAAGTCCCATACTCAGTCTATGAAAAACTTCACTACTCACTAAATGAAACTCACACCTGAGCAATTTCACTAGAAATAAAATCCCACACATTTCTTTTTCTTCATTTTGGGTCCAGGTGTTTGGGTTTTCCTTGAAGAAAAGTCAGAATACTGAGAATTAGGCTGTTGATTTACAGCAGTTGAGCTGCAGTGTACAGATTTCCCATGTGCACAATCTCAACGTGTATCACAGCATTTCTTGGTGCAGCCCTTCTCCTACTGTGTGCTAGAATGAGTTGTCAGGGATTTAACACAGGTTCACACAGTATATATGGATTTCAATCGCTGGTGTACTAAGCCTGACCATATTCTAGAGGTTGTGTGAACTTGGAGAAAACAGTTATGTTAATTCTCACATAACCTATGAACATGGTCACTTTTTAATCAAAGCATCTTCCTGAACAGCTGGAGTAAGGAAACATCAGCAGGGTTTTAATGTGTCCTCAGTGGGGTTTTAATGCTTTCTTTCTATTGCAATGGTCTTTTTTTTTAGTTCATGACTCATCCCACATTCTAAAGCTCACATTCTTAGATCACTTCTGTTGTATCCTATACTCCTTCTGGTTCACACTACTGTCTTCCTTTGGATGCTTTTCTCCCCATTCACTTTCCCTTCTAGAGCACCACCTCAAAGGAGTCCCAGCAGCAGGAATGTCATTGTTGGTTTTGTTTTCTGTTCTCAGCATGTCAGAGATAATTCTTTTGGCAGCTCATGTGCTGATGCAGCATCCCTCTGGTTTGGTTTAATGTTATTTTGCTCTAATTTCCTGATTATCTGTACTGTTCTGGTCCTCTGCATCCTTCAGTATTTCTCCTGCCTCTCTGAAAGAAAAAAATTCTGGCACGCTTCCCTCATCTTTCTTTGTGAACACTGAGGCAAAAAAATTAATTTAATGTATTTGCAATATCTGCCTCTTCTGTCACTAAATTACCCTTGTCATCTCCTTAAGGCTTCTCACTGACCTCTTGTTCCTTCTGTACTTGAAAAACATCTTAATCTCTTCTTGCAATCTTCCTTTTGTCTACCACATACCTCTTTTTCCTTTCCTTATTTTCCTCTGACTCTTTTCTTTCATCTTGGTGCTGCAATCATTACACTCCACATTTTATCTGATTCTTTTCACTACATGGAAATGCCTTCCAAAGTCCTTTACTATTCCTTTCAGAAGTCCTTCGCTATTCCTCCTGGATTAGCCCAGCAAGGGACAGAAATGTCTTGATTCTCAGTTTGCCTTAATATTCCCTTTAAATTAAAAAAAAACCTCAAGAAAAACAACAACAACAACTTGGCTATGTTTGGCATGGCTGGACCTTCAGCCAGGATTTATTTCTTGGTTTTGAGTGCACCAAGCTGAGAGGGTGATGAAGAGGCCAAGCCTGTCCTCCCTTGTATGGGCAGGAGTCCTCAGTTAGGTGCCAAGAGGGAATTAAGGAGGAAAAATCAGGTTCCTCAGCAGGAAGACAAGGCTGTCCCTGCCTGCAGCAGAGGTGTCTCCCATCTGCTCTTGCTGTGATTTCAGGTGACTGTAGAGTTCTTTTTGGAAGGTCCTTTACCAGTTTGAAGGCAGATGGCACTTGCAGGCAGCCTCAGCACATTTGCCATAATAAAGGAGAGTCAGATTCAGACAATTGGGCCGTATCAGTTTGCACTGGGGAGGCAAGGACAGGAAGACAAGTCCATCCTCCCCAGGATTCTCCTGCTGGGAAGGGGCTGAGCTGTAAAATGGGCTCATGCTTCAGAAGACTTAGGTTTGTCGGGGCTGTCACACAAAAACTCTGCCCCATACTGACTGGATCTGGTGATAAAGTAACTGAAGCTGTTTTACAATTTTCAAATTTGCTTTAACTGGTAATCCTGGAAAGTTGCTCATTCATAAAGGCAAAGATTTTTAAAAGGAGAAGGAACCCCTGTGACAATCCTCATGTGTCCTCTTTCACCAGTTACTGTGGCAGCATGTCCATGGCTTCTGGCTGAGCTACCATGTGTTGGAAAATCATCCATCTTCCACTGGTAGCCTTAGAGGCCCTATCAAGTGATGGAAAATTCATCACTTCCTTACAGAGTCACAGTGGTTAATTACCTTTCTTATTTAAAAATATAGATTGTCTCCATTCTAGTTTGACTTTGTTCAGCTTCAGCTTTCAGTCCTTCCCAGTTCTAGTAGGGCCATGTCTTATGTCCTCTTGTGAGAATCACATCCTTGGAGTATGTGTCAGTGATAAGTGCAACAGAAAATTAAATAATGCATATTATAAAAACCCCAGAACATTCTTATTATTCCTTAAACCATTCAAATTTTGCCATTAATTTTGTGGCAAGGAGTTCCACAGGCTGTAACACTAATAACTGTGGAGAAATACAATTTATCTGTACTGTGGGTCTACCTGGAAAAATGAGCCCTACACAAATCAACCCAGTGAAGTGACAGAACATCAAAGGGACTGCAGTAAACTGAAGGGCAACAGCAGTACCTGGAAATTAGGGATGGGGTTTAATGTTGGCAGCCAGGCTGATCTTGGGTTTTCTTGGTAGCGGAAGGGGCCATTAAATGCTTGAGTAATGGCACTCAGATTGAAGGCACACACTGCTGAGGCAGCTATGCTGTTTCTGGAAAAGGGGAGGGGGAAAAAATCAATTTGATCATTAGAACATTGACATTTTCATCATAACAGACATCAAACTCCACTCAAATAAAATACACGTAAATTGCTAGGTAGATGTACAGTGATACCAATCTCACAGGGAGTAAAAATAAATAAATAAACTGTAAAATGCAGATGGCTTGCGTGACAATTTTGACAATGAATTTTAAGCTGGGTTTTAAAATGTCAGAGATTTAAGGGCCATGAAAGCAGTTCTGACAAGAAAGGTGAATACAGTTTAATTTGCATGGATTATTTGTGTCTGGTTTTATTTTTATTTTTTTAACAACCCATCTACCTTTATTGATTACAAACAAGCTAATTTTTAATGTCTTGTTGTTTCTCAAGGTGAAATTCTGTTTCTACAGGTTCCTGAAATCTTCAGCTATAAAATATATTCCCTAATATTATATTTATATACATGCAGTGGAAGAGAAAAGGCCACAGTTACAAACCAGCTGGTTCTGACAGCAGCTCAGCATGCAAAAAGGTCTTGCTAATTCCTGAAAACCTCTGTTTTCATTGACCACAGTTCACTTCTGTGTGTTCCCAGGTGGGAACTGGATCTGTCTGGGGCAGACTGTTCAGCAAGCACACTCAGCCAGGGGAGGCACAGCACAGTGAGGGAAATCTGCTGTGGGAAGGACTCTTTGGAAAGAAATGTGTTTTAAGGATGCTGGGCTGCCCAGTCACACTGCACACACATCAGCTGGCCTTGTGCTCCATTTCAGTCCTGGAGGACCTATTTCTGAAGGGTCCTGGGCCAGCTCCTCTCCTCCTGCCTCAAGAGGGTTGGAGGGCACTTCCTAGATGGTGACCTCAACAAAACTGACCCAGAGGGACATGTGATAAGTGATGACCTGAAATTCAAACCTGCTCCCGGTTCTTCCCTTCCCCCAGTCCCCCCCCCTTTTATTTTTTTTTTTTTTTTTTAGGAAAACTGCAAGGTTTAGAGAAAAAGATCTCAAAATAAAACTAAAAATAGGACCAGCATGAGAGACTTATTTGTCATGGTGCCTTTTAAATAATCCAAGCCCTGCTGTATGTATCTTTTTGCTAATTAAGGCAATTTGAATTCCCTGAAAAGAACACTTCTTCTTTTTTTTAAAAAAAAAAAAAAAAAAACTAAAGCAATAATTAGACTCTCTCACACACACAAAAAAAGCCTTTCTTCACCATTCCAGGCTGGAAAGCAGAAGAACAGATTCTTTCAAAGCATATTTCTTCCTAGCAATACAACATCAGGAAGAACTTCCTGCTTTGCCTTGCCATTCTCTGCTCCCCCCTGCCCCTTGCATCCCCAGGATGATGGAGTAGCTCACTTTGAACATGTCAAAGCAATGCCAGGCAAACCTTTCTCCACTTTTGTCTGAACACTGCTGATGCAGTGCATGCTCACAGACAGCAGCTCTTAGGACAAACCTAATGATGGATGACAAGTAAATGCCTTGAGGCACACACAGGAAAAAAAAAAAGACAATGAGGGAGAAAATGAAAAAGGAAAAGAAAGAATAAAATTCCACTAGTCTAATGAAAATACTTAAGAAAAAAAAAAAAGAAGAATATTTTTAGGGCCCTGCTAAGGACTTCACAGTTTAGCCTTTTGTCTTTGCTGGAAAGGAGAAAGGAAAGAGGTTTCCCATTAAATCTGTGCGCCATTTTCTTTTCCATCTGTGGCCTGGCATATTTCCCATCCCTCCTTATGAAAAGTTTGATCCCAGTCTCAAGCCAGTGACATCAACTGGTGCAGCTGGCTCCTGTGTTTTGGTGTGAAGTGCAATTTCCTTTATTCCCACCTCCTACCTCCTGTGGCTAACTAGCGGGTTTAAAGAAGGGGTTAAGTTCAAAGAGGTTTTAACATTGTCTCTATTACCTCCTAGAAAAATTTTAATAAAAATATCTTAAATATTTCATCAACAGCTTCCCCCAAAAGCTGTCTTTCCCACTGATTCAGCTGGTAAAACATAACATGAAGCAGTAAGTCGATACATGGGTGTTACGACAACCACTAATTCCCCTTTGTTATAAGATGACCCTAAATTCATTAAACATGAACCTTCCAAAGTAAAATGTACCTGTAAACAACAGCAACAACAACAACAAAAAAATCACAGTTTTGTGTTGCATTGGCATTTTATCACAAAGAAACTCAGACTGGTGCATAAATTAACCCTCTTTGGTATGCAGATCTCATGCAGCATGATATAAGTCCCAGTGAAAGTTAAAAGAAAAATTACCATTATTTCTCTAGTCGGATGACAAATTGGAACATTTTCTCTTTGAACTTTTAAAAGAACACCATGTTGTAGACCCAAAATGCTATTTGATCTAACTTCAGCTGTTATCAATTACTAATTTCTTCAATTACACAAATGTTGCATATTATATTGTCTTCAGAAGATACAAGAGAGATCTTATGTCCCTGATGTACAAAGAACGCTCAAGTGTACCCAGAAGAGACACGTATCACTCATCACATCTCATGTTAAACTTGGGAGATGGACACAGCAGATCAGAACTGTCCCAGCCAGAGCTAGTCTATGTCTCCTGCTTGATTGTCCAAAAAATCACCAATTTGATAACTAAAATACAGTTATTAATAGTTTTCTCATTTCCAGCTTCCATTCTTGGCTGGATAAATGGACAAATGGATAGATAAAATATTATCACTATGGGCACAGAAGTCCTCTCCAACTGCAAAAACAAAAAAGGGTCAGCTCAAGCACCCAAAGCAGTAGCCAGATTTCCTTTTAATGTTCAGGAAGTTTGGTTAATATCATCTAAATGTTTTTAAAGAATTACTCATGTGCCTTTCAATCTGAGGACAAATCTTCCCCTAGTCCACAGACAAGGTGCAGTGCTCAATCATGTTTAATTTTTCTAGTTGTTTCTCTGTGGCTCACTTTTGACTGACATTGGCAATGGTGGAACAGAAACAAAACACAGAAGAAGGATGAGGGTGGCCAAGCATTTACCTATTTCTTGGAATTTACAGAGCAGGAAGAACATTCAGGGTCTGTTGATTCACAGTGAAGCTCCCAACAATGCTTTATCTCAAGAAGTTGGGGCTGATGCTTTGTGACTTCAAGGGCTGAAGTTCAAGCTCTGTCACACCAGTAGATGACGCATTAAAACAAGAGGGCTTGTACTTCAGTGGGGCACTGCTTTGGTTTTCTGTGGGCTCCCTGGGAACAGGCCCTTATTCATACTGGACAGTACAGCCCTACACACAAAAACCCCCAAATGGCTCTCCAGCATGAGGAAGGCACTCTGAGCATTTGCCATATGGAGTAACTACTCAGATTTTCATTCTCTAGTTTACACATCAGGCTAACACCCCCCTGGAGAACAAGTATTATTGAAACTCAATACCATGAAGACTGGTTATAGCTTGAAACTTATCATCCTAGCCTTAGGCATCGGAGAAAAAGTTATTTGAGCTTTCCTGACTTAAAAATATACATTATGAGTTTTTTAATATATTTTTTAATTAACTCCTCTTCTCCTTTCTGCTTTCACAGCTACACTAAATCATTCCAATTACAAGTTTTTTCAATATCAAGCCAAGAAGAGGTGATTATGAATTATCAGAAATCATACCTTCCTCTCAGAGTTCCAATGCTGCTTTTGATTTGTGGACCTCAAACAATCTGGCAGAGGTAAAGCATCCCCCAGCCTTGGAAGTGCTAAATGCCACGTGCCCCTCATGACCTTGCTATTACAGCATTGTTCAAATGCAACAGATTTTCAGTCTAGGCTGTTGTGATCCCATCTGACTCCTCCTTCCAGCCCTTCTCTCCCAAATGTATGTACCTGTCCATCTCATGGGCCAGCTCCAGTGTTCACACAATTGTGTCAGATTGTCCAGGCGATTAGCCTGGCTGTAAATTAATGTGTTTCTGTTGGGTCATTTTTAGATCGTCTCTCTAAACTACACAAGTTTCACTGTCCCTACAAAAAATCTAAAGTCTGTCAAACCTATCTATTCTTTCATGTTAACCAAATAATCTTTCAAAAATGATTGCTCAGACTAAGAAATCAATACATTGTCAGTCTCAGACTCCTGGGGATAGAGGAAGGGCAGGAAAGGCAGTGCAACTTACACATTAGTAGTGAAGACACCATAGATCAGATCTTGCTCAGGAAGGTAGAAGGTGCTTTGCAATTCATTGTAATAGAAAGGGATTTCTCCAGCACGGGAGCAGTTCAGTCTGGCCTTCATGAAAGTTGTCCATGTGTCCTCCAGCAAAAATCTCCCTCCAATATCATTTTTGCAAACCCTTGCCACACGAGAATACACTGTTTTCCCACAGTCATGCTCCACTGCATTCTCACGGAAGAAGAAGTAGGTGAACAAGCCGATGTCATAGGCAGCAATAAAGTTAGGCTCTGAAAAACAAACATTTGAAGAGATTTATATAGGTTAGAAATCAATCCATACTCACTGACTTGCTCAATGCATTGCTCTGCCAGCTCCATTTATGCAGCCTGTCAAAGCTGGGACCCACAGGGAGTTTGGAGGCGGCAGAGGACATAAAAACAGTAGATGGGAATAATGATATATGAGGATATAGATCTAGTACCTTTTTTCAGGTCTTGGAAAGGTCCCATTGTTTCTCCACTTTACTGGCAAAGCTGCTACTGATTTTAGTGAAAGCAGAGTTCAACACTTTGCATATGCATGACTATTCCCTGTACCTATATTCATTTTACAAGATAAAGCCTTCCCATTGGGCTGCTTCACCTATTCACTTTTGAAGTGGACCTTATGATGTGTTAAATATGCTGTGTGCATCCGCCCAATTCCCCAGACAGCTGCACTGACACATTCAAGCTACTCTCCCAGCACTGTCACATCTGGCTTTTATCATGAAACATTTCCAGTTTCTAGGCACAAAATAATATCTTATGGACATAAAATAAAACAATGCTAAAGACTGACAGTAATGAAACATGCTCTCCTTAATGCTTTTTCTCCAAAAATTTTCAGTATTATTTTCACAAGAATTTAAAAGACCCTTGAACTTAGTAGGTTTAGTAATAAATATTTTAATTGGGGATATGACAAAGCTTTAAAGTGTGTAGTCTTTTATCCTAAAAGTTTCTTTGGAAAAAAGAAGTTTGGCCAATGAATAATATTTGACCGACCAACCAACCAAACAAAAAAACCTTCCCCAAACCTGTTGTTTTTATAGGATGTTTTTACAATGTTCATTTCTCAGTAGTGCTCAAAGGAAGAAGAAAAAAGGGAAGTACAGAATTTCTTTAAAGCTGCATCCCAGGAGTGAAAGGGGAACAGAGAAAGGCAAGCCACTGCTGCTGCAAGGCAAGTTTGGGAGGCAGATGATGGCACAGAGGGGAGGGTGTTGCAAATAATCTCCTGTCAAACTTTCTCCTTCAAACTAACCATGAACCTTAAAGGGACCATGGTGATCCCCAATCTGACCTTCTGTCTAACACAAACCAGAGAATTTCGCCCTGTAATTCCACCATCAGATCCTCTAACTAACAGGAGAATTAAAGCACATCTTTTGAAGGAAATCTGATCTTAGTGGACAATGTCACCTGGCTTTACATCCATCACTTTCCTCAGTGACTTGTTCAAATGACGAAAGACTGACCCAGCTGCATCCTGTACTTCTTTTCCCATTTGACATTATCTGGTTTCGGCTTCCAATCACAGGTTCTTGTCATGACTTGTCTGCTAGATTAAAGAACTTTATCCTTTCCAAAATCTTCTCTTGATGTAAGTACTTCCATATCATGAACAAAACACCTTTTATCTCCTTTTCAGAAAGATAAATAAATTGAGCTCCTTAAGTCTCTTACTGTGAGGCAGGCTTTCCAAGTTTCAAATCACTGAATGGCTCTTCTCTGAATCACCTTCAGGTTTTCTGTTTCTCATTGAAAAGTGGCCAGAACAGGACAAAATTACTCCGATGTCACCAACACTGCACAAGATTTTAAATCCAAGAGTCACATTAGTTTTTCCAGTTACATACAAGAACTTCAGTTGTTGTTTATCTTCCTTAAACTCCTCTGTGTGTTCCAATGTGGCTTCCTTCTGAATCTTGCATTTTTGCACAGACAAGAGGAATATTTCCAATGAATGTATATGGGCTATGATGCTTCTTGGTCCTAATTTGCAGTCTTTCCTGATGACATCCTTTCACTCCAGGTCTCCATACTGATTTCAGTATACCTGCAGAAGCCTAGTTCAGTCTTGTTAAGCTCCAAAGAGTTACAGTTCCACAGCACAGTTCCACTGCTCTTATCTTTAATTGAAAGGTCCTGAAATCTAATAGAAAAATTTCAAATATCTGGTCAATTTACCTGGGTAAAAGGAGATAGGGGGAATATTGGGGCATTCATCACTACAGTCTGCTCAGACTAGAAGTGCTTTCCCCAGTTGGAAGGTGTGGACTCATTGCAGGGATTACTGGTTGAAATTCTATAGCTCGCTTGATGTAGGGTATTATCACACTGGGGTAACAGCTGCTTTTAATAACTATAAATCCACATCAGCATGGACTCACATGGAACATAACGTGCTGTGAAATTTCTCATTTTTGGAGTGATCTTGCACTGAAACCAGGCATCTTCATCTGAGTCAGTGTAAGTAAAGAGTTCCTATCACTCTGCAGAACTGGGTCAACAATATGATGTTTTAGGTTGATTTTGATCTTCAAATCTTTGAGTGGTTTTCTTGTTAAAATGATGTATTTGGGCATCTCACAAGACAGAGATCCATATATATGTTAAGTAGCCTGTAAGACCCACTTTCTATATTCTAAATCAACTTTTCTGAAATAATTCCAGGCTCTTTTTAAATGTCTTCTAAGCTGCATTGATTATTTCTCCGGAAGCCCTTCCCCATCATAACTCTGGATCTCAGTATGAAAAGAGAGAGAAAGATTTACAAGCCTGTCAAGCTGACTTTAATACATCTCTTGCTCAGATGTGACCCACATGACTTTACCATTGAGCCATTTGGAGTTGTATTGTGCTGTCCTAAGTGGGGGAACATTTCCAAGGCTGCGGTAAATAGCAGGATCCCGTCCAGAAAAATCAATCACAGTTGCAGCATAGAGTTCCCCTCGTGATGTAATCACAGCTGTCGAGTTATGCCGAGGGTCGTATGGGCACCGAGCCACTCCATTAATTCTGTCAATGATTTTGCTGAGATTTCCTACCTGTATTTAAAAGGAGAGAGAATAAAATTTAAAGAGCATCTGACTTTCTTAATGGTATTAAGAAAGAAAAAGAAAAATAATTTGGTTTACCCATGAGTACCTATGAGTGAGCGAATCCTTGATTTTTAAAAATCAAGTAGCTATGAGAATGCAATCTTAGTGATGACTGAAAATTTATCTTTACAGCCAACATTTACCAACGTAAGAAGTTGTGTCTGAGCCTCACTGATCCTACTGCTTTGTACAAAAAGTGATTCCCCAGCCAATAAAGCCCAAACCCTTGGTGTAATCAGGTGCTCCTGGTGCAAGCGCAGGTTTTTAATCTTCTGTAGACACCTCCCGAATACATAGTGGCCTTAAAAAAAATACAAATAAACATTTCTCTGGACCTGCTCCTGCCTCCCTTGAATCCAAAGGGAGTTTTGCCATTTATTTTAAAGAAACTTTAAAATGTTCAGCTCAGGAGCTACTCACAGCTAAGCTTGTCTATATTTCCCATTTTCAGAGCCATATCCAAGGTTTACACAAGCAGCACTTTGTCCAGACCAAACTTGCTCATAACATGAACTGTTTGCTCCCCAACTGCGACACACTCACTGCCCCAAAGCAGCCCAAGGAAGAAAACCAACACAATTTCAGTAAGCTACATTTAGAACATATTTTGTGCAGCCATGATAGCCTGCCAAATGACTGTCCTACCCCAGAGCATGTATTCAACCCTCTCCATCACTGTTAAAAAAGGCAAAACAGACCTGTCGACTGGAACAAACTGGTGAAAAGGCATTGGTACCACAGGTAAAAACCTTCTTGCCATAAACAATCAGCACTCGGACATAGTTCTGGCACTCTTCCTATAGGGACACAAGACAGAGACAAAGGATTTTTGAAAATTTTAGTACATTAAAAAAACATTTGTATTGCAGCAAGACTGCACCTTCCTCAGCTCTAACTTGGGCTGAGGTTTGTTGCCTCGAGCAGTGCACAGCTGTAAGGAGCCAGGAGTCTAAGTTATTTCTGTAACCGTAACCCTGCACAGATCTGGGGTAGGATGTTATCCATCAGGTCAATTTTGTCATAACTACAAGTGTCTCTTTCTGTGCTCTGCTTAGATTGGAGGTGAAATTCTCCCTCTTTCCATGGCGATACTTCTGACCTATTTTCCCAGTAATGCTGCAGCTTTGAAAACATTACCCAGACACCAACTCCAGTGAAGGACAGCAGGTCTGTCTGCACTATAGTTCAAACCACTGCCAGCAGGAAAACAGTGGGAACTTCTCTTTAGTAGACCAGGCTTGTCAGAGAATCGTGTGCTTCAACAGCTGTTACTTCCTGCTCCTAGAGGATTGTGTGCTCAGGATTTCCCATGGTAGAAGGAGTTTCTCTTTCAGTCCAGGCCAGTGAGAAACAGCAAGTTCCCAGTCTCAGCTGCTTAACCACTTGCTGGAACCAACAGGCAACTCCCTCCACATGCCAATCCCCAGTGGTGTGGGGGTCCTGATGTCCCACGCTGTGTTGTGGAGTGCAGATCAGGCTAACTGAGCATCTCCTAGAGTTAAGCAGTAGGGGTGGAGGAGGCCACAGAAAGCAGGACCTTTCTAACCATACACATAGGAAAAGGGGGGTGAGAGACTAGTGTGCAATTCCCAGAGGCAATGCAAGAGGCTGCAGAACCACCTGCTCCAAGGATCACCCAAAGAGCCCCAATGAGCCATGTGCACCAGCCTGCCTGCCCTGGGCCCTGGGACACCTCAGAGGACAGGACATGAGCAATGACTGGCACCCACTTGGCTCCACGGAAAGAAAAGTTGATTATGTTATACCATAAACAGAAAAGGAAACTTGCTAAAAAATAGCAACCTCAGCTGGGTTACTCGGGCTGCTTTGCTTTCTTCCCTCCAATAGATCACCATTTGCCACTAAGTTGAGCCTACAGCTGCAGACACCACTTCTCCCTCCTGTAAGCAGCAATCATTCAGCAAGCTCCTGTCTCACAGTGCTCCATGCTGTTGATCATTTCCCTGAAGACTTCATTTGCAAGACTCAGCAGCGTAAAAACACCTCCTATCATCTGGAAAGGAAGGGGCGTACTTAGCTGGATTACACTATCTTATTTCATTTGCTTTATGGAAAGGATTCAATGTAGAAACCTGCCAGTGTTAGCCACAGATGGCAACTGCATGGACATCATATGTGATCCTCACTTTTGAATGGCACAGACTGCACTCCAGAGCCAGCCCAGGAGCACCTGCCCAGCTTGGAAAGACGCTACTGAGAGCCACAGAGCACATGCTGCCATTCTTGAGGGGCAGCAGGAATCAGATACCCAATGCCTGGCACCCAAAAATGAGAGCTTTGATTCATAGCTGGGTCAACTCTTTTTATTTCGGAAGCAGATCAGTCATGGTGACTGTGCATCAGTCTATCAAACAGGACCTTGAGAAACACTGTACCACTTGCTGTGTGCTGAGAATAGTGGTCCCTTTGCTTCCTTTAAAAAGACAAAGGGCTTGCCAGCCTCTCTGCCCTCTCCTGTCATTGCTGCATGGCGCTGGGAGCCCTGTCAGTTCCTTCCTGCCCTAGACATGTCTGCATTTCATGACTGGGCTAAGTAATTCCTCTTTCTGTAGAGTACAGTTATTCAATCCCACATAATTCTAGTACCACTATATATCTGACTGCAAAGTACTAAAAATTCTTGAACGAATGCTTTAAAAAAAAAGTATTAGGTCATCTCCCAACAGAGCGTTGTTTTCAGAATATGATTGATTTGCCATCTAACCTAGAATGCAGTTCTGTACTCAGATTTCACACAATAAAAGAGTACCCACATGCTCGCCCTCACTGCCACCATTCTCTGCTTTGTGCAAAGTCTGAGCACAGCTTCTGACCTAAAACAGCTAAGTTACATTGCTGGACCCTTTTCTACCTAGCTACTAAAATATATTCCTTACTAAAGCCTTGTCCAGCAAAAATCTAAAATCCTAATTTGGAGGATTAATTTTCTTTGTGCAGAGCTGTATTACAGATTAAAAAACTTCAATTTCTATAAAAATCTTCCCAGCTGATAAGATAGCACACAAAACGAATTTCTGTGGAAGGTCATGTGCTGCAGTCTACTGGCAGTGATGAAGCTGTGGCACACTTTTACTCCATTTTTACTGCCTAAAAATAATGCTGCTAGATGTGGGCCATGTCCACCTGTAGTTGTTCCCATGAGTTAACTGAGCAAGCATTTTCCCTAGATGTGCCTTATTGATGATGGTAGCACCACTCCATGCTCCTGGAGGAAGAGCAATGATAATATGGTCATTTAATGCACTGGTCTCAAAGCAATTTAGACATTTAAAGTAATGTTCTGAAACAGACTCACATTGTCTGTGCTGCTCTCTCAGCTGGGGGAATCGAAACAATGCAGGTGCTAAACTCACTGTGGTGACACATTGGGTTAGATGCCACACACAAAGGTCCAGCTACCAGAGCACATCTCTCCAACCTGCCTGGCCCAAAGCAGAGTACAGTGCTATGAAGCCTCCAACAAAAGCAAAGAAACAAAAACACTTAAATGCTCCAGCTTGCAGGATTTTTCTCAAGACAGGGAGATTTAATTAGATCCTCTTAGTACCCTATTCTCAAAATAAATATAAATATATAAATAAATAGCAAGGAACAGCCTTCTCTCTATGTTCTTTAAACCAGCCTGGTTTTACTCTGAAAAGTCATTCAATACAGTGCTCTCTGCAACAAATCATAGCTGAGGCAACTGGTCAGTAAAATGATATCACAAACCCCTACAGAAAATAGGAGCTATTTAATGCAGTTTCTTCCATGTGTCTGGAAAACTCTAGGCACACAGGAAGCAAAAATCAGATGGGCTGTAATATAAGCAGAAAATTTGGCAAGTTTGAACCCACCTCTGTCCAGACAAGACAATATTTGGATCCTGCTCTCACATTCTGGAGGAGACAGTAAAATCTGTGTATGATCAGTCTGCAAATCTCATCCCCAGAAGATATTACTGGGATCAAGAGATTAAGGTTTTAAATAAAGGGGGAAGACTGCATATTTATATGGTTAATAAGAATAACTCAGTTATATTAGCGAGGATTATTATTAAACATATGGCAGAGCTGATAAAAACCTGTGGCTCACCACTAAATAATTGAGCATATTTCAGATTTTCCTATGAATTGCATGTTACATACTTGGAGGTTCTTGCTCCTTCCCAAAAATTACCTGGTACTCATCCCTTTATTGAGACAGGGCCATACATTTAGAAGGTATCACTTTTCTCCAGTCTAATGACCCTTGTTTTCCTAGTAAGGAAGAGGACATGACTTCTAATGTCCAACACTATAGGCCACAGGATCTCACAGTCAGAACAAACTGCACTGAAGCCCCTTCCTGCCACCTCCTCAGTTTAAGCCTATTCTCATTTATTTATTTTTTGTAACATTCAGAATTACTGTTCATGAACTGTCTGTGAATGTTCTATGTCCATGACTGTGGACAGGACCAGGTCTCTTTCTAGCTCACCAGGCTGTGTCTAGAGACACCAGGTTGCTTTGAGAGCACAATTCAAACATGAGAAGCAAGAGTGGTGCCCTGTTACTGCCTTCATTCTTGTGGACAGATCGGCAAAGGGAGGGGCTGACCTCCTGCAGCTTCCATCTGAGGTAAAATTTAAAAAGTTTCAGGCTGCTGAAAATAAGACAGCTGTAGATGCTTCTTTGTTGTTTATTCTGTCATCTCTTAACACCACAGTTCTAATATGTTATAAACCCTTAATCTCATTGTACAGACCCATTTTTCTTTGGAAGCATAGCTGTATACAGGCACTACTTTAATGGCTTGCTACTTTATATTAAATAAACTACTCAAGCCCTGTTGTCAGAGATCTCCTTTTTAATTACTGGTTTACACTATTTCATCACATACTGATATATTTTACAGTTTTACACTGTATGAGAAAAATAGATGTTGCAGACAGTCTGCCATGCTAAATAGAGAAACACAGATTCCTGAAGCACGACCTGGAGGTCAGAGAATCAGACAGCAGAATGCCAAGTTACCCCTTCTGTGACCCTTTAGAGTGCAGCAAACATTTAATTTATCTGCTGCAGTTTATCCCAATTTATTAAAAATTTATCAAGAACCAATTTCATTCTTGAGCACTGCTATTGATACAGTCTTAAATATCTGTATTTACTTCTATGGACAAGCAATTCTGTTACTCAGTTTAAACCAAGCCCCCAACCAAACTACCCTTCTCCTCTGAGTGGAACAGATAGCAAAGAGAATTGCTAAGGATTTTTCCAGCCAAATGTTCTTTAACAGACTTCAAATTGAATTTATCTGGGGGTTGATTCTGCATTGATAGCTTAGCAGAAATAATAGGAATGTAGGTTCAGGAAGGTAGGAACAGTTACCAAGGGGATAAAAATAGCTGATGGCCTCCCTGTTATTTCTGTTTCCCCAGGAATTTCTATGATGCCCCCTCTACCTGGATTCTTACTATTCCTAAGTGGTGTGGAGTTTCCCAGTTCCACCAGATAAACAGATAAGCATCCTCTGTGTGGCACATAGCCACTGGAAGGCCTGAAATAGCTCATAACTCCTTTAGGTCAGCAATTTCTATGCACCAATACCATTGCCCCGGGCTGAAGTCTTAGGCTAGGATTTCCCTGCAACCTTGTGCATCCACAGCAACAGGACACCATATGAAAAAGAAAAAAAAAGAAAGAAAGAAAAAAGAAACAGCTATACTGGCAATGCAGTGGGACAACCCAGCTGGATGCCTCTCAGATACTACTCTCACTTCTTTCTTGCTCTAGAAGTGTTATTAGTGCATCCTCTTCCCCCTGGCTACACAAAGCTCTTAGGGCAGAATGTAAGAGCAGACATTTTTCACTATCATTTTCACAAATGGTTTCTTTACACGGTTTAAAATGATGGTGTGCTGCTTTTGGAACATTAACAAATAATTTGGTGCTTAGACAAAAGAAATACCTAAGTTCTAATGTTTAAAAAGCCACAGTTTTCCATGTCAGGCAAAATTCCTTAGATGTGGTGGATGGTGACTGTTATGAAGAGACAAACCAATTACAAACTAGGAACTGAGCAACTCCTAATGAAATTAAATATACCTTTCCCCCTTCTGCTCTATCCATCATTCATTTTAACTACAACCTCTGGACGATTTCATTTGGAAGACACAAAGAGAGGCAACATAACACTGACTTTGTGCTCTGCACTGTCTCAGTAATGTGGATGTTTTGCAGGGGACAGTTTAAATATATTGATCATGCTACACTTTAGAAATGCTGCAAAAATAAGAATGATTACTTGTGGAAGCCAGCATGGCTTTCCAGAGACACGGCAAGCAAAGCACGTACACTTCTTTGAGGAAACCACGAGTTTTAGTTGATAAAAATAACATCAATGACAGAGACTTTTCTGAGGTGTTTGTTTTAATACTACATGATATATTACAGAGAGTTAATTTTAAAATCAGGTTCAGGAACTTGTACATTAAGTGATTAAAATCTGATAAATTACCGTGATGAAAAAATATCCTTAAAGTGAAATCACTCATAAACTTGCTGTTCTAGTGGAGCCCCAGCTGGGGTGGTACCAGCCCAGTATCAACATTTTTCTTAACAAACATTTAACCTAAAGATGGCAAAAGTTGCAACTATCAGTGGGGCCAATGCCTCACTGTATATATATATATATATATATATATATATATATATATATATATATATAATGACATGTGCCAGGATGGTTGGTGAGCTGGACCTAACAAAAAAATAATACATTTTTAAAAGATATTATGCATTAAAGAGGAACAAAAGAGCTTTATTTATAAGCATGGAGATTACATCCCAAGAGTAGTAACTGTGAAAAGGATTTAGTGGTCACAGTGGCCAGGCAATTCTGCATTATGTCTTGTGGCAGGGGAGCTTACAAAACTGCCATGTGTATGAACAGAGGAGGGTGGAAGGCTGTTTTAATCACACTCAGGCATTAGAGAGATTGACAAGGGAATACAGGTGAAAAATTGGAGTGTGCGGAAAACAGACAAAAAGTATTCAAGGGCAGTAGAAAAATTACTTAGAGAAAGAGGCTTGGAGAACTCATCTTTTTACTTTATCAAAAAAGCTGAAGTACTGCATTGAAAGGAGCATATAAGTGCCTCTGTAAAATATAAATATTGATAGCTAAAGGGCTCTTTAATTTAGCAGAGAAGGGCAAAATGAAACCCACCCACTCAAAACAAGCCAGATCCAAATAAAAAATAAAGTACATGTTACCAGGGAAGATGATCTGCCATTAGAACAATCCGGAAAAGCACAGGGAGCTCATTTGCTTCAAGCCTTCAGTGCAAAACTTTCCATTTTTTTTCAAAAAGGTACAGCAGACAAACACAGGTACTGAGCTCAGTTTAGGAATAAGCAAGTGAAATTCATGGCCAGAGGTGCTAGAAAAAATAGTACCTTCTAATGTCATATCTGAGACCCAGATTTTTCATCTGCCTCTTCTCTAGACAATTGGTACTCAAATGGGAAGTAACTATTAGATCATAACAATTACACTTCTGTGATATGCATTTTGTGGCTTTTATTCTTGTACTTCTTGCTTTTGTTAGGGTACAGCTCTGTGCATTTTAGGAAGAGAGTTTCTAAGCAGCAGGAAGAACCTTATTTAGATACTCAACAGGCACAATAAAAAAGGCATTTTAATACACGAACCAGTTTTGAAAGCTTCACCTAAAATACATACTTTATTAAATGGGCAAGGAAAATGTACCAGTCATATAACTTTGGCAAACTACACTGTGAATTAATGTAAGATCCAAAGGTTCTCCTTATTTCTAACCTCTATCACCAACATATCTAAGTACCTGACAATCCCTAACATATTTGTCATCAAAGCATCTGTGCTGGGTAGAAACCTGCCATTAGTCAAGTTTTGACAAAACAGAGCTGAGGCAGACAGAGCTCTGCACCTTGTACCACCATTGCACAGCAGAATCAGAAGTGTTCACAATCATGCTGCCCTCACCTGCTGCATTTACCCAGCCAAGGGCAGAGAGCCTGGGTCAGATCTGGACTTAGCTGGAGTAGAGCACTTCATCAGCTGCCTAGACTGAGCTCAGTGTTTTTGAGCTGGTGTTGAGTCAGTTCTCTGCAGTGAAACTAACAGTGAATGTATAGGGAGACTCAGCTGTGGACACACAGGTAGAGTAGATACAGACCTGGGAGATCAGTGTTTGCTTAGCTACTGCAGAATCCTTCTGCCTTTGTAGTTTCCTGTCTTCTTGTCAGAGTCTTGGTCAACACCTCTGTTTGCCATTAATTGTATGTCAAAAAGTGCCTAACATTCTTCTTAACTACTGTTCCTCCAAACTTCACTCATGGTCACTGCACCTACTAAACTATTTCAAACTCTGTTTCATAATAAGCATAAACTCAGCTTTGCTCATGAAATTTTTTTGCAAACCCTTTGCAGTGTGAGAAGGCAGCAGTGAAGATACTCAGACCATTGCTTACTTTTGGCGTAACAGTAACAAAGATAGATTGAAATTACCCTAGAATTTGTTCAGCCACATGTATGGTTTTATCCAGGGGTTCACAAAATATTTCTCGGTTATAAATACAAATTCTTCATGAACAACAGGATACAACTTAAACCTCACAGACTTTACAGTGGAAGAAAAGAGGAAAACCTTTCTTTGCACATCTAAAGTGCAAATATCACAAATTCAAAAATTCCTCATGTCTTGAACTTTGGAGTTTTTCAATTTTGTTCTACTTCTCATTGCTGGCTGTGTTTGGTGTTTGCCCATCCCAACCCATTTTGCCTCCATGCTGATTTCCTGCATAATGTAGTTTCTACATGAAACTCCAACAGGTGTTCTTGGAAACCCATACTCCTGTTCTCCACAGATACATGAAGCAAATTGTTGCCTATCTGGCCAAACTCAAGCTACTTTTATTTTTTGTATATACAATATAGTAATCACATGAACTTTATTGTATAAAAATAATGTTGTCAATGGAAGGTCAGATAATTCTGTGTTTAAAGCAAACTGGAATGTGGCAGATTCCAGCATTTTGGGCCAGCCACACAATCATTCTCTGTTTGATTGTCTGTGTCCAAGCAAAAACTGTGCTTATTTTTTCTTATATTTTGTCCAGCTCTTCTGGTTTGGACTGACAGCTCTTTGCAGTGTTATATTAAAGACAATGGACACCCTCTCAGTTGAGGATTAAAGATTTTTGAATATCACTTTGAAAAATCAAAAAATTCCCTGCTTTTAGATAGATGCCTTAATTTTAGCTTCTCAGAAGGGTGGAAAGGCCCCATGGCTGGATCAGAAAGTCCCTGCAAACTCTGAACTTCTGTGATAGCATGGGCAAGTTGAAGCAATTCCTACTTCAAAGTGCAGTTTAACAGAGTGCACCTGCCTCCGAAGCAGCTCTGTGATATTCAACCTGAACAGATTGCAGTGTGTGTGCAGATTCAATTCTCACTTTCCAGGGAATTATACAACTATGAACTCCAGCTGCAAGCAAACATTGAATCCCGTGTGGCTGAATGCCAGTGGCTCATTGCTGAGGACCTGGGCTAAGCCAACCTGCCTGGCCTCACACTCCTCTGCAGGATGCTACCCCTGGCTTGCCACCACTCTGCTCCCTGATGTGTCACAAATTGTGTCCTCTCCAGAAATGAAATCACCTCTCAATTTCATACAGAGCAAGTGTAATAACTTGGACAGGGGGCCTTTGAAGTGGCTTGCTTAGTGATGCTTATACCCATGTGGCAGTACAACTAAACTGCTGCAAATTTGCAAACTCAAACTGGTGTCAGACATTCTCTGTGTGGATTTCACATGTTGGAAATATATTTACCCATAACATCATTGTAACAAAGCAAAACTTACCTCTGTTTTCCCTTTACTTTGACAGGACCTCCTGGTGTCCTCATCTGAACCCCATGCTGTTGCCTGAAAAACCAAAATGCACAAGTCACACAAGAATGCCACCAACCACCATGTCTGGAGACTCCCAAAACAAAAGCAAGCATCTCCAGCCAATTTACACAGCCCAATTTAAAAGCAGCATTGTGACAGTAAACATGTATCTAACTCCCACTGTGCTCACAGGGCACAAAAATGATAAATAGATGAGAAGTTCAGAGGCGGTGGCAACTGGAATGTTCACAGAGGACAGACTTTAATTTACATGTAAATACAACTTTTGATCATCATTCAGCTGGAAGGTCCAAGACATAAGCCCCACACACCAAGTCATCATGTTCTTTTTTAAGAAGATAGTGCTGTATAAACCCCCAGCTTTCATTGCCAAAAAAGAAAAATTCCCTACAGCAAAGTCCAGCAGTTCTGCACAAAACTGTTGGTCTTCTTAAATTCACCCCCATGATTATCACCCTCTAAGTAACCCTGCAGTGAATCAAGCTGAATCAAAACTGGGAGCTGGCAGATGAAACCCAGAGAGATGGGAAGACGGAAGAAAGGTTGACGGTGAGTTGTGATGCCAGACAACTGGGGTCAGGTCCTGAGGTAGAGCAAAACACATTAGGGCTGAGGGCACTATTGACTGGAGGATGAGAGCGTGTGGGGTCCCCAGCACCTCTGAATGCTTCAGAATGAAGAGGCCTCATCCTTCAGAAGAAAAGTCAAGGCCAGAAAAGCTGCATTAGAGAGAACTTTTAGATTTAAAATATTTAGCAACATATCCAACTATTCTGTGCCCTCCCCAATTTTCCTCCCTTCAGCACTTTTTAAAAATAGTCCTAACAAATTCAAGCAGGTATTGTTAGCTGGAGGTGAAAATACATATAAATATCCATACTATACATAATACATCATTCTGAGTACCAGAAAAACAGCTCTGTTTCATAGAGAAAGACCAGGCTCACAAAGTTGAGATAAAGATCCAAAGCTCCCTTAACAGAGCCAGGTTTTCTTTATTTTTATTTTCCTCAGTCCATTACCAACAAAGGAAATAGCTTCAAAGTTTGGTGTGGATCTGAACTCTTCTTGAACTCCTCACTGCAGCCAATATGCTTTTAAACCCTAGGCTGCCATAGAAATTGTCCTCTTGATACATGATAAATCCAGTTTTTTTGCAGGAGAAAGTTGGGAAACCACTAAAAAGAGAGGATGAATTTTCCCACTCCCAGCTCAGGTCCATGAAGACATTCATTCAGAACTGCAAAAAATGCAACCAGCCAGGAAATGCATTTATATACAACATTTAGGGAAAGGATATTTCTCTCTTGTTCAGAAGGGGGAAAAAAAAGCATCTCTCCATTAGCTGAACATTCCATTCAGTTTGACTTGAAATAATGACTTCATAAGCACAGGCAAAGATCTGGTGAGAGAAGAGCACAGCTCTTTCCCTGGAAGCCACTTGGGAAATATCTCCCATATACTGCAGTCCAATACAGGGTGGAAACCAGAAGCTTGTGCCTCAGAAGTGTTTTTGTGAGAGCTGGGATAAGTCCTTGCTGAAAGGGATCACTCAGTCATATCCTGAGAGGGAATGTCACTGGATGACAGAGCTCACATTGTAAGCCATCACAGGAGAGCAACTAGTTTTTCCAGCTGACTACCAGGAGCCATTGACATCAGCAAAGCAACTGCACAGTAGGATTTTGATCTGTAATCCCAGCTCTAGCCCATGCACCTTATAACACAGTGTCTTCATACCTTCAGTCAAGTTTTGACAATTTTAATTTAAAAAGTAAAAAAAAAAAGATATTCAGAAAAGAGATCACTTATTGTGAGGCCCTTCTTCCCATTTTAAAACCAGAGACAGAGAACTTTCCATTATATAGCCCAGTTCACTGTAATATTGCTTGACAGGAGAAAATGAAAACAAAAATTGTTGGTTGATTCAGCAATCAATGCTGCTTCTCTGCAAATACTCTGGGTCATCTGGGATTGCAGCAGAGCAACACAGAAGAATTTGGCCTTCCATGGGTCACCCAGCTCTTCCTGCCAGACACCTGCACCACAGAACTTGGAGGCATGTTGCAAACATAGCTCTAGTCAGAGCACTGCTCTCCTCCAGCTATGTTCTAATGCGCCTAAATGTTTTCTCTTATTAGGCACAAAGCCCTTCAGCCTTCTGAAGCACTACCTTGATGAGTAGTGGTAAAGAAGATCTTGGTGATGGCCCAAATTACAGCAACATGTTGTTTGTGACTACACCATTAGTCAGGGTGCACTTCATTAGAGCTAAGAGGATAATTAAGCAATATGGCAATCCAGAGCATGTTTTACAAGTCCCACACATGCCTTTGGCAGGACAAGGGGGAGCTAGCTTGAGGGCTGAGTAACTCCAGTGACCTCTGATAACTCAAAGAAAATATTCACGACCCTGCAAAGCAGAACATCTTGACAATAATAAAAGTATAATTGCAAAGCCAAGAATCTAATGGGCACTTAAATATTTGTAGTGCAAGGTCCACTGACCTACAGACTAGACCAGACCTTGTGCAGGACTCCCAGGAGCCTGCACACATCTGTGGCCATGGCCTGTGGCTCAGACCTGGCTAGGCTCAGACCTCTGAGCCTGGGGCTTTCACATGAGCTCTCCAGCATTGTTTGGTTTCTTTACTTGACTGATCAGCTGTCTTTTCAGGTCAAAATGTCCCGCCCTTGTTTCCTCTGTTGCCTTGGGCTACTCTAAGCAAACTCCCTGTGGGATGCTGGTGATCTGTGTCTTCTCACTGATGTATCCAACCCAAGCCCCTCCTCTAAAGATGTTCTTTCTTTGCCTTAGATCCATTTTGCCCCAGGATCAAACTACTGGACATTCGACAGAGCAAATTTCAGAAAGATTTCTCTGGGGTGCATCTGTGTCTACCCATATATTTATCAGGGAGGCAGAGACCTCACAGATCCTTACCTGATCATAATGCTTCTCAAAATCCAGGTTCATGAACAATGGTTTAGGTGCCTCCCCTCCCTCTCCTTATCTCCCTCAATAAACCAATTTTTTTTAAACTGCTTTAACTGTCTCTGCACACTTGGATGAGGTACAAACTGTATCCACCAGATGTTTTCGGTCACTCTGTTGGGATATCATCCTGAATTTATGATTAATTTTCTCAGTTGTCTGAGACATTTCAGTTTCCCAGCCCCAGAAAAAACATCTGGGATGATTTTATGCCTCCTGCTACATGTGTCAGTCAAAAGCAGTACACATCTCTGGATCCATATGTAATAAAACAATTTTCATGGCATGGGTTGTGGAAGACAGTCTGGATGACGACGTGACAAACCTGGGAGCAGGGCTATATCCAAATACAGGACAGTATGTACTAGCCATGTGCTTAAGCAAACAGCTTTTTAGGCTGTCAGGGTGTCAGCAATTCCTCCCATTACATCCTTATAGAGAGGACTACAGCTTCTCATGCTACCTCCTTACAAATTCTCAAATACTTCTTCCCTCATGCATTTCCAGAAGAAATGCAGTTTCTAACAGTGTTTCCAGTGACTTTGAGGACCTTCCCTATAACCACATGGCCCACTTATGGGGGTACCCAGATTCATATGCCATGTGAAAGGAACAGCTCAGGGCTGCAGCTGCTGTGCAAGATGAGCCATGCAAACCACAGGCAGGAATGCCGCCACCTGTGCAGACACCAGAGGAAAAGCAACTTTGTCCCTGAATTGAAAATGCAAATAAATGTTCTTTCCTTCAGCCTATTTGCAAAGACAGCTGGTCCTTCACATCTCCGTTTCTTGAGTTCTATGCAGGCAGATTTTCTCAATTATTAAAAAAAAACCAAAAAAACCCCACAAACTTGCATGTTTGTGCATTATTTTTGCATTTTTAGAAGTCAATGGAGACAATCACAGAGAAGCATTCATGTATACAATCACATGTACCCGGTGCGACATTGCCCAACTAGAAATTACCAGAAGGGGCCACGATAGCTAAGCCTGTTCAGTGCATATCTGAATATTAAGAGGTCACATCCAGACACAGAAAGAGTTAATGTCTCTCCCAGTAAATTATAAGCATCACAGTTTGCTACCAGTTCTGACTGCAGATCAACAGTGCTCTAGAATTCTAGCTCATCATGTGCTGTCACATCAGTTATTCAGCACACACTGCTGAGAGAAGCTTTCTAGATACATTTATTTAATTACCTGTACACCCCAGCATTGGCTTCCAAAGTACCTGCCTGTCACTAGCAAGTCTTGTTATCAATAGTTATGTGCATCCTCAACTGTTAATGTGAACATTTCTTAGACTTCGATGGACGAGCTTTTACACTCAGGTCAGCAATTTATACTTCAACACCACAATATAAATTTATAGATTAAGCATACACTAATCCCTGCACTGTACTTGCACAATAGAGGTAGCAGGTTTTCATGCAAAACAAAACCATTACTTTAAAACTGGAATGCTAAGATTGGAGGAGACTATGTTACATGCATATTTATCAATTAAACCCATTGTTAATTAGACCTATCCAAGGTGTTTTATTACAAACCTATCCATCTGTTACCAACCTCATCTCCATGAAACAAGTGCCCCATGCAAACCACTTTGACACCTGCAGACAGACCCACAACCACGTTGTTCTCTCCTGTTAGGGGAAAAGTGTACCATACCAGAATGCACATTGTATATATTTGAAAGGGAACAAAAATCACTCAAGTACAGCTTACTAGAAAAAAAAAGAAAACAAACTCAACAAACAAAACCACCACAAAACAAACAAGCAAACACCCCCTAAATCAGGTACTGATTCTGTGAGATGCCAGCTTTTTCTAGAAGGTTCTGTGCTCCTCAGATTTCTGCTACTGTCAGCAGATGCAGAAGCAAAAGCAGCACCTTGTATCCCAGGCTCGGATGTGCAGGAATTGCTGACGCAGGAGTTTCCATCTCCATGAACACCCTGCAGTGCCCACAGGAGACTCCTCAACATGCCCACAGAATGAAAGGTGATTTTGGTTCTCTGCTTGTGCTGCGAGGGCACCCCGAGCAGAGCCTGCCAGTCACATCTCCCTTTGCTGAGTTATGCATGAGGAAGGAGGGCAGGAGGTGCTGTGTTGTGACAGCTATTGTACACTAGAGACCTGAGCTGGCAGAGTTATTCCTTTCCCACTGTATTTATTTACGTCTTCCTTTCCAGTAACCGTACAAGGCACTAGCATGTTCAGAAAAAATGTACTTCTGGAAAAAAAACCAAACCAACAACAAAAACTTGCTTCCCATATTCCATATACAGGCCAAAAATCTCTTCATCTCTTATTTACATTCACAATTTGTTTTTTGGATCAGCTCATTTCACAGCAAGGTATGGAAGCTTTTCTTCAAGTCTGCAGAGAGAAGAACATGGAAGGACTGTGTTTCTGCCCTGCATTTAGAATCTGCCAACTTCAGTGTAAATAAAGCACATGTTTACACACCCTACTGGACCAGTTTAGCTTAAGCACATTCTTAAGGACTTTGCTAAATTGGGGTGCAGAGTCACACCTGCAGTGGCAGCTCAGAGGCTGGTTCCTTCTCTTAGAAGATGCCAGCCTCAATCTTCCCATCCATACTGATGAACAGATTTCAGACCTCTAAAACATCACCCAGAGACTCTTGCTGGTCATGACAAAGCCATTTCACAAGTGTTTCATTATGTTTCTATATACTTTTTAGTGTCTACATAACATAGCAGCAGTGTAGATCTACTCTTCCCTGAGCAAATGCTGCAGTATTTAAAAGAAATTGATAAATACTGGGTTTTAGAGCAGTTTGAAGAAAAAGATCTTTCAAAGAAGTTCTACAGGCTGGATGCAGAAAATCCATGAAGAGGTTCTTTCATTTAGATGATGCTTACAGTGGAAACATTTCTACAACACTTTAGGAATTTCTTCCCTATTTAATCCTCCAGAACTTCTCCATAAATACTTCCTGTTTTAGTCTAAAAGTGGAAAGTTAAATTCCCTTTCTGAAGCACTGGTTTTTGTCTCTTGAGGACAAGGAACATTTACAGTGCTCCATAAATAATAACTTTTTGAAACCTAACTTCCTTATAATAAAGAACAGTAGCTTAATACCCTAGAGGCCATTTCTGAAGTTCCAACACTGGTAATTTATCAAAACTGTGATAAGCATGCCTGATAAGAAGATAACTAATACCAAAAAGAACAGAATGCCAAACTTCAATAATTAGTTCTGCTTCACACTGCAGTATACAAATTGCAAATCACTGCTGCGTGCAGTGACAGGTATGAGGAATGATCGTGGAATTCAGCCAGTTCATTGCGGGGAGAGGAGGGGGTTTGGATGAAGGGAATTACATTATGTGTTATCAAATTATTAATTGATTTCCCTTAAGTGATCTCAGATCCTTCAGAATGTGGTAAAACTCAATCTGTTTCCTCCATTTAAACTTGCAATGCCAAACAACAGACTGGCCCAGACACATGGCTCTTCTGGAGCAGCTGGACAGTAACTCATCTGGGGAGGACCTCAAATGTAACACTTGGAAGATGAAGGTGGGCAAACAAACAAACAAGTGAAAAAATCCACCGGTGGGTTTCATTCCTATAACCTTAATCTCTGAATCGGACCCTCTTTCTACAAACAAATGTCAGCATCTCACTGTACAGGGACTTCTCTTGGCCTGGAATTTATTGGCTGCTGAACACAATCGCTGACTCTGCTCATGCCAGAGAAGAAGTGGATGCTTCATACTGGCATGGTAAGGATGGAATAATCCATCAAAAGAAGGATGTGTTCATTTTAAGAATGGATATTCCACTCAGTTCCAGATAGTACCATTTTTGGATATTCATGATTCTCTATCTTAAAGGGAAATGCAGTAGTCTGAGGTACATTCCTCTGCCATGGTTCACCTATTGTGCAAAAAAAAAATTTTGTTCATCAGCACTCAACCAGTAGAAAGGGAGGAGTGTTTTCAAAAGACTTTGTTTTCTTGGTTTCATTCTTAAGTCTTGTTGATTTACAGTAGTCTGTCCTCTCAATTTATGTTTCCAGACACAGCTGGACAGAGCACCACTCTAACATCTGGAAGAACAGGGCCCCAGACCCCAGACAAGGGAGCTCTGCTCTTTTGATCAAGTTATCCCAGCCTAAATGAGGTCCTGTACCTCAGCTGAGTCACAGTCACTCACCCTGTTCATGGTCCTGCTGCATCTCAGATGAAAGGTAAAATGCTTCACAGTTTTCCTCCTTCCTGTGCACAGCTCTGCAGCAAGCGGGTAAGCTCCTGTACCACAGTTGGGTGTCTGAGCCTAAAGGCACAATCTGCTCTCAACTGCAAATGTTATTCTTTCAGAGAAAGTTCTTAGCTGCTGTGAATTCCTCTTTGTTGGTCAATGCTACTGATTTTCTCTCTTCCTCAGCTTCAAAATCCCTTGTTATTTACTTGTATTATAGAAGCACATAAAGGAGTGAACTGAGATTGTGACCCTGTATTTCTAGGCAATATACAAACATGCTGTGGGAGAGAATTTCTGTCTGAGAGTACTTACAATCTAAACAGAAAACACAGGCACATGGGAGGAAGGAAAAACTAGATGCACAGAGAGGTCAAATGACTAGGAAAAGCCACCGAGCATGTCAGAGGTAGAGATGAGCACTGACCTTTGCTCCCTTGAGGACTAAAAACTTTCCTGTCTAGCACAAATGAGTTCTTAGACAGCATTTTTTTGCTAGTGTCACAAAATACATCCACTGAATCAGTGGTGCATGAGGGAGTGGGGTTAGAGATTAGAACAATGGGCAAGATTCCATGCATCCTGTCCTTTTCTTTCTGACATCTTGGGGCATGGCCAGTCTTACCTACAAAAAGAAATTTAAGTTTTTGTGCCTTCAGCTTCCATTTGCCCTGCAGGAAATCCCATTAAACAACATAAATTCTGTAAATCTGACACTCCCCCTCTCTGCAGACAGGTAGGAATTTACTGCTCCAGACTATGCATTCCCTTATCTGAAAGGAGCATTGTATGAAGCTTAACAGATCATGGTTTCTACAGTGTACCCAAATGGAAGCACTGTACAAGTCCAAAGTCTTATTATTAACGACGATAGTCTAAAGATTCAGTAAAGAACATTTGATACCAAGCAGTAAAACTAAAATAGTGTTTTCTAAGATAAACAACAGTCATGTACAGGTTACAGCTTTTTTCAGCTCTTCAGGAATTTTAATGTACAAAGAACACGTTACAATGGAGCAGCCGGCTGAGTCTTAGGTGCTGCCAAATTTAAGTTCATATTTGAAGCAAGAAGATTGTTTTGCCACTGCTTTAAGTGTATTTTCAGTAACTCTGCTGTAAAACATTTGTAACTTGGTGCTGAATGCCATACAGAGGAGAACTTGAGCTTTTTAACATAACGGAACTTTGTCATCCAAGTGTGTAATTTTCATAGGACCTGTGAGCCTCCACTGCAGGACTCCCAGTGCAAGCCTGTGTAGGTACAGCCTTGTCAAAATGCATTATAAGCAAAGTGCAATAGTAAATGGGGCATCAGGTAGCAGTGGACAGCAGAGCACTGAGAGACAACAGAGCACAACCACACAGAAGGGAAAGGTCACAGCTCACCAGCCACATAACTCATTGTGACGTTTTCGGAGCCAGAAGAGTTTTATCATATCAGGGATGGGATTCTTCTAAGACCCAAAGGGGACACATGGGAGAAAGCAAGAGGAGAATGTACATTAACCAAGGGCAAGAGAAATGCTGACTTAATGGGCTGATTCAGAGTGGGGTAAACTTCTCACTGACAGTGATAAGAAGGTTTGTGGAAGACCCTTAAAGTTAACACAAGCGCTAATGCAATGCCACAAGGATACGTCCAAAGAGAGGGGAAACAGTGTAAGGGTACAAAAATGCTGGAATGCAGAGCTGCCCATAATGATACAGAAAGGGGCACACACTCTGCTCTGCCTGTGTGTTGAGCCTTGACAATTACATATTTACACACCAATGTTAGATGAACACGCCAACACAATGCTTTGGAAGAAATATACAGCTCTGAAGAAGAGAGATAAAGATAGCGCTGCATTTCTGTTTCCACTATCTAGTGTTTGTATTTTTATCATTCTATGTAAAGAAAAATGTCAGTCTGTGACAATGATTTCATTTAGCTGGTGATCTACTTCCTTTTGCTTGAAAGTGCTTAACAGTGCAATGATTTAGTTGCAAGTTCTATATGGGAATGCTTATCTTTTTTTGAAAGCTATTGCTTTTAAGCATGAAAAAGCATGGATGGGGCCAAATATAAATTGACAGTCTCAGTAAACTGGGATGATAGTGAAAAAAAGACCTTGAAGCTCTCACCTATAGCCAGTTTAGAATGAATGACATCTGGAACTGGAGAACAGCAGAAGGGATGTTGGGGAAAGATGACAATGTTTTTCCTATTAGTGAAGATCGAAAGCATACAGAAACTGAGATGAGACTTTCAACACACTGGGTAATTAATTGCCACAGTAGAATTTGGTTTCTTGCCATGTCACATTCAGTTTACAGCTTAGGATAACAAACATTTACAAAATGTACTGGAGATTACAGAGACATAAGATTATATGTTAAATCAATAAAATAACTAAACAAAGAGGTTAAAATATACTCAGAGGAAAATAATTAAAGAAAAATTTCACTGCAGTCAAACACAGGTCAGGAATACAAGTACAGCTGATACACAGGCAGGTGCAGTTGTCACTGGCCAGGTGGGTATCACATTGCACTATTTCTCATAGCACCAGCACTGTTTATTCTGTGAAGAACAGGCTCTGTTTTGGGGTTTCTTCAGTTGGTACAAACAAGGTACAACAAGCTATTTCTAAGAAGTGAGCCAATGAATGTAGCCACAGCAATGGTTTCCCTTGATATAGTGGAGGCAATTCTTCTTTTGAGGCTCCTCTACCGCCAAAAGATGTCCATCTCCACCCCTTTATGTTCTTTGGCAGAGTTGCCATTCAGAACCAAATCTCTCCTTCCTCTTTGTGGGCTCTGCTGATAGATGTGACAAGACTTCTAAGCAGCCTCCTCTTACTGTTTCGCACAATGATTTCTGCAGTAGGAGGTTCAAAACCCCTTCCAATGGACCAGCCCATATTCAGAACAAAATCAATTTACCATGGCTATAGTCTCCTTTGTATTTCTGCATCAAGCAAAGCGATTTTGTTCTCCTTCATTTTTCTGTTCTGGGTTTCCCTGCCATTGTAACTCTCTGAAGCTCAGTTTATGGAGAGATGTTAAGGGTTCTCCACTATACATTTTTTGCAATCCCTCCCCCTCTGCTTTTGGACAAATGCTACACAGTCAACTGAGTGCAATTTTGTGCACCACATTAAGGGTTTAGCTATGAAATGCAATCTTTCCATATATGCTTCAAACTGAAAATGTAATCACTGAAGCACATGTGAAATGTCTGTGTTTTACCAGCTTTCTAAAGTAGGGAAGTCTTGCATTATTTATTCCTCTCCAGGTTACATCATTGAATATACTTGTTCAGCATTTATTTGTTTGTTTTGAGAAGAAGCTAAAATAAGTTTGAGGAACTGTCCAATTTGGATCTGATTCTTACAACAATTAGGCTAAGATTCAGGAATCAAAATCAGCACTTCCTGTGGTATTAAAGAGACTAATGAAGAACTAAGATGACATTTTCACTGTTCTGTGCCTCCTGTTTTTCTTTAGGGAAATCACATCCATTGCATTGGGGGGTGCTAATACTCTTTCAGATGACAAACACTGCAATATATTCTCATTAAAATTGTGTAAGAGGTTGAACGTGGTTTGAGTCTTGCCTTGGCTTGGGAAAAAAAATAGAGGGCAGTGCACAATTTAACAAATAAATGTGCATGTGATTTATTTTATCCTATCAAAATTCTTTTCTTGTTGTGCACTTACGCTTGGTGTAGTACAACCAAAAAGAAAAAAAAAAGGCACTGGAAATCTTTAATTAAGTGAAAGCTGCATTATTGAGACCAAATGAAAGCTCTGAGACTACTTTAATGAGCCAAGGCCAGTCCTGTGCAAGCCAGAGAGACTGGAAAAGTTTTGCAAGGCAGGCTGAAGACAGAGATTTTGCCTGAACCACAGGAACTTAAGTGAAACCAGACTCTCCCTCTTGCACTTCCCCAGTTTAAAGTAATACTTTTTGAGCTTCAATAATATAGGCAAAAAATTCTAAACCCTCAGCTAAAAAGGAGTCTTTGTACTTCCCCTATTCAGTTCAGCAGATGTATGTGAGAATTTCCATTTGTTTTCTAGCACACCTATAAAAAAGATCCAGATCCTGTTCCTACTGTGATTTTGACATGTACTGCAGAAGCACATGGACTACTCAGCTTCATACTGCTAGGCATTTCTGCTGGAAATTAAAAGGCAATTCTGCCCCAGTGGGCTTAAATCCTAGCATAGAGGTGAAACCCAACATGTGGCTGCAAAAAACAGGCAGAAAAATGAGAGTGACCAGTGAGACGACTGATATTTGCAATCAGGGAGTTCACATGGTGCACAGGCAAGTGTGGTGTAAGCTTCCCAGGAAGGTTTATTGGCAACACATATAGATTTTGACCTTTAGACTCTCTGGCTTCTATGGGGTTTGGTGCTCAGCATCACAAACTGTCAGAAAAAGGCCATTTTTGATAAATCACTAATAACCAAGAATAAGTAGGACCTTCCAGAAATTACCAGGCTGGGCTGGAAGAGAAAGCAATGAAAACTCCTCCATGTTTCATAAAAGAGATTTCAGTATTTTTTATTGTTCTATAGCTACATTATGCATTATATCTCTGCTTTTCTCCACCAGGTGCCTAATGCTCTTGATAAGCTAATTACAGCCTTCTGCTTATTTCATGTCAAGCTTAACTCCCAGTCTGAGCCTAGCCTGCAGTTCTGGCATGTATTTTCCTTAATCTAAGACCATCTGTGCTCCATCAGAAAAGAACACTTAAATACAGAGAAAGTGAAGAACCAAAAGTGTACAATTCCCTGTATCCTGCCTCCAATTCCTCTCCCCAGCATTTCCAATTAAGTGTGAAGCCAACATCCATCCAGTCCTAAATACTCTGGAAGGCTCAGAGGAGGATACACTTATCCACACATGCAGCAATACTTTTCAGTGGTCAGTGGGGAAAGGACAAGCCAAAAAGGACCTGAATCTCTCAATTTCTTCATATCAAGAGCTTGATAATTCAAATACTGCCACATCCCCAGCAATATATGCAGTGGTTAAATCCAGCACTTGATCAGTGTAAACCAAATACTTGTCTCAAAGAAGAGCAAGGAGACAGTTTGGGGGAAAAAAGCAATGGGGTTGATTTATCAAGAATCCAATTGATATTTCTCAAGTCTAATTTTTATTGGAAGTGCACTACAATTTAAATCAAAACCGGACTGCAGTGTCAGGGACAATGGCTCTCCACCACTCCTGTCCCACCACCAAAATTTCAAGTGTTTATACTGTCCTGCCCAGCTGGACACAGCCTCCAGCTGCTGCCACTGCCAGCGACCAGAACCTGACCACTGTGCACAGCATCGATCCTCCCATCTTCCTCCTAAGGCTGGGAAACAGATGCCTTCAGACTCCCTGCTTGGTCTGTCACAGTTTGCCTTGCTTCTGCCTCCTCTTTTCCAACACCAGACGTCAGCACCTGATGCTATAGTAAGCTCTGCCAAGCTTCATCTCAACAAGGAATGTATTTGCTCCTTCTCCTGCAAAGATGGCTCTGGTGCAGTGTCTTTTATTCCTTCCTCCCAGATCCTCTGTTCTGTTCTCCAGTCTGCAGTCTCCTGCCAGCCCAGGATTTATTTTTCAATTTCCTTCAGTTTGAGTCCTGCCCTTACATTCCCATTTCCACATGCCTCTTCCCTCACCTCCTCTCCAGCACATTTGCATTTGACCTCTATGAAGGTCAAAGATTCCATAAATGAGTTTTGAGGATATGCCTTATAATTAAGATGAGGGAATGCAAAATGATTCTACAACAGGCTTTATGCAGCATACTTCTTTGTGCTTCTTCTACCTAACTCCTTTCTGGTGGTTTTTAAAGCTTTCACATTTATCTTCTATTGAAAAAAATATTTTTCTTTTTTTTTGCCTTGTTCTTAAATCCTCAGTAACTGATCTCACACCAAAAGCTACTAAATTTGTAAAAATTATATTAGCCACATACATTTTTTTCTCCTGTCACTGTGTTTACCACTATTATATTTATGAACCATTGATCATTCCTTTCTGCCCCATGCATCAAAATTCTCTCCTCTTAGGCAACTGCAGTGTTTCTTAATATTCTCAGGCTAAGTTAAGATTTTTATTTCCACATTCTTAATAAAGCTTAAATCACTTCTCTCTGGGTGACCTTGAAGCCTATTCAAATGGCTTCAGCCCTCTTAGACCTTTTTCCTTACTTATAAGTAAGTAAAATACTCTTTTTTTCTAAAACTTTAACTTTGCTTTGTCTCCTCTCTGAAATGAATAATTAATAATTAAAATAGTGTATAGAATTCTTGACAGAAAAGTGTTTCTGATGGAAACATATTTTTATTAACCCTCCCCCACATTCCTTCCAAGCTGTTCTCTTTTTTACACAAATTTGCAGGTTTATTCATATTTTAAGTATTTTTATCTGAAGGGATACATTTGTATAGCATTCTTACCCTAGCAGACCCCAACTATTCTATTCTTACATTCAAAGGTTTTCATTCAAAATGTTTAGAAAACAACTAGTGAAAAAGGGGTCCATTTTAAACACATGGACCTGCTGGAATTGCCTAACTGATTATCTAAAAAGCAGAGGTGAAGATAACCGCTTAATACTACATCTACTATGAATCAGAACATGACAATTTTGTAGGCTCACAGTTATGGCAAATTTCCAATATTTACAAGTACATGTAACCACATATAACGTTTAGATCTTAAACAGAAAGCCACATATTTCAGAGCACTTAAAATGGACAAAGTGTCATTATCTCAGCTTCATATCTGGAGGAAGGAAAGCTCAGACTGGGGATAGCTGGAAACCACCTTACCTCTTCACAGCTAGCTGTAAGTGAAGCAGCCAGCCTGTGCTATCCAAACTCTCCTTACAGACAATGGAGAAAAATGTCATTTTTCTGCATATGCCCTTCGCCCAGCTCACCACACTTGGTCTCTGCAGTCTCAGAATAGTCTCTCTACCTTGTCATGTTAGTGACAAAAATGTAACAGATATCTAAACCATGGTGTGGTATCATCTAGAGGAAAGAAGCATTTCAGTGACAGCAGAATAACTGAAGATCATTGCTCCTATTAACTGCTCAAGCTGCAGTGGCACCCAACAACTCATTTATGCTGTACAGCCACATTCCCTCACCCTCCTCCAGTGGTGTAACCCATCCTTTCTTTCCCATTGCCCACCACAGTAACAGGCAACCCACAGCAGCTTTTGCCTGATCTTGTTCAGCTGAAGGTTTGCTGCTGATCCTCCTCCAGCCCTGAAGAAAGGTTTCTGAGGATGCAAACCTCACACGCTATTCCAGTCAGGGTGGCTGGAGATGCCACAGACATAATCAAGGTTGTGCCCATTTACACATCTGTCCTCCTAGCGTGTGGGTTGGGCTCTTCCTTGAGCTCAGCCTGGGGAAGGCAGGTGAAACCTTGGAGGCCAAAGCTCTTTGAGCCTTTCAAAGGATTCAGGGATTCAGCTGCACCTGCCATGCTGAGACAGGATCAATATCCTGTGGGAGTGATGAGCAAACTGTTCCCATCTCAGCTCCCCAGCTCTGGGTGTCCGGTAACAGCTGTGCAGGCCAAGTCTGTGACTGCTCCACAGCTCCAATAATCCCCTCCTATTAGTCATTCAGAACTGCTGCGCTTAAAAGAAGCTGTAAAACACACATCAGCTAAACTGTTACCAACAGAGAAAAGCAGGATTATTTACCTAGGGGAAAAAATCCACACAGTAATATGAAATGTGTTTACTATAAAATATTTTTTTCCTTTTTGTAGAGAGCTCAATAGTTGGTTTTAGAGGAAACGTGAGGTCATTTGTGGGCCCTTGAGAGATGCAAATCAATAAATGGTGATTTTTTTAATGCTCTCATTATAAATGACTGGATGCTAACAGGGTCAAACTTAATCCTGTACAGAGAGCCAGTGCAATGGACATGAATCGTTTAGATGTCTCTTAAGCTCTGCTTTGAGATCAAAATATAGATATTCCTCCATATTCTCAGTCTTTAAAAAGCACCAACCTGCTGCTTTTTTGCAGCAATTGGCCCACATACTCCATCGTTCATCTTGCAAGATGCCCAGTGTGCTCCTTTGTGCTGCCAAGGACTCCCGTGACTTCTGATTTCCAGCATGTGCGGCTCAGCTCCACGCCAGGGATGGGTCGGGACTGCAGCGGCAGCCCCAGCGCCGGCTCCGCAGGTGCGGGGCTCTGCCGGACCCATGCACAGGCAGCATCCCCGCCACAAACCCGGGCTCGCCGAGCGGGGAGACCGCGGCGGGCACCGCCTCGTCCCCAGGACCGGGTGCAGCAGGAGCTGGCTGTGCCGGCGTGCGGAACTCGCCGGGTCACTGCTCCCGCACGGACTGCTCTTAGACAAGGTGCGCGTTAAACCCATCCTGTGCCGCAGCCCTCGCTGACCATCGTGTCACAGCCTTAGCTGGGACAAGAGCGATTCGGAAATGCGTTCTGTGCCTTGCCAGGGAGTACACTAGCCCGTACAGCTAGCAAACAAAGCACTCCCGTGTCTAAAAAATGTCCCCCACACCTAAAGGAATAAGAATTTTAAAAGCATATTTTTGTATAAATCTCATTTTGTATAAATGTTGCCTTAGGTAAGGTGCTGCCTACAACAAGAGGCTGATTTGCCTCTCAGAATATGTGCAGGGCTGGGTTTGTTGACAGCAGCCGTAGGAGAGAGTTTGTCAGAGCAGGGGACGGCCATAAGCACATACAGATCCCCCAAAGGCTCCTGGAGCTGTTGGAGTAGGAAGAGCCCACAGGAAGAAAAAGGGCTAAACATGGAAAACAAAATGTATTTTGCAATGATAAAGGAGCAACACTGGTGACAGGAAATGAGAAGGCCAAGGTATGTATTTATTTTTCTTTTGATTTTCATTTTTTTCTCTTCCCTTTCTAAAGCATGTCTAAAGGTCCAGGTTGTAAGTTGCAAGGAATAAGACCATTAGTCTTCATTGCCTACACATAAAATGCCTGACAGGGTTTTATCAAATAAAGAGTCCAATATGCTACTGTTATCAGTAAGTGACTTCAGCAGCTAATTAAATTCTCAGTTTCTAAATCCTGCTTATAATGTCTGCTGACAAAGACCAAAACCCCTGTAGTAATTTTGGCTTTTAGGTGAGGTGAGGCTGGGAAGGAGGGAATGACAAGTAACACATTACTCAGGGAAGAAGGTTGGCAATCCACAGCTGACATCCATCATATAAACCTCACTTTACAGTGGGAGCATAACAGGGTAGTTCCTTTCTGGATGCAAATCAGCTCCATGGACTCCACTGACGCCAGGAAGGCTGCCCTGCTTAAAATACAAATCCAAACAGGTACAGCTCCTGGACCTCCTCTATAGGGGTGCTCTACCCTATGTATGTGATCCTCTCATGCATGGGTACATATATAAAAATAGATATGTAAATATATATAAAAGAACTTCCTACACCATGCCTAAGTACTCACTTTAAAGAGCAATTAAATTGGTCATGACTAGACAGTAAACTATGAGCCACTTTAGTAGACCTATGAATGTGCATATTGAAACATTTTTACTCATTAGAGCATGCAGTATGTTCTTAACTCAGAGAATTCTCAAAGGAAAACTGGCATTTATGTAAAGCTAAACCTGGGCTTAAAAGCTTTGCTGGTTATAAATGGACTCATGAGCTGGGTTCTCTCAGACAGAGGGGATGTTGTGTTCAGAAATCACTCAACACTATGGACTGTGAGAAGAGATTTGCTTTCTCTGCTCTCTGAATTTCAGCTGATGAGTAACATCAGCAGAAGTGTGGTTCCCAGCTCAGATGCTGGAGCCCATCACAGAGTACAGTTCCCTGCAGTGAGGAGCTGGAGAAGTGTGTCCTTGAAGGATGAGGTGTGGCCTTCAGACATGGTCACCTCCAGTCTGACATGCATTATTTTCATCCCTCTTCTCTCACTCCCTGTAGAAATTTCTCTCTTACATAAATCTTCGGAAGGACAACTTGCACCTGAACGCTGCAATCTGGCTCCTGACCAGTCGTTTTAAGGAAGGGGATATTCAGGGAATAGATTTTATTTGGGGACCTGGAATCATAAGAATAAATAGCTGAATTCACCAGAAAGTTTTTCCAGCCAATATAAGCTTTATTATGGAATAGCTTTAAACCTCTAGGCTGAGAGTGAGAGTTTTTAGGTGCAGCTTTGGAAGGTGATTTATGAATAGATTTATATGTTAATCTGTTAATAAAAAATGTTTCATACTGATAAAATATGTGACAACCAGGACTCAGCTATGAGCCACATATTAAAGTCTGCATCTGCTCTAGTAGAGGTCTTTTGATTATGTTTTTAAATGAGGGAACAGCACTGGCCTGAAAATAAAGAAATAAATGTTGTATCTAGAAATATGTGCCGCATAATTCAAATGTGTATCTGGGAATCTGCAAAAAACAAATAATAAACTGCTTCTGGAAAGTGAAGCTTATTCCTGAATATTTCAAAATAGAATTCCTGTCAGGCAACTCAATGGTACATAAAGATAGGCAAAGTATTCTTACTCTTTCCCAAAATTACTTCCCAAACTGGTTTTTAAATTGGATGATAATCTTCACATTCCAACTAGATTGAAAAAATAAATACCTTCAGCAAAGTTGGGACAGCCCAGCCCTGGGCTTGTGCTGCATTATCAATGCTTAATTTTCTCATGATCTTTGAAAGGATATTTTGAAAAATAGGAACAGCTCTGGCTCAAGGATATTTCTGGAAATCTGAAATACAATACTTTTACCTCTCTTTTACTGGCAAACCCCACGGCACTTTATAAGGGAGTGCTGCAGCCCAATTTCACATGTTAAACACTAGGTAGACAAACTGGGCACATTAACTTTACCTCAGGCATCCATGGGCAGAGACAGCAGCACTAATTTAGCCCTCCAAGTCCCATCTGGTACCTATCCAGCAGCTCTTGGGGATGTAAGATTTATCTAACATTTTCAAGTTTTTTGATGAGTGCCAGGGCTTTATGAACATATTGTGAATCCTTAATATTTCTCAGTGAAGTGTTTTCATCAGGAAAGATTACTTGAGTGACAATTTGTCCTGTAAACTGTATTACTCACTGTTCTCTGTTGATTTTGTTTATCATCTTTTATTCAGCTATACAGAGAATTACCAAGTTAAACTCTGCCACCTCTCCTCACACTTCTATACACTTACAGAGCATGTTTCTCATCAGCAGACATAAGTGTGGCAGTACTGAGCCAGTAAGTAGAAATAATGCTAAATAAGTAGAAAATAATGCATTTAATGCTTGGTTTGTTTCAAAGTGCAGAAGACAAAACCTGCTCCATTTGTTGCTATGTGACATATTGAGGACTGATAGGTGCCGGATAGGCAAGTTTTATTAACTACACTTTGTTGATACATGTTAATTTACCAGTGATTACGGCACAGAATTAAAAATCCCTTCAGGGAGTAGCAGGGAGGGAAGTGTGTCTACAGGAGCAGCTGTGCAGTTTAAGAACTTCATCTCTGTAGCAGGGATGTTGCTGCTTCTTAGATTGAGGGAGAAAAAGCTGGAGTAAAACCATCCCTATCAGAAATGCACTGGATAGGAGGCTACAGTTTATTCGCTAAAGGACACTATGGAAATGTTTTGTCTCTATTTCAGGTTTGAAAAAAATTCTCATTCCAAAGACCCAACAATATCAACAGAAATTGATTTATTTCAGTAAGGTTCAGATTATGATTTAAGAGCTGATACTGCCTCAGTATATTGATAAATTACTTTAAGCTTGGTTTTAAGTCTTATGCCTCAGTGGGACTGAGAAGTTCAAGCTTTGCCCTAGTGACTGGGTAGCACTCTCCAAAGTGTCCCTGTGAATACAGGGGATCTTATTTAGAAATGTGGAGCCAAATTTCAGAAGCAAATGAAGTTGTGTGTTTCGTAGCATTTTTGTGTTTTGCAGTGGGATACCAGTAGATCTGTAATTGTAGACCTAGGAGGCACTGCACAGTATGGAATTCCACAGGAAATCCTTCCTAATTCAGGTTTACAACTACTGAGCAACTCACACACTCTCTCTCTGCACTTAATCCACACTTCAATTTTTGTCCTTAGGAAAAAAATAATAAATTCTCAATTCAAGCATATTTTTTTCATATAATTTTCAATTAAAGCATTAAAAAAATCTCAGTTCCCCCCCTTTTCTTAGGTGAAATAACTTATGTCTTCCAAATAGTTTTGCAATAGGTGCACTTATTAATTCTTCTGCTATCTGTTAAAATACAGTACAAATTCTTTGAAGTATTTTAAATATTTAAAATACTACTAGCCTGACATGCCAGCACACAAACTTCACAGGGCTGCTTAATTTTATAAGAGATCTTCCATTACAACAAACAATTGAAACCAAAGTATTTAATGAAATTCTACAATTTCTTTTACACTTACCAGATGAGAGTCCAGAAGGACACCTTAGATGCACAGAGAAGGTAAAAGAAAAGGAAAAGAATAAAGAAGAAAATGAAAAGGAAAGGGAAAGAGGAAGAGAAAGGGGAAGGGGGGAAAGGATGCCCCAAACAAACAAGAACAATTGTTTGAGATGAGAGAAATGTACATGTAAATGCTCTCTTTTGATACTTCAGAAAATAACTTGACCCAGAGTATTTGCATGCCAATTAACCATATGTCTATCTCATTCTCCTTCAGATTTTACAAAAATGTCAAAGAGGCTTGTTTTCATCTCAGTGCAAAAAGGTTGAAAATCTTTGTATCTCAAAAAGGTTGGAAAAATAATTTCCTACTCAGTTTAATAGAGAACTAAGAATCCAGGTAAAATCACAGTGAGCAGGGGGTAGGCACTGTACTGTGATTTATGAAATGCCAGCCAAATAGCCTGCTTTTAACACATGCCCCAGAATAGCATTCCTTGCTAAGAAATCCCAATCAGTACTGTGAATTTAAAAAATTTGCTTAAAGGCTTATGTTTGTAAATCACCTTCCACCAACTCTGTTAATTATCAACTCCAGTATAAAACTGAATTTTCTATGGCCTCACCATGAAAACTCCAGATTACAAGGTAGCCTTGTTTCAGATCCATGCATAAATTAAACACCATGCTCTCCAAGTGCACATCATTTAGCAAAAATGCTCTATAAAATGTCTATATAACAAGATTTGACAATACATATAAGACAACCATTTAAAGACAGACATAAAACAGATTTTGTTTAAAAGAGATGCTAAAGATTTAGGGGAGAGTATCCATTTTAAAACTGTGCTTCTTGACTACTGCAAGAATTTGAATGCTACATGCCAAAGTTTCCAATATTAACAGGTGCTTTTGGATACCCCACCTCAAGATGATGATTTTCAGTGATTCTTTAGCAAGGTGCTTCAATTTTGGCAAGAAAAAGAGGTAGACAAAATCACAAACAATCCCCAAAATACCTGGGCCATAACTTCCTAAAGGATATTGAAGACCAGACAAAAATGTTTTTCACAAAAGTATTAACCACTACCAAAGTTCACACACAACTAAAACTCATTTGGTGAAAAGCTTCACAGGTTCCAAATGGAATTTCTGAAACATATTTTGGAAACAAAGAGAGGAAAATGAAAACTCTCCAAGAAGTTGGGACATTTGGTTCATTTGGAACAGGAAATGAGCTTGTTCTGTTACAGTTTTTGGTCCACTCCACTTACTAGTTCTCATAGTGCCTTTGAGAAACAACCTCAGCAGAACCAACAGAAAATTCAAAGTGAGGAGGAAACATCAACACATGGTAGAGAAGATGAGAGATAAGGAACATAAAGAATTCACCCTTTATTATAAAGGGGCCCAAGAGCTGGCACATCCCAAAATCGACCTCTTTTCTTTCACTCCACTGAAATCAAAATTTTTCTGTAGGGTAATGCTGTCTTTTTTACACAATTCTTAATCAATAACTTCCCAGTTAATATTAAATTTTGTCTTTTAGTTTACTGCAATTCCAAGACATTCATCTATCTAAACTTCATGGCATGCCTCTTTCCCACAGGAACCGTGCAGCCTCAGGATACTGCACAAGAACACTTAGGAAAAAACAGCTTTATACTTCATCGAACCATGCTTAGAGGGGTACATTCCTCTCACTGCCAGGCTTTGTCCCACAGCCAACAACATATCCTGATGTCTCCATAGACCGTGCTCCTCATATTTCTGCTCTCACCTCATGGAAGTACAAATGCAAGGAAGCAGATATCTGTCAGCACAAACCGGCACCACGAACCAGATTTAGCACCACTGCCAGGGTGACAATGAAGTTGAATGAGCAGAAATAAATCAGAACACAATCTCAAGATGAAAAACTATCCCAATTCAGGCCTGGCAAGGTCTACACTGTATTTAATTTTACAAGCAAAGAGGAGATACAAAATAATGCAAATTACTATTGTGATTGTTTCTTGAATTTCACTCTCACCCCTATATGCAGTTCCTTGCATTTCTTGTCTCACTTTCTGATCTGACCTTTAAAATGATGCACGGTGAAGGAAAGATGGTGCCTTTAAATCACATCATGAGCTTTATGGAGACAAGCCAAGCAGCTACTTAGGCAACCATTAGGTCGGGAAACAATCACTTCCATCATTCCCAACACGTGTGTCAACATAATTCCATGCTCTCTTTGTCATGCAAAAAGTCTTGGCAAAGTAACCGGATACACCCAGAAAGCAGGAGCGAACTAAGCTCATTATGTTAACCGGAGATCCCACAGCAACCTCCAGTGCCATAGAAGGAGACTTCCCATGTTTTGCAGAGTAGAAAAGGAAACTCACTGCACTGAAGAGGGCCAAGCCTGGCTTCAGAAGTGCATGAGGGGGATTCACAATTGGGTTTTGTGGAAGGGGATCCCTGACAAGCAGCAGAGGCTGTGTCAGGCAGCGTGATAACAGGCGTTGCAGAAGGTATGACACCTCTCATAACTACGGAGACTTCCCTCTCCTGTGTGCTCACTGGAAACCTTCCAGCCGTGCTAATACGGCTCTGCAAAAGGGAAGGCACTGCCAAATGGGAGAGCAGTTTCTCTAACTATTGTTGTCATTGGTAACTCTGGACTTTGTTTTCCTTTTAAAGGAAGATTCAATGCATTTTATAACCATTAAACATCTTTTCTTCTCTCCAGCTCTACTTGCAGCTCTTATTAACAGCAAAAGGCTTGTGCACATCAGAATGGCTGGCAATACTACTCTAATGGCTTCTTTGTGTGGTCAGGTACAGGAGCAAGGCCTCTCAGTCTGTCTGAAAAAATGCTGAATACTTCTTTGGTGACTATAGAAGATGGTAAGTATCCCAGAGCACAAGTATTAATTTATTTAAAGATAAGCAGCTGGTGTTTTCATTAACAATTTTTGCTGCATCTAGATTCAGTGCAGGGAGATTAAAGTCCTAATAGTGCTGGATATTTTCAAGCCCTTTCAAACTTCAGCTGCTTTACCTTGGTGAAGGCAATAGTAACACATATTTTCCAGCCCCTTTTGCCTCTTGAAAGCCTTCAAGTCCAGTCGTGATTTTAGTAATGCATTCAGCAAAACACAGCTCCTCAACAATCCATGTTCACAAAGGCCTACAAGGGCTAAAATGAGGATGGATGAGAATAGTAAAACCTTCTCCAGAATGCTGCTGACATCTCTTAAGAAAGCCAAGGATTTCTACTGATTGCTGTGTTTAATCCTGTATCAGTCACAATGCTTTCTTCCTTAAGATGCCGTATTTTTGGCAGATGCCATTACCACCCAAATACTCAAGAACCAAACCAGAAAGCACCATCCAAGTGAGCAAGTGTAGCAGAAGCCTTCCCCCAGTATTATTGCTGGAGTGGGAATAAGCATCTGATTCTTTGTATTCTTCCTGCTCCACCACTTTGGGCAAATTTACACTATATATACTTCTGAAAATGTACATCAAATATTACAGAGCTTTCATTAACAAGTCAAATAAAATAAGAGAGTAAAAAGTGAACATACCTGAATAAGAGAAACGTTGTGTAGACTAAGTCTGAAGAGGTAGTTCCTGCATGAACAAGCAGAAAAATTACAAACTATTAGGCTACCAAGGAAGGAAGGGAAAAGTTATTAAAGCCAGTAATAGTTTTTGGTCATTCATGTCTACAAACAAAAGGTTTTCCTGGATTACTCTCCACAGAATACAAAAGCAGTTGCATGCCTGTTCACTGACTTACTCATCAGTCTTAGTGAACCTGGTAGGAAAGTTGTGAGCATGCCCTAGTATTAAATATTCCAGAATCCTTAATGAAGAACCACAATCAAATCCCAACCACAAAGGACCATTTGCAAACTCTCAGCAGGCTTTAGTTGAAGTCCATATGGGCTGCAGTCATGTTTTTCACTGAATTCTGAGAAAAGTGGGATTGGACAGAAGCCAGTTGGAGCAGAGCTGACTTCCTAGTATGCTCCCCCAAGCCTGTTCTTGTGGGAATTCCCATTCAGGACTTTGTGGAAGAGAGCAGATACTTCTCAGTGGAATCTCTCTGCACAGAAAATCAGCAGGGAAATCAAGGCAGTGACTGCAGATATTCCCAATCCTCCTGTCATTGTCTCCTCACAGGCAAAGCAAGGGAATTCCTGACAGAAGTCACTGTAGCATGAGATACCACATATCAGCTGAGCTCCTGTCACCTTTCTTCTGAATGCTCATATCCCATCACAAATAGGCAGCTAGGAGGCAACACATATTTGTATGAACATCTATAGAGAAGGATTAGTTAACAGGATTTATCTCACTTATCTCAGGATCTATTTTTGCTTGCTAAGACAATGCAGTTACCAGGAATCAGCTGATATATTTAGCCATACAGACTGGATTGTGTGCTTGAGGCTTTTGGCTACTTTATTTTTTTGCATCCCATCTGTCAGAAGATCTAAAGAAATGTGATCCTTTTCCAACATCACTGACACCACAATCTCCCAGAGAATACGCATTTATATCATACAAGGTGAACTGAACTATACTTTTGGAAGTGGCTCTGTTTAAATGGTAGAAAATGCAGTTTTGATGATATAGGTTCATCTGCTCTAGAAATGCCATTATACAGATTCCCTCACCTAGTGAAAATGCAAGTTCCAGTCCTAGGTGAGTTACCCCAGAGGAAAGATGCTATTGTGATGAAAAAGTCCTAAGGACTCTTCTGAAGAGCCTTCTTTAGGGTCAGTAAAGCAGCACACCCTGACCAGACAAAGAAAGTAATTCAAACTTCAATAGTGAGAGATTCATATTGGGTCACAGTGACCACAACAAGGCTTGAGCAATTTTTCCTTCTGTTATGTATCACTTGTATATCATCTAAGTAATAAGCACAGAGTTGCCTGTGTACTTTGTCCCAGTTCTATAAATAAATCAAAAGCTCTCAAACTCTACTAACTGTTAATAAAGAAGGATGGGGACAAGGATGATGGGGAGTCAAACTCCTGATACCAAATCTTTAGCTGATATAGCTCTTGACTTGCACCATTGTATTCTGTACTGGGACTGGTTAACCAGAGAAGAATGAGAGACCCATTAGCAGTGTCTGAAGAAAATAGATCAGTGATTATTGTACCTCCTATAAGTACACAGAGATGTATACACACACAGAGAGAGGAAATCTCCATTCTCTCTCCTAGTCCTGTCACTGAAGATCCAGCAGTTCTTTTGTACAGTCTGAAACCCTATTCTGTCTCAAAGGGCTGCATACTTTCCCCCCCAAAAAATAACCCTTAGCATCAGCATCAGACTTCAATAAAGGCACATGCAGCAGACCAGAAGTACTGGTCTGAAGAAGAACCAGAAGCTACACACAGATAAAATTTCAAAATGAAGCTAAATTCTCATCTGGTGAAGGATGTGACTGCTTCCCTTGGAACATCACATACCTACTCACACCAAAATATTAATGCAACTACAAAACATGAGATATCATGGAATAAGCCTTCTGCTGGGAAAGGCCTCCAATCTTACAATACCCTCAGGAAAATAAGTTCTCAGCTAAGGACTTGAAGTTTCTCTCCTGTTGTTAAGCATGCTATTTAAATGCATTGATTTTGGAAATCTTATAATGCAGATTTCAGCTCCTTGTTCTAGGCTTGCAAAAAGCTGGACAGTTTGACTAGGTAATAAGTTTCAGTGTTAGTTTTTGTTGTATTTTTTTTTCCTGATAGCACTGCAGAGCAAATTCAAACAAAATATCTTTAATGAAAGAGACATATCCAAAGGGCACAATTTTCATTGTACTCATCCAAAACAGATTCAGACAGGGATAGGGTCCATTTCAATAAAGCCAGTCTTTTCTCTCAGTGACTGTTGTGTAGCACCTGGACAAAGCCACTGGGGTGGCTGAAGACCTAAACCAGGCAAGAACACAGAGCTAATGTCAATAGCACAAGATCTTCCAAAAATTTTATACCAACCTTAGCTCTCTAAGTCTGACCTTGGGGCTTTCTTACAGAAAGGAGGGTTTCCCTATGTCTTTTATCAGCTTCCCTCACCTGGTGTCTGTACAAGCATTGGCAGTTTCCTTTTGTTGGTCTGATCCTTCTCACATCTTACCAGCAGCAATACAAACACCTGTAGGCAAACCAGGTTATCAGAGACACCTCCTGACTCCAGTTGATCTGCGCAGCTAGAACTGACTAATCCTCAATTAATAGCATGCTCTTTTAACCATACTTGTTCTGTAAAGCTGTACCAGGAGTAAAACACCAAAGGGAAATAACTGCTGAATCAGACAGTGCCATTGCTATGAATTGCATTTTAACTGCAATTTCAGTCCAAGAATGAGCAAGGTCTCTGAATGACAGGCATGGTTTATTGTAGCTAGAACTGCCCCATTTGTGTCCTTTTCTTCTGCTTGTGTTTGAAGTTATGTCTGTTTAATACCTTGCTGAACTCTAATTTAGAGCAGCTGAAGGAGTATGATTAAGAAGTACATAAGAACACTGAGATCTCCACATGAATGCATGAGGTATCTTCTTGGTCTTTTTTTCTGTCTTTTTCTTTTCCTCCTATCTTCTCTTGTAAGTGAATTCCTTTCTTTCATAAATTAAACCCACCAGAGTAGGCTGGAAGAGCAGTTGCCTGGTGCAGCCAGGATATTCTACTCCTTCTTCTGTATGAAAAGCTGGTGCACAAATTTGGAGGGATATGACAACCTTCTTAATTGCCGTCCTAAAAGGTCACACAGCTTCACAGTATTAAACCCAAGCTTTGTTTTACTCCAGATTTGGCTGCATTTCAGCCATCTCCAGAGCAAGTTACTATATTCCTCTGAGTACTCTGGGACTTTATGACATTATGCCTCAAACTACTAATTATTATTGCAACTAACCTTATTTTTCATAAATATCAGTGCCTTTCTGAAAATACCCATGTTAAGCAGTAAGGCCCTGAAGTCTCAGACAAGGCTGTGGTTTTGTTGCATTAAGACACAGAGCGGGTTGATGATGGTTCCTCTGGAGACTGATTCCCAGCCAATGCCTGTTCAAACAACCTGAGGGCACCTCCTCTCTCTGTCACCTCTGATTGCAGTGGGATATTATTCCCTAGCTCAGATACACAAAGTTAGCTGCTGTAAAGACTGTCCTGCTCTATAAAACCTAGGCTTAAAGAATGTGCCATCTGAATACATATAGAAGAGAGAAAAAGACACATCATTCTCATTTAAATTTAAAGCACAGCTTGAGCAATTTAGCCAACATCACAGAACATATCTGCAGCACAACCAGGAGATGATCTCGACCATTAGTTTATGCCCTAGTAAGGAGAAAAACTGACACCCAAATTTGGGGCACAGCATGTAAACCTGTGCTGAAGTGTTGTTTACATTCATGAGTAGATGTTGAATTACTTTCTTAAATGGGAGCTCTTTCCCGTGTGCATATGAACAGAGTCAAACTGCAGCAGAAATCCTTTAAATTAAAGTATTTGTTAATTGGCTTCATAATTTGTATTTGGCTGCTTGTAAAATGATTAAGTGCTCACTGTGCCTGGCACCACAAAACACACATACCAGAGCAGCAAGAAAGCAGCTGTGATTCAGGAAAGTGTGTGGAAGAATATACCCACTTAAATCTGTTTGCTGTGACATTTCCAAGTCACATCTACTTATTAATTATCTATTTCATGTAGCCAATAGCACCTTGGGTGAACTCTGTAATATGGTGCCCATGCACTTCACAGGTTGCCTGGCCTTGAAACAATTTACTTTGACGGCAGAGCACTTCAGCTAGGATGCTACTGAGCAACAGAGATATAAGACAAATTTAAACCTTTCCACTGGGAAGCCACGTAACAAGAGTGCCTGAATAATAACAGAAACCCTTAGTCTTAGGAGCTCTGAAACCATAAGCATTGCAACATGCTTCAGTCACTCATTCAGGCTTCCTCCTCAGTGCCTCCTTTCAGGCACCACATCTGTCAGCACTGTACTGGCTGATTAAAAGGTGCTTCCTCCTAATTAAGAGAGAGCAGTTTTTCAGTTATGCTCTGGTAGATCAGGAGGAACATCCCTCCAGTTGATGGACTGATCATGTATAAATAAGTAAAAGGCTATCCTAGCTTCAGGGTTGTTTTGCTATTCAAATGAGTGAGGCATGTTCACATTTCCTAACTCCTCACACACCAAGTAGGTAAGAAAACCTCTCTATATTTCAGAATTACCTCTGCTGTCAAATTTGGAGCCATGACAGCACACATGCTGACCACCACCAGAACCACTCAGGACTTGGACATGCACACAGAAATCAATATGTTGCCTTAACTCAGCTGGTCTCTATCACTACATGTTACACCTGCTCATTTGTTGCTACTTCCCTGCACCTCATAGTGGTTGTAAGAAGTTCCCCCCTTCCTCCTTGTAGGGAGGCTGTCTTAAGCTCCCTCTCTTTCTAGGCAATTACTCTGCAAGTGGAAACAAAGCTAACAGAAGCTGATAATAGTGTTTGATCATGCATAAAAGATACACATTGAGAGAATGTTTTGGTTTAACCCCAGCCAGCAACTAAGTACCAAACAACCACTCTCTCACTCCCACCCTCCTCAGTGGGATTGGGAGAACTGGGAAAAGGTAAAATGCACAGGCTGAGATAAGAACTATTTAATAATTGAAACAAAGTCAATTGTTGTTATTATTATTGTTGTTGTTATAATAATAATAATAATAAAGAGGACTAAAGCCCAAGAAACACAGGTGCTGCACAATAAAATTGCTCACTCCCCCCTGCTCGATACCCAGCCCATCCCCCAGCAGCAATTGACCCCTCTTGGCCAACTGCCCCCACTTAATGTACTCAAGCATGATGTTGCAGGGTAAGGGATACCCTTCTGGATAGTTCAAGCTATCATGGCCACCCTCTTGGCCTCTTGTGTATCTGCTCCCTGGCAGAGCATGGAAAACTGGAAAGTCCTTGACTTAGCATAAGCACTGATTACCAAAAACTAAAACATCAGTGTCTTATCAACATTATTCTTACACTGAACCAAACAACAGCCCTGTACCAGCTATGAAAAAGAAAAATAACTCTATTCTAACCAAAACCAGAACAGGGCAAGTTGAAGATAACTGAGTGAAGAGTTACTGTCCCCTTTGGGGAATAATATTGCACTGCTCCAGTCCTCCAACAAGCCTGGGTGAGATACTGGAGCCTCAGATAGGCTCATGGTGCTCTGAGAAGAGGTTCCTTGTGTAAATAAAATAAAATAAAATAAAATAGACTATTTCAGTAGAGAAATGCTTCCTAATGTCCAGTCAGAACCTTCTCTGTCACACTTTCAAACCATTCCAATGCATCCTATCACTGGATGCCAAGAAAAGAGATCTGCATTTCCCTTTCAATTCCCCTCCTCAGGGTGGGACTGTGCTGCAGTCAGGGCCCAGGTCTGCAAGATGGTCTCACAACTGTCACAGAGTAGATAATAAGAAAAATAATTAACAGAACAGGGTCCTTTGGGTGATATGAAACAAGACACAGAATTATGCATATGACAACTAATGTTCCCTTCTGGCAGTCCTGGAAGCCACGTGCTGGGGCTGAGCCTTGGGCTAGGAGCCAGCAACTCCTGTCAGCTCTTCCTATCTTTGCTCCTGGAGGTCTTAGATATACTTTGTACTTCCACACTACATGACAAACACAGCTTAGTCATGCTGCATGACTCCCTAGGAGCTGGTTAGTAACATTGCCCCCCTTATAGTAATGGAGAAAATGAGCCAGAGAAAGGTTAAATGATCTTTTCAAAAGCACACAGCAAGCCAATGATGGAATCAAGATCAGACCCCAGGACTATTGGCTACCAAATCTCATGCTAGATTAACACACAGTGCCTCTACTACACAGGTCCAGCTGTGGCTGAAATTTTCAGATGGTTATCCACATTTCGGAACTAGCCAACCATACCAAGAAACCCAGCTCCTGAAGGATGATTCTGGCCTTTGCTTTCAAAAGGAGTTAATTACATGCCTGGTCCAGAGTATGATGTGACAATCCATTTGCAAATGTTACTCCAGTGGTTCATTTGAAGTACCTGGCAAGCAGTTGCTGGAGAACAGGGAGAGGACCAGCAGCTACCCTACAAGCTGGACCCTTATTCACCAGTAATTTTGTTTCTATTGAATAAAAACTTGTCCAATACATCATTCTTCCTCAAAAATCAATAGATTTACAACAGAGAACCAAACTAAATGGCAGACAGTAATATGATGCAGTTGCTGTATGAAGAATTGCTTCTCCCAATGTAACTTTTCTCAGTTATAAATTCAGCCAGAGCTGGAGAAACAACCTCTTACAAGAGAATCCTTATGCAGGCAGCATATCATTCATATTAAACAGCTTCCAAATTAAGCCAGGGGCTCAGCTACTGTTTCTGTGCTGCACTGAAGCCCAGTTAGTACTTCTCTGTGGTAACAAGGATGAAAATCCTCTATATTGCCTTCAGTGGAGAGCAACCATCAGCTTTAATGGTGCAGGGTACATGGCACCATGCTCCTCTTGATGTTATATATTCAGGGCCAACTCTAGGAAGAGTCAAAAGAGGCAGACACAGCTGCAGAGCAGGCAGGATGACAACAAAGCTCAGGCATATTTGGGCTATGCCAACATGCAGAAATCTAGATGGATGGATGCTGCTGGGGAAGGGAGAAGCAAAAAGGGCATTGGCCTTTGGATTGACAGCCTGTCCCCTCTTCCATCAATTTGCAAAAGGAAGAGCAAGCTGGCTCTTATGTCTCTGGCTGTTCTCTTTCCCCAGGGCAGGAGAGGCAAAGCCTCACTGCAGAGTGATTCCAAATCCTTGGAGGTTATAGTATTTGCTATACTCCTGAGACCCTTCAAGGAATGGGGATTGGGATGTTTTGGGGTTTTTTTATAATATTGTTTGAATTGGTTTACCAAATTAGGGTCAATTTCCTTTCTTGTTTTATTTTATTTTCTTCCCTCTTTTTCACTAGATGAGTTTCTTTAAAAACTCAGAGATGAAAACAGCTGAAATTTTCAAAACTCATGTGTAGCTTTGTTTTTTTTTTTTCCTGGAATAATGACTCCATCTCTCAGACCATAACATACTATCCCACATGCCACCTCAAGTATTTTTTGACATGTGTCTGACAACTTCTCTCTTCCTCTCTCATCCAGCTGCAGTCACAGAGCACTTTATAGCACCCTGATACGGCCCCAAGACACACAGAGACCTTTGCTCCTCTATTTGCCCATTGCTTTCAGTAAGTCATAACATAAAATTCTTCTTCTTCTTCTTCTTCTTCTTCTTCTTCTTCTTCTTCTTCTGCACTAATTATTGTTCAAATTTTCCCTGGCAGCCTCCCCACCCACCTATTTAGGCTGATAAACATCCTCAGTTCTCTGGATGTATTCAGCATGACTTGTGTGTAAATACTGATAGACTTGGCTGGTGAGATTAAGTTATTGCCCAACAATCCCTTCTCTTTGCTGGGTTTCCATACTTTTGCAGTGGCACAAAACAGTAGGTTTAGCACCTAAACATCTGGATATAAAATGATATGCAAACCACTGTGGTGAGCTGTGCCATATGAAAGTGACATATCATTACCTTAACCAGACCAAGAGAAAGTATTCTCAGTAATGCAGAGGAAAATTGCTCTGCAGCCCCATTCTGTGATGCTGTAAAACACATTATGTCCAAGTCTCCAAGGCTTTTGCCAAAGTATCCTGACCTTGTGTTTGCACCCATCCCACTCTCAGAAATACAATCTTCAAACTTAATTATTCTCAGTGCGTTACTAAAACAAGTGAGCCTCTCATGGGTGGCTGCTTTCATGATAGGGTATCACCAATTTTCATTTTATCTGGAATATGAGATATTTTTTCTAGTGAGGCCTGCTGTGTAAAGATGCTTCCTATCAGTCTATGCTGCACAAAGATTGCCTTTCACACAGCATTGGTTGTGCAGGCACTGCCTGTGAAAGTGCTCAGCCCCACAACAATGCTGAGGTCACTTGCAGAGAAGTGGATGGTGCTGCCTTGCAGGCAATTTGAAGGACCAACTGTTTTCCCTGCTGACAAAGATGACAGACTAGAGACTGCCACTGCCTCACCCTCTTTTCCACTTACAACAATAATGTGCAAAACTGCCCCTTTGCCCTCCTACAGCTGCAGCATCTTCTGCACATGGATCCCTTCCAACAACCTGACAGTGTTGCAGTATAGCATTTTATTTGATTTATTTATTCTGAGTTAACTAAAATTCACGTTCTTTGCTTGAAAAAATTCAAATTTTAACTAAGAAAAATATTACACTTTGAACAAAATTTGGGCCAGGCTTTAAACTTCTCAGAATCCCATAATTTAAAAAACCCTGTCCTTTATCCATTCCACACCTTTTCCCCTCCTCCCCAATGGGTATAAGTCAGGGACAGCATAGATTTAGGGTATTCCAAATTCACACTGGTTGCAGACCAGCAGAGGAAAGCAAACCCTATAGGTAAAAAACAGACACCCCAGTGAGGCTTGACCCTTCACACCTTATATAAGGGCAGAGCTGACCTTACCTGGCAGAGTATCAGAGAGGAAAATCTCCCTTTGAACTATCCCAAACTCAATCAGAGAGGTCAGAACTTTCACTTTAAATCACACTTTTGTTCCCTTTGTGAAGAACCTGTGCACCCCAACTAAGAATTTAACTAGCTGCAGTGTCTAATCACAGCTTTCTCACCTTCACCACATTCTTTACATCATAGGTCAAGCAATATCTTTAAGAAAAACAGGGTCATTTGAAAGTTTCTGTTAATTTCAGAGGCTCATTTGGGGTTTCTTTCCCCCCTCACATCACCATGTTATCTGCCTCTCTCCAGTTTATGATACAGGGATGCAACTTTATTTGGAGCATTATTTTGTCTGATAGGAAAAATCACAGTGAGAAAGGAAGGCATTTGTTTCTCTCCATTTCTCTGCACTAGTGCTTTCAGCTGCCCACCTATCATCTGGATGTAATCAAAAACATTATCATGCTCTTTGCTTGCTCATGTCCTTGTTAATACCTCAACTGGCTAGGTAATTTCTCAGCCCAATGTGACTTAGCAGGAGGTAAAACTGGTGCAAGACTATGCAAAAATAGCGCAAAGCCACCAGAAATGGTTCTATTTTTTTCAGAAAAGTATTGAGAAATATCCTGTAGTCACATGGTAACAGGGACAAATGGCACACCACTGCTGGCTGCTTCAGGGCAAACCTGTGGACTACATAACTGTCAGCTACGTCCATGTGGTTGTGCCCAATGTTAACTTATTTGCATGTTAGCCTCTGTGCTATATGAAACTTGACTTTCTTTGGCCATGCTGAAGCCCCATTTTGCCAGTGTAAGTGCATGGGACCCATAGGCTTTCATGGACATTTTGCATCTTCTTTGGAGAAGCAAGGCTGAGAGCAAGTGATTAAAATACCAAGTGAAAATACAAGAGTAAAGGGTCGAAATTACACCTCTGCCATGGATTTTCTGATTCCAGAAAAGAGCTTTGCTATGTCCACATTAGTCAAGTGCAGACTAAGGTTGTGCAAACCTTGACTGGTGTCTTCAGAATGCAGGAGTAGCTGTGTTAGGCACATGTACTGTACTACTTTTCAGATGTGCTATATATTCATGTACCTCAACATCACAGCCTTTTCACAAGGCAGGGTGGCTCTTAGTCCCTCTTGGCCTTGGATTCCCATCTATAGTGTGAAATTATTAGTTCTTTCTTGCCTCACTGAAGCCCTGTGAGAATAAATGTTGGTGAGGGGCCCTGATCATTTAGCAACAGAAAGTATTGCTGACAGATTTTAAACTCTGTGGATCTGTGGCGCTACTCTGACCCAACTGCTGCCACTGAATTTCCTTTTTTGCAAAATGTTTTTTGCCTAGACAACATTATCTATGGAGACTTAAAGGTTTAGTGGCAGTCCAGATGTGGACAGGATTGAAGTTGCCCAAAGGTAAGAGTGATATTTTCTGACAAACACAGGTTTTGAGCATTTTACTGCAGTGCTCTGGAGCTTTCTGCCAAAGAGGCAGGAAAGAGCCCATGTTCAGCCACAAATCTGCATGTAACCTGGTGCCTGACAGACTAATCTATCATACACCAGAGACTTTCAATAAACTCAGGGTGCCAAACCTGCTGGTTGAGGGTCCTAGAATATATTTACAATTTGCCATATTTCTGCAAGCTGCAACTTGAAGGAACTCTTTTGGGACATCAGTCATTCTACTCAGCCTTCCGCTCCTAAGCCTGCATGATCCAGACCATTTTTTTTAATGCTTACACAGCCAGAAGCATAGTAGTCAGAAAAGGGTGTGCCTAGGCTAGTGTGCTTCCCCTAAAATGACCCTTGAAAATTCATACAGCACCTTCCCTGCTCCCCAGACTAACCATATTGATGCTCCAGCCCTGGAAGTGTTCAAGGCCAGGTTTAGTGGGGTCCTGAGAAACCTGATCTAGTGGATGAGATATTTGATCATGGTGGGAAGGTTGGAACTAGATGATCTTTAGGGTCCCTACCAACCCAATCCTTTCTATGACTCTATGATATCTCCTCCCTTGCACCTATCCACTTGGCAGTAACAGGCACATTTGGATCAGCTCTAAATCAAGTATGAAAATAATCTCTGTCAAGCATCAAGACTTTCATCACCAGCAGCTTAGTAGTTCTACACTTATTGCAGAGAAGTCTGGCAGTCCATAATGATGACCACTTTACTTGCCAGTTCTGAGTCCCCTGATGCAGCTTTTGCTCCCTGCTCTCTGCTTCTGGGCTCTTGTTGGTAACAGCCAGCTGGGAAAAGGGTTCCCGAGCTGCACTTCCCTGTGCAACAGCCATGGAGGATGATCCTTTCCCATCTCCTGATGGAGCTGACAGCTGTCTTAGCAGGCAGAACTGTGAGGGCTTCTGACCATGATGCTTTCTGGCTGGTTTTCCTCAGTAATACCTCCACTCATTGTGAATGGCTGACCCTCACACCTCTTGCATCCGCAGCTCCGTCAGGCTATGGCCCCAAGCTCACACCCCTGTAGTTTCCTTCTGGGAAAACTAAAATGTTTCTCTTAGGAGTTCCCAACCATTCTCTGTACAGTCATTTGTTTGGGTGCCATCCTCCTGTTGTCCAAGCTGTTTCCCTTCAGCTTGCTGTTGTGCCAGATTGTCACATGGTGTCTCAACCACCCTCGTTTACACCTTTTATGTTGTCCTCACCAGGCAGCTCTTGTGAAGCATGATTTTTGGCCTGCCTCCAAGCAGGGTCTTTCACATCATCACTTCTTCACTGGCTTCTGTCTGTGCCCTGCCAGCAATGAGACAGTCTCAAGGAGTAAGGCTGCTTGAGGAGGTGGAATGTCACAGCTACACCATGTCCCTCCTCCACAAAACTCACACTCCCTGGGGCCTGGGCACCCTGCCTACAGCACAGGTGAGACAGCAGATCACTGCTTCTCCAACAGACAGGTGAAATTGCTGTGACCATATCTTCAATTTTTTTCTAGCTAATAATGAGATCTGGATTATAGCTTTTCCTCCCATTAAAATTAGCTCAAATAGCGATCACTTGTGCTCAAAAGCTGAAAAAAGCAGCAAATATTTCAAAACAATCACTCATTCACAGAAGAAAAACAGTACATTAAAACACTAACACTATATCCAAAACAAAAACAAAACATGCGAACTGTGAGTCAAAATGAAGGTTATGAATTTTTGTAATGTGTGTTTTTATACTTAATGAAATGTGACTCATAATATGGATAGTGTAGATTTACAATGTTCTAAACTATTCATATCCTTTCTCATAAGTGTTTGGATTTTACAAATGATGTGACAAGTAAATACGTTGCTTAGAAACCATGGTGAGCTTTTGAAACTAATTCTTTTGTTTCTGGGATTTTAACTTGGCAGGTGTTTGGTGTAATGGAGTTATCAAACATCTCTGGTTTACTCTCAGGCAGCACCAGTCACTTAAGGAGAGCTCTTAGATAAGGATAAAGCTTAAAAATCTGAGGCTCATGTTATTCCAGCTCCCTGTCTGCATGGCATGCCCTCAATACTTCTTAGAGGTTCAGTCACGCTGTGTCCAATTCCTGAAACCAAAAACTCTTGTGAACCCCCGGGTTTTCTAGGAAGTATTTTCTATGAAGCTTTGAAACACAGGACAAACTAAGCCAAAGAGATGCTGTGGTGAGGTCATACTGCTTTTAAATAGAGACAGACAGAAGTAGTCTGAAATAATTTATAATGCTATCATCTAAGAGAATGATGTTAACCAGGAAATTGAGAAGTGGGAGTACTTATAAACGCCACCCTGATCCCAAAGTCCTTCCACAACCCCAGAATAGCTGGCATTACTACTAATATGATCTACAGCAGCACATTTAAACATGGTTAACATTTAAATTTAGGTTTCATAAATTACACGATGCAGAAATGGATAGAGACAGCTCCTATCTCTTTGAGGTATTGTTTCATTTGCAAATTCAAGCAGATGGTGCACGAGCAACTAATGACTCAAAAAATCACCCCTAAAAATAGTTCAGAACAAGGTGTGGATTTATCAGGGGAAGAGGGAACAGAAAAGGCTTTACTTCCCCTTCCCATTTCTCAGGCACAGCTCCATGTGCTCAGCACACCAAGAGCCATGCAGAACCAAGGATCCCATCCACACCCCATTTTGAAGAACGTCTTCCCATCACCTCCCACAGGTGGAGCTGAGATGAGGAAATGGGCTCAGTACTCCCCACTTTCTCCACACCAAGCATATTTATCCAACCGAAAAAAAAATGCCCTGGGAAATGACATCTTCATTAAATGTACACTGAAATGCTCAGCACAGCTGTGTGGCACCACTGAAACTTTCAGTCTCCCAGTCAGGTGGGTAGTGCTTCATGAAAACTGACTTTTGCAAGTAAATTCTATAAATACTTGTCACTCCTTCCTCATGAGGCAATACCATGCATTAGACTGGGAAGCCAGCTTTGCTGTCACTGCCCTGTTTGTGATGATGTTGTACCCCTGTCTAACCACACTCGTACAAACTCTCAGGGAGGCAGAGAGTCCCTTCAGGATGTGCTGTGGGTTTTCAGGAGGGGTGAGGGACTGAGTAGGGGAAACCTGCTGTACAGCCCAATTATCTAAACCACAAATTCCTCAGGGCACCGTGCCTCTGCAATGCCTGACAGAAGGCACTGTTCACAGCCATCCCCAAAGTAATGCCGTTCTGAGGTAATAAATATTAATAATTTCTGGTTAAAGATCCCAGCACAAGTGAAGCCACAGCTTTAAAAGTAAAATGTTTCTGTATGAAAAGCAGGAGGGCCTCTGGCAATTTGAACAGCTATAGGAAGTTAAGTGTTATTATTTACTGCACATATACAGGCAGAAAACATATTAAATCACACTTCAGTTGTTTCTGTGAAGCATAAAACTCTCCTGCTACACATCTTGCTCTTTTCTCTTGCTTGTACCATAAGTTCATCCCCCTCTGCTCCTCATGTCCCTGTCCTCTACTGCTGAATACACTGGGAAGAAAGCACTTGCCATCCATTTTTGTTAATAGCAGAGACTGATTCTAAATTTTATACTTTAACTGTTTTGTTAAACCATACTTAATATCTTTTCTTTTCTTTTCTTTTCTTTTCTTTTCTTTTCTTTTCTTTTCTTTTCTTTTCTTTTCTTTTCTTTTCTTTTCTTTTCTTTTCTTTCTCTTTTCTGTTTGTTATGCAATAAAAAATAGTTGCTGTTGGGGTTCATGATTCAACCACTTCTTACATTTCTTACGTATATTATTTCACTGAAGCATAGTTCTTTTCCCCCTTACAAATGCAGCTTTAAATTCACAAGACCTTGCCTGTGATTATCTTATATGTTTCTCCTCTCTTCTTGTGACATCCTAAATAAAAATAATGTTTAAAAATAAAGGAAAATATATGATAATTATATACAATGGGCCAGAAGAAAGAGTTGCACCAGAACATATTGAGTGAGGATCTGACTACATTAGCCAGATGAAGCAAGCAAGCAGGTTCTGAAGTGGATTCAAAGAGAGAAGAAAGCAACCACTCACATTGGCTCTATCACTTACACAGAGCTGTGTAGATGAACCTGGTTCTGAGTGAAAGTCTTGCCATGGCAAATAAACCATAAAGTCAAGTCCTGTGCTGGCAGAGGGATGATGCAGAATGATTTACTATAGCTCTTCTAACATTCACAAAACTGAGTGAGATGCCAGCATTCTGCTTCATTAACCAGTCATTTTGATTGCATTTTTTTTCTTTTTAATTCTAGTAATTTTCTCTTCTTTGCAATTATACTAAATGTCTAAATCCCTACACATAAATTATAGCTTTCTTTTTGAGGAGGAAACTGGCCACATAAGCTGGAAACACACTCTCCTCTGAAGCCAGAACCTGAAGGGAAAGAGCTTGAGCAGCAACCCTAGACTAACCAAAAGATTATCTTTACCTTGCTCCCACAATGAGTTGGTTCCTGTTGGCATCCAGTGCAAGCTGAGAAAAGTCATGCACACCTGGATAGGTGAAATTCGACACCCAGGGCTTCAGATCTGCAATGAAAACAAGAAAGCAGAAAACTGTAAAGCTGCTAAAGAAGCAGTGAGTTAACCTGGACATCCACTAATGGATTTCCCACTGAGTTATCTGTCAGGGGAAGGCAAGGCTAATTAATAATCTCTTCAAAGGGTTTCTATTTATTCTGATTCTCAGCAGAATGTGCAAAAGACCCACACATAAACACAAGGCCATCTCAGCAGTTATTTTCACATCCAAGATGGAGTGTCAGCATTGGTTTCAGAGACAACAGCAGCTCAGTTTTGCTTCTGTTAAAACTGAGGAAACATCTCCAATGTCAGGATTAAGTGGTGTAACGGGATGAGGCTGCCTGCCATAACACTTCCCCAGCCTTGCCTTCTGTGCTAGTCAAAGGGAAACTGCTGCCTGCCAGAAAAAGAAGGTTGTGCCAACTGATGAAGAACCAAGTTAGAGTACTGGTGATCTGCACTCAAGACCTGGCGGCTTCAATGACAGATTTTGCCTTCTCTTTCAGATATTAGGTTCTCTTCTAGGTTTCACTTTACCTAGCATTTCACAGCCTATCAGCTAAATCCTTTCTTCATTTTTAGATGGTGGGATGTTGGGTGTCATCACAGCATCTCTGTGGCTGAGCAATTGCACAGGATTGATACTGGCTTTATCAACTGCCTTGGATTTGCCCATCTAGGCAACTGTCCAAAATGCAATCACACAGGTTAAATGCAAAGCAATAGATCTGGCAATGATTTGCTCGAAGAGACAAAGTTCTTCCAGAAGTTACATCTGTTAACATCAACTGAGCAATCTAGGGCAGGAAGTCCTGTTGTAATAAAAAATAAAAAACAACAAAACAAAACAAAACAAAACGTTTTAAAAGACAAAAGGTGAATTACTATTTTTAGGGTACCCTCAGGTACGATGCTAGGGCATTCACAGCATCCCATCTTTCAATACCACTACCAATTTTGACCTTGTGTATATTACACATCACAGAATTTCAGTCTCTCACCTTACACCTTTATCGCACAAAATAACTGGGAATAGATTCAAATGTATCTTACAGAAAGTCATCCAGCTTTACTGTGAGGACTTCTCTTGTTAATTTATTCTGTTAACTACTCTAGCTGTAAAATACATGGAGAATACCAAATCTCAGGGGGCAAAGCACAGATGAGACAAAATCAGTATGCCTGTAATGCCTCTGTGACCTGTTGACAAGGGCCCTGCCTCATTCAAGGACTGGTTGTTGAAGATCCAGGAGGCTCAGCATGGAAGGTAATGTCTTCTGGTCTTATGCCAACAGGATACCAATACATGGCCCAATGACCTGATGACTCAACAAAAATGATGTAGTTCAGGCCAGTACAAAAGAGCTCTGAAAAAAACATATTCCACTGTCATTTTATATGCCCAATGATAAATTGAGAAGCCTCACTGAAGGCAGTCATGCTCAAACGTTTTGTTGCAGGCACTTGTTTCCCTTTCCACAGGGGTGAGAGGACAATGCTGATGAGGAATCTCACTAAGGCCTGTGGTATCTTGGCATGCTTCACAGGATTACAGATGTGCAATGGTTTAAAACCTTTGCAAGAGGGATATTTGTATTTCAAGTCCTTTCTCCCTCCAGGGATGGATGAACCTTAATCCAGCCCTTAAGTTATCGAAACCTTAAGAAAGCACACAGAAAAAAATCCCTGAAGTCTACGTGGCCTGCCTCTTTCCAAAGCAGGACCGTGTTATGGAGCTTCTGTCTCTGCCCTGAACATCACCATGTTTCATAACAGCTCCTATGTCTCTCACCATGGAGCTGGACACCATCTGATCTGGCCCCATGCCCTGCATAACTGGATGCTGCCAAGGATGTCCAACAGGGAGACCTCCATCCTCATAATAATAAAAACTCTGCTGCTGGGAGCGGGAGGGTTTCAGCCCTTCTCAGCATTCCTGTCACACTGTGTAACCACACACAAGTGTACCTCCTCTGCTCTCCAATGAAAAGGCATGAGTTAAGGAATAACTCCTCTAACCTTCAAGCATTTCCACCTCCTCCACTCCTTTGGGACCCTTAATGATGTACTAGCACCAGGGAGGCACTGCAGCTTCACCTCTGGCATTCTCCTAACTAATGGGACTCTGACTTCTTTTCCTGTAGCTCTTTAGCTGCAGAGACATTTCTGAGCCAAACAGCAGAACCAGCAACAATAACACCTTTCAGGCAGGTTAGCTGGCTGATGTGCTGCAGTTCTTCTGGCATTTCTGCTGGTGATGGGGGCAGGATTAGAGGATTGCTATGTAATGATGATACCTTTTAAGGATCCTGCTTTTAGGCCATAATTTCTCTTGTCATTTTACCTCCTCTTCTACTGACTCTTTCCTACTAACTAACCCACTGTAGAGTGCAGTGGCAGGAAGAATATTTCTTCATCTTCTGGTCTAAGCAAAAGCTCATCACTGCAGAGAGGCATACTCATTAGTGCTTCTTTTTAATGGCAAGCTCTGACAAACTACAGGTAAAAAATATTTTTTTAAAAATTAAAGGCAGTAGTTTGCTTGAATCTTTCCAAGTTGGCTCAAATGTCAATCAAGCCCAAGAAATAACAGGCAGTGTCTTGATTTCTATTAGTACTGCAGGTGGTACAACTTATAAAGAAACCCTTCCCAGTTATTAAATTAAAGGCTGAAAGGCATGCATCCTCATAGCAAAATTAAGCTTTTATAGGCATGTAGTTGGAGATTATTAAACCCAGCATGGTCCCAGATAAGAATGTATAAATGCAAGTTGTCAGAATTCATGCCAAATGGCACATTTTCCTTCCAAAACTTCTTTCTTCTTGTTAAGAGGGAACACAACTGCAACCAAGAATCAGGATATGGGTCTTTTTTCATTCAACACATTCAAATTCACTGCTTAGACCACAGGCATCCCTAAAAACATTTTCAGCTTCACTCTGAAACTAACCCAGTACTTCAAGGTAAGTGCTGCCCTAGGTCCACCCCATATTAGCTGAAGTTTACACATATGGACCCAATGAACTCCAGAGATTGCTTGTATTTGACCTTCTTCTGAAGGCTGAGTTTTGCAGTGCTGATTCTTTAATTTGGCTGGAAACCTTCAGTGCTGGGGTATGTTTACATTTGCAAAAGTATCTGTTTAAAAACAGTATGAAAAATTAAAAACCAAGGCTCTGGCTTTGTGTGTCGGCAGCAGGAGATGGAAAACTAGGAACCACATGGCTTAGGGGCAAAATGTTCATCAAGGCCTCCTTTGTGCTTCTCGTCTCTAATCATTTCCAGGGGGTTAAAGAACCATGCTCTCAGTTCCTCCACATGAAAACCAACGAACAAAAGTTTAATAGTTTCCAACACCATCCATCTCCAGGTATCTGATTCAGAACCTCTAAAGCTCTGTGAGTCCCTCTACAGCTCAAGGTGGTTGAGGTATCCAGCTGCAAAGAATATAAAGCTTTGAAGGAAATATAAGTCTGCAGGCACAGCTGTGCTCAGCTATTATGCAAGCCTAAAACAAGGTAAAAAGAGGCCCTCTGCCATTTCAGAGGGTGGTCCCTGCAACCTTTAGCACACTGCTCTGCTCTGACTTACTGAGAGCACTGGGCTGAGACCAGGATTACTCAGCTGCACAAAGGACAGCAAGTCAAACTGCAGGAGCTGGGTTTAAGGGCCTGATCCAGAAGCTTTTCAAATCATTGGCAGTTTTCCACTGAGTTTGATGGTTTTTGGATCAGCTTCTAAAGATATGCCCTAAACGTGGTAATAATTGAGTCTTCATCTTCTCAAAACCAACTGCTCCCCACCTCATCCTTGCTCTATGTGTTTTGGAGGAAGGGAATGTGTAAACACTGAGCTGAGACTTCCCTGTCTGAAGGACAGCATTCACTGCTTCATCTCACTTAAGCCCACTTGTTGCTCCCATCCCCAGCAGGACCTAACAGCTTTGTGTGTCCAGCACACATCACACAAGAACAGAGAGGTTAAATGCCCATACCTTGAAATTGCAAAGCCATTGTAGGTGCATGGAATATGGCTACCTACAGTGCTATTCAAGAACAGCTCTTTTAAAATAATTCTCAGGAAGGATTTCCTATTTGAAGCAAAAGAAACTGAACTGAACAGGACCAAGGATTCTTTGTGTAAAATGAGGGTATACCCACAAGCACAGAGTAACCATGCTCCTATCCTAGGACTGCACGGAAAGGCTTCAAAGAGATCATAAAAATACCTTAAGAGAGATAAATTCAGAGGGTCCCCATTACAGAAAAGATAACCTGAATCCCATATCTTATGTAAGGCTCTGTAAAACTGGCTGATTCAACAGTAAAAGTTTGTGCAATGAGGTAGAGCATACACAGCACTTTGGACCTGTCAGACTCAATGGCAATGAAGAAGTACCTGTTCTGCAGAGACTCAGATCTACTTTTGTGCATTGCTAACTTGAGCACATCCAGAATGCTTCCTTTACTGCCGCAGCATGGTCTCTTCTAAGTTCTCTTAACTCAGCTTACTAGTTCAGGACATGCTTAATTACTGTGTGTGAGTATTGGAACACTCCTGGCAAGGCCCAGATGATAGCTATGACTTCTTGTACAACATCCTCCCCTTATCCTCCCCTTTTGGTTTGCTTTAGCCTTGGCACAAGGCAGATTATGTATAGTGATTGGCAGATACTCCAGTTTACAAGTACTCAACCACTCAGTTTTATTTCAGAGCACCCACTAGGCTGGAGGACTCTCAGTATTGGGTTTGAACCATGATCAAGAGATGCAAATCATGTTGTAAAACAAGGAAAGGCCTCAGGCTCTCTTCTTGGTATAAACTGATAAACTGTCCCCTTTTCAGAATCAGACCTACCATCTCAGACCATCCTCTGCTTCAATCATCCTCAGTATGCAGAGATCTTCCATGAGCTAGAAAATTGCCTGCTAAGACTGAGCCCACAGTTTCCATTCTGTGTGGGCCCCTGACCAGACTCATCAGAGACAAGGCAAACAAGGCTGTAACCAAAGCTGAGAAAGCTAATGATTACCCATCCATCCTATCACCTGTCTTCTCAAATACTGCAAGTGTGGACATTTCCCAGAATGCACAGAAGTTACAGTGAAATTACAGCATTATCTTTATTGGACTGACAGTGAATCATATTTTAATATCATCTTCATTTAAAATTTTAGCTCTCAGTTGTAGGTCACACCACAGGTTAGTGCAATAGACTTTGGACATTAACTTTTACTCCCACTCCATGCTGAGTTTTAAGAGTAGCCTCCACAACGCAAAACCACTCCACAATTTAGCAAATTTATCAAGGGAGGGAGAAATCTTTTGCTGCACGGGCAGAGCTGAGCAAACAAATGTGTCAGCACTCAGAGCTCAACTTTACTTATGAGGCCAAAAAACTCAATCTGGCTTTACCCCAGAAGTCCTCCTACACATTCATATCACCCTGCTGTCTTGTCTTCCCATCACCACCTCCACCTCATTACTGGTATTCTTTCTTTCTTTCTTTCTTCAAAACTGATCTGATGAAATCTTTAATTGTACATTAATATGTCCTCATTCCAACTGCTGCAATTTCCAGTGTCATTGTCTTCTCAAATCTCTGATCTCCACTCACAGCTCTGAGGACTTAGAAGGCTGTTGACAGAATACATGCCCTCCAACAAAATGGGCCAAACCAGTAGTTTCCTTCTCTCTCCCCTCAATACCTAAACCCAACTCAGATGTTCTTCCAGCTGTCTCAGTTTCATGGTTTCATTCAGTTTACCCTTCTGACCCTATATTCACCTCTCCTCCAATTCCTGCTTTCTTTCCTAGCAGTCTTCACCTTCTAGACATTTTTCTACCTCATTTCCTGCCCACTCAAACAATTTTTCCTGTCTTGACCAACTACAGAGATCCTCCTCAGATGAAAGAACAATGAACTAACCCATGAATGGCCTATGAGTCACTGTGATAGCAGCATGCAGTGAGCCATTTCCTTTCCATGAGATCCAAGAAGCAAGAGTTGCTGATGTCTCTCTCCAATCTGTCCCAGAATATGTGGACAGGAGATGACTGGAAAAAGAAAGAATAAGACTTTTTCTCTTGGTCTTGTAAAAGAAGGAATAATCCTATCCTTCAACTACCAAGGAATAGAACAGGACCAAAGAAAAGGCTCTGTTTTTTACCATCCTGAAGGAAAAAAAATCCCCAAACCAAAGACTCAGGTCTTGCCTCCACAGAGACATAGGAATCACAAAAAACATAGTAACATTTAAAGATCTGGATGATTTTGTGCCTCTTCCCTTAATATCTACAGCTCCTCTCTGAACTGATCTTGCTGAGCTTCTTCCACCCAAGAGGGAAATGACAGCTGGAGATGTAGGCATGGTCCCAAGAGCCCAACAGCACTGACACAGGAGTCCTCTGTCTTGAGCAAATCATGAAATTATTTAATGTCTCGGTGGTTCCAATTGTTAAAAGGTTTAGGGATACTGGCTGGTGCATCACAGCATAATTATCTGTAACACACATGATGTATAGGAGGCACTAAATATTGCGTATTGCATACCAAGCATTTTGACTCTTAATTTCCTAAATGTTAATCATTTCTTCAAAACAAGTATTGCTAAATTGTTTCAATATGAAGAATAAAGAACTTAGTCCAAAACAAATTTTTGCAAAAGTACAATTATAACTGCTTGTTTATTTACTTTTTTATTATTAAAATGGAGCAGCTGGCAAAATACACTAATATATGAGGAAGAACCCAGGGATTCAATCCCAGATAAAGCAAACACTAAATCATAAGCATGAACTAGTGCTCACTTCCAGTATGGGACAGTGGGCTGGTCAGTTGTTCTGGGGCCACCTCAAGGAATTATATTGAAGGACTGTAATTCACATTCCCAATTCAGCACACTTGTACAGTATGCAGCAGTTCTGTTCCATCAGAGAGGTCAGTCTCATCCCTCTGTTTCAATTGGGTCCCTAATTTGCACATGCTGAAGAGTGGGCAGAAGTTCCATCCAGATCTGACCCAGGGCAAAGCTGGGAGACTTCCAGGAGCCAGGAGACTTCCACTTGGTAAGTCCCCAGGCCTCAGGCAGGGGACTGGGAAAGAAGTCCTGTAACTCAAGAGAATTTCTTCCCTCTTCAGCATGGTTCCTGCAAAGACCTCGATCTCCAACTACAGAAGATCATTTAGGTTGGAAAATACCTCTAAGATCATCAAGTCCAGCCATCAAATTCATTAACTCAGAACTGCCAATTCCAGCACTGAACTACATCCCTAAGGGCTACCTCTACTCTTCTTTTAAATACCTCCAGGGATGGTGACTCAAATACACCATTTCAGGTTTGCCTTGGCCATGGCCAACAAAGAGCAAGAGGGGATGCCACAGTGCTGCAAGAGTGCTGGGTATGGATGTGTGTCCATGAGACATAAGCATGTCTATTTACCCTGCCTGAGATTTACAGGCATGTCTACATAGCACAGGACTTTATGGAAAGAATGGATTTGGCCTTCCTCAGATGGCTGTCAGCTGGGACAAACACCACCCTAACACTTCCTCCCCTCCTCAACAGCCTTGCCTGCAGCCCCACACAGCACTGCACAGTGCCTTGTGGCCACAGCCCTGCACCCCACCACCAGCTGCTGAAACTTGGCTAAGCAGCACCACACACAGCCCCACTGTGAGCAAACCCAAAGACTTCTTGTTCTCCTGAGGATGTTGCAGAGTGTTTAAGTATTGTGATCTGCTGTTTACTGAGACAAGCCCTGCAGCTGTCATGCAATCTTTTTCACTGAGAAAGATAAAGTGAGTGCTCATGCATCACTTGCAGCTTTCTATGACATTCTGATCAGTATAATCCCTCTTTTCAGACAAGAAAGCAAGCTGCATCCTGGCTCCTACAACCACTGCAGTCTGATGGGGAAAAAAACCAACAACCCTTTGTTATCATTCAAGGATTCTTCAGTATGCCTCCTCCACATCTGCAGGCAAATTGTTTTCACTATCCTTACAGTTGCATGTCTAAATCAGCCACCTGTGCCAACAGAGGTGGTACAATACTCAGGACAACTGTTTTCCCTAGTGAGAAGGTAGCAGAAGGCAGAGAAAGCAGGGCTAAACTCTCCTTGAATTTTTCCTGCAGGTAACCAGATCTGCCACAGAAACAGAAGTATCTGATTGTGGTGAACATCTGAAGCAGAGGGTGATCTTCTTTGCTGGCTAACCAAAGACTGGACTGGAGATGCCTAGTTTGTGCTGTGTAGCTGCCAGTCTTACAAGGACTCCTGTGTTCTGCAGACAAAGCTCCCACCATGAGGCTGTTACAGCAAAGGAGAGCATAGGCTGTAAATTCCTGAAAGAGTTTTGAAATTAGGTTTTTCTCATAAGAATCAGTGTTTTAAATTGGAAACTGGCTAATAACAAACAACCCCACTGACTTCAAGAAAAGTACATATTCAGAACCTGACTGAGCTGAGATCATCTGTGGGCTTTCCAGGGTGAAACCTGTATGATTAAACAAGAATATTTCTTATGAGATTGCTACTACTAAAGTGAACTTTATCAAAGCATAATGTCATCCTTGAATTGAAGGTTTTAGGAGAATATGATATGTTAACACTCACCAGAAGCAGATGTGTTAAATAAATGAGGTCTGCTGTACCACTGCTGCATCACAAACTTGTTCAGTTAGGGAACTATATTAAGTAAGATTTCAAATTGAAAATTAGGTCTCTCCAAGGGACGTCTTTGTTTGCACTGAACCACAGAAAAAGAAGATAAGCACTTTGCTTTATATTTCCGCCCTGTTCCCTTTCTCTGATGTGTGCCCGAGATCTGTAAAGAAAGGCTGCCCATCTCTATGTCCTAGATCCAACCCCTGTGCCAAAGACAGCAGCACATGCACATGCTGCTGTTAGCCTCAGTTACACCAGTAGTACCTTGGAAAATATCAATGAGCTACTCTGTTGCTCACATGAGTTTTTCATGGCCTTGGTCCATGCATAATGGTGACCTGAGTAGCTGCTCCTCCATGCTCTGAGTCTACATCACTCAGTTCTGCTGCTGAGGATGTGTCCCTCTCATCAGCACCACTACTCATGGCCAAAGGCTGCTCCTTCACATGAGCTGCTGTACCTCTTTAAAGTTCTACCTTCCTTCACTCCCATATATAAGTTACTTGATCACTGTGCTTCCTGAAGCTTCACTGCAAAGTCTTCCTTTTCTCTCCTGCTTGTCATCCAATTATTTGTGAAGTGCCTTGAACACCATTAATGAGGAAATTTTAAAGAACTAGCATCATTACGGCTATTGTTATGGAATGAAAAATATATTGAGCGCAGTTGGGCGTAATTTTCAGAAGTTTTGCCTGAGAGCAATTATTTCCCTAACTACTGTATATTTATGGCTTTATCAGTCATAATTTTCAAACAAATACTAAATCAAATCTAAAGAAGAAAGTTTCCATTTGCCATAGTTCTATTTTTCAAGATTAAAAGGAAAATTGCTACAACCCTTGCTTCCTAATGGAAACAAAATCCATACTGAAATGCACTGAAGGTCAAATATTTTGAAGCACCCACAGGATGCCACCAGAATCCAATCGAAACTCCATCATTAGTTAATGTTTGGATTCCATGTACGGAGAACTAAGTGCAGCAAGGCTATGAGCTAGAAGACAATTCTCCCATATTGTATTGTGCCTTCCCTTAATGCTTACATAGAGACACCTCTAATACTTCACCTCACAATCTTCATCCTTCATTAAATAAAATTTGGTTCAGATTATCAAAATTTCACTTGCTCAGGAAAAGTGTAAATCTTGACCAGAATTTCCTATGGGGCTTTCTCAGCTGGCCTTTGGAGTTGAGGAATGCTAATATGCTTTTTTCCCCATCAGTATACAGTAAAGAGAAAATGTATTAGTGACCAACTCAACAATAGTGGGGGTGTTTGGTGAAATGTCAAGAACTTTCAAAACAAATAAATCATACCTTATTATCCTTCAGCCCACAAAGTTAAAACAGCTTTTGCTTTCAATACAAGAAAACATTTAGCTGCTCCCCACAGATTTCAATGCTTGAAACTGGCCACATTTCAATAAAATGTTGCTTAAAGAAATAAAATATTGAGAAAATACATAGCAAACTATATTCAAGTCACCTGAGTCACATTTATCTGGTAGGAGGTAATAAATACGGAGTCTGAAGTAAAACCCCAGATTTAAACACTCCCAAACTAAATCACTTTGAAAACCTGCGGCAACAGACGAAGAACTTGTGTGCATCTAGGAGAGATGGAGGATTAGACAATGCCACACACTGAGAACTCACACCAGCCATGATGATACAGTCTGCAAAGCTGAGACTTGCAGTCCTGAGAAGATCTGAGATATAAGCTATTTATCCAAGTCCACCTCTGTCCTGTGCCTCAGCATGGGATTGGCTGAGGTGTTTTTATGGATGAAGACAGTCTGCAATTATTAAAGCATGGACAAATTATGTTTTTCCAGCTTACCCTAACTGCCATGACCCAGGGAGAAAAGCCCTGAGAGACAGAACAGACAAAAACCTGGGAAGTTTTCATACTTTTTCCTGAGCGTACTGATTTAATAGATGAAATTAATGAGAAATAAATAATGGTTTGAACTGCAAGTGGAAACCTGTCTACAACTCATTTCCAGTGAAGTTGTGAACATCCAAATGATTCACGTAACACAGATAAGTTTGTAAACTTTTAAGCACTTCCTTGGCAAACAAGATGAAGCCGAACACTCTGCAGCCATTACAGACATGAATGCATGTCCCTCATAGCTCTGGCTCTTGAAATAACAAACCTTGTATAGAATTGGCATGGAAGATGTTTCTGGTTTTCCCAAGAGGCACATTGCAAAGGAGCTCCAAATGTCTTTAAGGAATAGCAAAAGTGCTTTATATGCAAGAAGGAGCAGTACAACAATGAAGTATACTGCTGGCAACACGGACAATATGACACAGGCACAGCCCAATTGCAAATGCAGGCACTGATCTCCTGGCAGTAAGAGCCATACAGAAAAGACGACAAATATGAACATGATTGACAAGAAGCAGAAGTAAATTCTCTGGTGTTTGTCTTACCAGAGTGGACCAGAGGGGAGCTGTGCTGGGATGACAAACTGTTTTGTGAAATGGGACTTGGATGCATGTGTACATGCATGTATAAATAAAAAGGGATGCACTAAGAATACACTTGACTTGTTTCACTAAATTCTCAACTCACTGAAAAACAAACAAGCATGCAACATCCTTAATGTAGCTCCCTACTAACAGTCAAATAGGTAGTAAGACCCCGGAAACAGCCTCCTGGGAAGGAGAAGATCATTTTCTTATTGATCTAACAAGGGAAATCAAACTTTAACTGGATTTTCTATGAGCACAGAGTAGAACAATCTAATTATGAAAAGCCCAAACTGGGTATGCTATTATTGCTGGCGAACTGTACAATGAGCACCATTATAAGCCCCAGGGAAACTGGGGCACCGTTGTGTTAGTTTGGTACTGTGCAAACACACAGCACGGTGTTCACAGCACAAAATTCCCATCATGTCCCTCAGGATCTCCATGCAGGCTGCAAGGATAAACCATTCAGCTCATGGCCCCTCCCCAGCCCATATCTCTCCTGGCAGAGCAAATATTATCTTTAGCATTTAAAGTATGTATATCTAGAACCAGAATATATGTCCCCTGACTTGTCTAGACTATTTTCTCTATGTCACAAGTAATGGCACAAATAAGTTTGGGAATGGAGTCTGAAAATAAACAGACATTTCTTCAGATCTGAACACAGCTAAAGTAATAGCATTTTACATATATAGTCTTCTTTCTGCTTAAATGAGTAGGACATGTAATGGATTCTATCTTTCTTACCCATTCTCATAGCAAGAAAGAGATACCAATTCAAACAGATGATTGGCTAGTGTGGATGAGATACAATAAGAACAACAACAACAACAACAAAAATACAGAATTTCTTAGGAAATAAGGGGGAAATAATAGGGGGAATAGTTTTATAGATTCTCCCACAGAAAGGATAGTATCCAGTCAACTTAATATTAAGAATATAATCTAAGGGTAAAGTATAATAAAAAGAGACAGAGAACAAGCAAAGTGGGAACTGCAGTCTAGAGAGCACAAAACATGCTATGGCATCCCATTTGTCTGGTGATGGGAAGCCTGTTTAGCAAGGCCGTGAAAAATGTTATTCAACCTCTTTGAAACATCAATTGTTTTGTTAACCTATTCATTCTGGCAGTAAATTAATGTACCCTGTATGACTGAATGGTCATAGAACTTATTACTATTATTATTATGGTCCATCCACAGAAAATTGCTGGTGTAACATAATCCTTTCCTCTGGAAGCAGGAGCATCAAAAGGGCTCTGCTGGGGTCACTCTTTCAGTCATTACACATTCCTATTGTGTACCAAGTTGTGATTCATGAGTCAATGTCTCTGGAGACCCACAGAAAGCCCCTAAGCCACACTGTTAAGCAGAGATATTCTCAGAGCAATCTGGGAGCACCACATAAAATTCAAATTCCCTTACTTGTCTACTGCTGCAGCCTAAACCTGACTGTGCTGGCATCAGAACAGGGTCTATCTTAAAGAGAAATCAGATTATGAACTGAGGTGTGGTTTTGGACATGTGAGCCCCCTTCACCAGACCTTAAAAGCTATGTGTAATGGACAAAAGGTGCCTTTAATTTAATTCCCGTGTATTTTCCTTTTCTGCTGAGCTTTGCAGCAGAAAATACAAGATTAAACTGGATCATGAACAGTCACAAGGAAACAGGAGCTGTGAAAAAAAAACTTAACTCTGAATCTAACTCGGGTTTAAGAAACTCAGATGATAATCTGGGTAATTTTCTTGATGCATCTGCAATTTCAATCTTTCTTTCTTTTGCACAATAGTCAGGTTCTAATTAACTCACCAGTTTTCGCCTTCTATCATTGAAAAGAGGAAGGGAACAAGAACAGTGAAAGAGAAGGACAGATTTTTTTTTCCCTGTGAAATATTCATGCCTTATTAAAACAAAGCAAACTGGCAGATTATGAGTGTGTTTACACAGCCATCAATTCTGTGGAGTAGCACTCATATTGACTGCCAAAAAATGCCCACCAGTTCCTCAACTTCAGGAACTGGGGCTTTTAATATTCCCTGCAGAATGATTTACTTTTGCAGGATTGGATGGACACATCCTCTGCAAACTCAAAAGTTTGGTGTTCCTGGTTAATAGAGAGCAACACTTTTTCTCTCTTCCATACCTATAATACTCTCATTTTTTTTTTTATCTACTGAATTGAATTTCACTGTTTTTTAACAGCAAGGGCTTCTCCTTTTGGCCCTCCCCAGTTAAAACAAAAATGGTTAGATTTATTTAGTAATTAAAATCTAGGTTTATTTACCAGAGCAAGGTTAGAGCCAGTGCCATATCATGTAGGCTTAAAGATTCTGCTAATTTATTTTAATCAACTTAAACCTTTAAGGCATGGATAATGGAAAACAGACAAGAAATCTCTTAAACTTTCCAAATTAAAAGACAAGAGTTTCCTCCTCTGTGAAGAATAGTAAAGCTCTCTAGAAGAACCCTGAAAGGTCAGCAAGGAAGCCTTTGACTACTTTCTTCCTGGAAACCCTATCTCAAAGGTCACAAAACCACAACTAAATTGCCTTTAGCAAAGAACCTAACTAGAGACACATTGCAAGGTACTCAATTACATCCTTTAGCAAAGAATGTAACTGGAGATGCACTGCAAAGTCTTAAATGGGAACCAAAATCAATATTCCAACATTTCGGAGGAAACCATTTTTAGCAAGGAGACTCAGCAGCTGCTGATGCTGGCACATTGAGTTTAACTCACTAGTCTGGAGCAAATTTTCAAATAATAATGGTACCGGTATAAAGATCTAGCTGTTGTGTGGATAAGTAAACATTATCCAGACAACAATTGAAGAGTACATGACATGTAGGTTCATGGAAAATCTGACTGGGGTAATGACAACAGAAATCCCATGCTTCAAAAGAACAGGAAAAGAATTGGCCATTGCAACACAAAGGCCCCCTCTCACATTCAAGTTAAATGCCCAGATGAATGACAGAAAAACTACTAGCCCAGGTGACAAATACATAATAAAACCAAACCAAACCAAACCAGGAATGCTGCAAACAAAAGCACACCCACTACCTGCAATTTTAAATCAACTCACATCTGTTGCATTCAAGTGTATCCAAATTCTCTATCATATTTCACTTATTAAGTGTCTGGCTCCAGCAAGCCAGGTGAGGCAATACTGAAACCAGTTAGAGAAAAGGAAACTGAAACACAGTTTCAGCATGGCACAAGATTACAGGGAGACTGTAACAGAGTAGAAAATTGAGATTCTTAGACCAGTAGTCCCAAAATTGCCTGAATTAAGTGACTGCTGTGAAACCTCAGAATTCAAACACTGTAAAGCATCAAAGGGAAAATGATTCGTCAGGCCACTTCCCCTGGCCTGTGGATCACAGTTGCAAGGAAAAACAGCACAGACTAAACCTAAATGGATCATCCAATTGGAATCTGAAACAGGAATAGAAGCTCTTACCTTCAAAAGCAATTGTGGGGTGTTCTTTCCTAACACATTGCTGATGTTCAGCTTCAGTGTGTTCAGGTACATTCTGTGTTGCTGAGAGATGAAAAGCAAGAAGAAAAAGGCTTGGTAATGACAGGGAAATGGCCTTTAATCTTGAAACAATCATGTCTGAAGGGCGGCTGCAGATCTAGCTTCCAAGATAGGCCCACAGAGGATACCTGAAATACAAATAATTCCACCTTCAGAAAGGCTCCACTTTTAGAAAGGCAAATGCTTTTACAGAGCGTGTAACATGGGGAAGGGTGCAGTTCTCCTTCCCTACCAACCCCACTTGTGCTCAAGTACATAAGATAATATTCCACAAACAGCACAAAAAACCAAAACAAAACAGAACAAAACAAAACAACAACAACAACAACAACAACAACAACAACAACAACAACAACAACAACAACAAAATTTTTAACATCCACCCCAATTTACAACCATAAAGAAGGGAAATGCACAGCTCCCTAAATACCTCTCTCTGTGTACCCTTAGGTGCACCTTATAAAGCACCTGGTTTGCAATGGCTGGCACTGGCAACATGAAATTTCAAATATCCCAGGTGTAAATGTTTGCCCCAGCGTAGACACCTCCCTCCTCAATTTCATAATGTGCCCTTAGTAAATTCCATGCTAAATTCAAGAGATTGCTAAGGAAAGGCCAACATCAGTCACCAGGAAAACACACAGGCAATGAACACTGTTCTAACATGTGATTCATACATCTCACCACTGCTGCTTTAAATGTCTTGAAACAAAACAAGCCCATATAAAGGTCTTTACAGGAAAGTGCTAATTGAGGTAACAGAAAAATTAGAATAATTTAAAGGGGGAAATGGTGACAAGTCTGTCTATTGCCTTCATTATTATGGGATGCTATAGGTCCCAGTCACAAGAGCTGAGGCACAGCTAAAGAGGAGGAGCATTCAGTCTCAGGTGAGGAGAGAGGAAAGTCATGCCTTTTCTATGTGAGCATTTTTAACAACAGTACCAGTAAAGGCATAGCTCTAAAGTTCCCTCAGGCCTACCAGGCCTGAGGCAGAGGATGGAGCATTAATCAACCCATGCCACAAGCTCCCCAAGATGATGCTGCAGCTTAAGAAAATATTCATTGCCAAATTTAATCTGACTGATGTGCATAGTATATTTTCCTATGCAACTTTGTTCAATTACTGCAAACACATATTTTTAAACAAATAGACTCTCCTACCTTTAAATCCTATCTAGTGATAAAGCTGATTCTGATTAAATTCACACATAATGAGATTTTCAATTCCTGAAGATGTCTTTCATAAAGTTAGTGTAACAGTCAACACCTTCAGTGTCTGATACCTCTATATTTTTGTTTGGAGTTTCTAAAACATTTTCAGTGACCTGAAATGGGCAGGCTGATGACAGGTAACATGAGGCACTGATCCACAAAGCTTGTGGAATGGAGCAAACTCCAATACAGAGGAAAATATTGTGACATCAAGGAGCTGGAAGAAACTTGTAAAGGTCTTCGGGCATCACAAGAGCAATAAAGGACTGCTTACATCAGAAATGGGACACAGCTGGTTTGAAAAATGGATCCTACATCTTATTCTTAACTGTATTTCTCTGTGATTTTAAATGCACATAAAGATGAGTTGCCAGTGCATTCATTCTACACATCCTCAGCAGCAGCTCCATACCTCTGACTGAAAATAGCATTGGCATTCAGGGCTCGGGGTAGTTCTAGGGACTTGGTTTCCCAACCAGTGTGAGTGAGACATTACAACATTTCACATTTTTTCCATCCCCACATACATGCAGATTTTATACAGTGATACATAAAATCCCTTTCCAGCTCTCCAAAAGAGTTTCTACATCACTTCACTACAGAGGGTGGCTGTTTTTAAAAACACAACAAATATAATGTTAAATTAAAAAATGGGACTGGCAGAAGGAAGAGATGTGAAATCATTTAAAGCTAAGGCAAACACAGAATTTAGTCATTAAGCACAAGAATACTGCAGGGTGTATATCACTGAGTACTGTGGCACCTCACACGATGGACATGTTGTACAAGCTACAATGTAATAAAAATTATTGATGATGAAACTTCACATCATATTTTCGGCCACTGGATTAAATGATCCTTTTTTTCCAGTGAAGATCCAGAAATAAAGCACAGCACAGAGATGTGAAGGCCAGGGAGATGCATTTTGTATAGCTATCAGATATATTTAAAGTCAAAGCCAAATTTTCTTTAGATAGGAGATGGCTGTTGTGGGAAATGCACAAAAGGCAAAAGGACTTTTTCACTGTCAGATATCCTGGCTGGAAACTGGAAAAGACAGTTACAGAAATCTCACTTCATGCACGCTCTACTACTCCCAGTGCAGCTATTACTGGCTAATCCTAGAAAGAAGGTACTAAACTAGACAGACTTCTAGTCTGAGCCAATATGGCCATTTTCATGTACTAATCATCCAAACAATGATCTCAAGCTCGGTGAAAAAAAAATCTTAAAACAAAGACATGTGATAGGGTCCTATGTGCCTCTACAGCCCTATGTGGTATGCAATCAGCAGATGAGTAAATTTAAGTTTCACACTCATTATGGTCATGAAATGATAAAAAGTTGCATACAGGGAAGATTCATAACATCCCACAGACTATTCTGTGCCAAAGCAGAGTACATTTACTAGTGTTTTGTCTGGACTAGCTGTAAAATGTGCCAAGTATCTGGATTTCTGCCACTTTCCCTGGGAGATTTTACCACAGTCCAAGAGACTTCAGTGTTCCTTAGAAAGTTGCAACCAGTATTTGGGGTGGAGTTCCATCTTCTTTTCCTTATTGTTGTAGGGTAATTCAAAGTGTGCATGAAAATAATGGTTTGAAACTTGAAGTGGAAAGTAATAAATGACCAAACCAAGGCAAAAAAGAACATTATAAAAAAACCTCATATCCTTCACTGTGTTCTCTATCTCCTGCATTCAATTGCATACATCAAATATGTGGAGCTCTTGTGTGCTGGAAAGTTGAGGAAAATCAGTGTCATGTGCAGCCCTGAGTTGGTGCCTTACTGGAGTCACAGTCAGTGGGTAAATGCCAGCTTGATCAAGAGCAACAGAAGTCAGAGCCCTAGAGCTGAACAATATTGAGACAGTGGAAAACACTGAAAAATCTTAGTCCTTTAACCTGTTCCTTCCTAAGCTACCTTGTTCACTTCTTCTCAGTATTTTAAGACTCTAACTTAGTAATTCCCAGCTGCTGCAAATTTATTTCCAAAAAGAACCCCACAGTCCTAATATGAAGCAGTGCCATGTGCAAGCGCAGGTCAGCTGTATGCCAAGAACAAGCTCGTAACTGCCTGGGAGAGTCCAGCAGTTATGAACTGTTTTAATGAAATGAAATGTTTTAATTTTGCTGGAGGTGGCCAAATCCAAGTCTCCAATTTTGCCCAAGTTGCAGATTCTCACTGTGAAGCCTGGAGTATGACCAGTGCTTAGGGCCAGTCCCCATCCAAACTGCCAAAACACTGCACGTCCCAAGCACAGCCCAGACTAGTGGTGCTTTGCAGTGCTGGAATTTGCCCTGGCCTTAAGCCATTTAGATACAGTTAAATGCTATAAAAAGAGCTGTTCCTATTAGACTGTCTGCTCAGAACGGCTTAGGGCTCAAGAAATCAGCTGTCAAGGTTTCAGTGCAGATGAGAGACAAGAGCTGAAATCCCTGGTTAAACTGAAATCTCAGACAGGACATATAATCTCAATTCTTTATTTGCTCATCTTGATGCATCTTTACCACCTTAGTTATTCCCTTCCCTGGCTCAATGCAAACACATTAAAAAGAGATAAAAATATCCAAAAATAATATCTGTCCAAGTTTATCTGTCTTGTCTCTCATGAAAGCCTGTCCCCTGAGCCGCTGCACAGCCCCAAGGGCCAGTGATGGGGCATCTTTCTCCCCTTTTCTACTCCACACAGTGAATCCCTACAGCCCTCTGACAGAAAAAAGTCAATAAATTCAGGCTACACTGGATTTGGTGACATTTGCTCCACAGTCAGGTAATTTGTAGAGCACCACTTCTGCCACCATCCTCTTGTCTCTTAAATCAGGCTTTCTCAGCTTATGCAGTGGTAGTGGCAGTGGATGGGCAAAGAGCTGCACCACCTGGGAAAGGCAGGAAGTCTGCACACTCAGAGCATCTCCAAAGCTGAGATTTGCAACCTCAGTGCCCGTGTCAGCACAAACCCACTCTGCCTGACCATCTCCCAACCAGGACATTCCGTGGCAGCCTGAGAGGGACAGGGTATAATTCTGCTTTGCCTCGTGGGTTCACCCCGGTGCAAGGGCAGCGTTCAGGGGATCACCCACAGTCCCTCCCTTATTTATTGTCAGGGCGTGAGTCTTTTCCAACTCACCCTGTATTGTATCATTGCAATTCCGTTGATTTCACAGGAACTAATCCTGATTTACAGAGGGTAACTCAGATCAGGCCCCTTTTGACTAAAGCTTTCCGTCTAAAAGAAAAATACCTTCAATCAATCTTCAGGGCTTTAAAACAAAGCACACTTTAAAAATGGCTGTACCAGGAATTCATATCCTGCTTTCCTCTGACTGTAACTATCATTTTGACTTAATAAAATGTGACAGTGAAGTTAAAGGATAAAAGAAAATGCTCCATCTTTCATTTTAAAGGAAAAAAAAGCTTTAAGAAAAAGACTAAAAATGGAACCTCCTGCAAAATCTTTAATTCTTCTGTTCAGGGTCTTTTGTGATTGCCACAGTTATGGTTTTATGAGACTGGGATAGCAGAGGGAAGAGGAGCAATTGAAAGATGTGGACATTAAAGTATTCAAAAAAGTACTGGAAGAATAAGGGAAATAAATATAAACATTGTAAAGCAAGACAGCTCAGAAATGTGGCTATGACAGGCTGGCACAGGCAGCTCTGCCCTAGAAAACAGAGCTCCAAGGCCAACAAAACTTTATTCCTTTATTCCTCAGATGTTCCTTACCATTCCCTCCTCTACAGCTGGAATCCATCCCAAATACTGGCTCCAAGGGCATTCCACACAATCAAAGAAAAAGCAAAGCTTTTCCCTCTGCCCCTGGCCACATGCACACACTCAGCCCTCAGTTGTGCCCATGCTGGGGACGTGGATCTGTCTTACAGCTAAAACATGGTAAACTGCACTTGCATGTCCAGAGGTCAAATCTCACATACACTGTTAGACCGGACTTATGGATACTGAGCTTTTCTCACTTATTTACTTTGTGAGGAAAATCTGTGGAAATGGTGAAACTATGGTTGAGATGAGAATCTGTGAAGAGATCTTGTTTTGTTTTCATTAAATCACCTTACAGTCTTCTGAAGAATCAGTGAGCTCACTTTGGATTTCATGGCAGTTTATATGTCACAGCTCTTGCTCTGGCTGTCACCAGGCTCCTGTGTACCCACCTTGTTCAGGGATCCCCACGGCCTCAACTGCAACATACTCTATGAGTCCTACACTGAACTCGCTCTCACAACACCCCAGTAAGACAAACCTGCATTTTCATACGTATAATCCAAGGGTTATCTTCAACCCCTCCCTGCAATTCAGGAGCAGAGTACATCTCAAGTGTGTGCAGGTAATATGCTGCTGCCTTGTGGCAGAGCAGAAGCTTGAGCTCCATGCTGACCCCTCTCACAGCTCCTGCCTCACAGAGTCTGCAGGCCACCACCTGCAGTATCATAGTAGGTTTTGTATCAGGAATAAAACAATCAAGGTTTTGTAACACAGGTCAATTCATTGAAACCCTTCTGTTATCTAGATCTGTATAAATAATTGAGGTAACTTTGCAAGGGAGAAACCAGTTTTTCCTAATATACTGTTTGGTTCATGGCTCATGAAGCCTGTAGTGGAGCTGAATAGTAATAGTCCATACTTTGATGTTCTTAGGACTACATTACACAAAAGATTGACAGTGCATTTGGGGGCACTTTATTTCTAGGGCTCTGATTGCTGACCAAAGCCACCGAGGACTGGTCAAGGTCCAAAACCAAGCCCACAGAATGCAATGGGATATTTTCATTCAGAACAGGAACAGAGACAATACTCTTACTAATGGTTTGGCACAATATGAATTGTTGGTGTCAGGCGATTTCTCTATGGACTGGTGTAGGTCCTCAGTAAGCCATCAGCCACCACTTGGTTACTTGGCCTTAGTAGTGCCACAAGGTCCTGGAAACAGAACCTGTAGAGGAAGCCCTCCAAAATAAGACCCTATTATGGAAAGCTTCCATTAAATAATGTTGATTCAACAATAAAATCTGTGTAACAGTGCAAAATATACTGTACCTCCGGGTTCCTGCTAAATCCAGTGGGCATAAATAAATATCTGTTCTGCTGACACTCAGACTTGCTTTTGAGTAGTGCTAACCTGACCACACATTGAGTGTGTCCCCGGGTGCTTCAAGAGGCTCCCCATAGAGCTCTAGATCTTTTTTCTTTTTTCTTACTGGCTACACTTGATATAAAGACATGAGAGGCTTTGTTAGCATTTGTTTGGGGTATGAATTTAGCACTTGCGAAAAGGTGCCTTGGAGTCTGAAGTCGTCTGTTTATTCAAAGATTGTATTTGGCAACCCAGGCTCACACTCGTTTGTCTCCCTGGTGGTATGCTGCCACTGTTTTCTAGGAAAGTGCCTCTACAGGGGGGATGGAAATATCTTCTATTTACTGTTCACAGAACAGCCTCTCTGAGAGATGTCAAAGTTTTGTCAAAGAATTACCAAATTTTTGGTAATTTCCAGACCTGGGATGCCCATGGAATTATTTTTATGTGTTCCATCTGTGGAACACAGAGAAGAACAACAAGAGCAGAATGTAATAGATGCTGTGGTACTTAGCACAACTGCAACTCAAACACGACATTTACTGGAGCCTAGGTTTAGAGTCAGAAGCTCCTGACTTCCACTTAAAGCCTCTGAATGCTCAGTCAAAAAGAGGAAGAGTGCAACTCAGCCCAATAGAGGAGACACCCCAGAGCTCAGGGGACTGCAGCAACAGCAGGAATAACTATTCCAGGGGCCATTCCTGCAGCAGGGCTCAGTACCCCTTGCAGCTGAGTCACCTTTATCACTTAGCATGTCATTTGGAATCCTCTGTATGGGGGCTGTAAATCCAAGGTACCAGACACGTTATTTATGTGCAGATCAGCTATGTAACACAAGTGCAGCAGATTCAGCATCACACCTACTGCAAATCGTCACCTGGCTGCAAGAGTTCTTTCAGGACTGAGGTTTGATACTCAACCAATGATGCCTTAAGCCTGTAGCTGTTAAGGAAACACCAACACAGCAGCTTTTCTTTCAGTTACTCCCCTGAACAATAAAGTTGGTTTGCAAATGTGTGAATTAGCAGAGTCACAGTCCCCAAGACTGCACTGCACAGCCACTGTCATTCCAGCACACTTTTGTGCTTGACAGTCTGGAGACAATCCTCTATTTGCAGTGATTTCCAGACATGTGGTGCCCCTGCTCCCAGACCTCCCCACTGCAGCTGTGATGCTACAACTCTGGAAACTGAGGCAGGACGCAGATTTGTCACTCAGTCACTCAGTATTGCAGACAGTTTTAAACAGAGACAGAAAGAGGAATTAATTCCTCCTGACTCTCCAAAATGCCTTTGGTATGGGCTTATCTTGTGTCTCACAGTTTAATATGAAACCCGTAAGTGTTACTGAATTTTTGACTTACTAGAATATTAACCATTGGTTAACTGACACTATTTTTTTTATTCCAATCTAATTATAGGGTCTATTGCAGACATCCCATGGGATGTTTAGTAAGGCAGTCAGTGACAATAGCTCCAAATTATATTAGACCTAATACAGGTTGGTAACTCACAAAGTTTCTCTCTTCAACACTGTGACAGCTGTCTGGGAAAAAGTGCCCAGATTGTGCCAAATAGATAAGCAATCCTGATAAACTATGTAGCAGTCAACTGTGGTGCCCCTGTGTCCACAGAGCTGGGAACACAACAGAAAGAAGAAATAAAAAAAAAAAAGAAACCCACTTAATTTTCCTCTGACGTAAAGCAATCCTACAATTCAAGTCTCCAGAAGACAAACACCAAGCCATGAAATCATCACACCAAGAACCTCCTGCCTGAGAGTCAGCCATAACATATGAGCTGGCCTTTCCCAGAGGCTTGTTTTTCCTGTTGAAAAGCTCTGACACTACCTCCAGCTTCTGTCACCCACTCCCTTCTACTCCATCCAACAAATTCTCTTGCATCACTGACACAGCCCCACATGCCAGGGTCAAAGGCAGCAGTTGTACATAATCCAACTCATCCCTCCCAGCAGCTCATTCTTCCACTACTATGTTGGAAAAGCACAATGAGAAGAATATTTACTTTTCATGTTTGCCCATGCAGGAGAGATAAACCAGAGTTTGTTTTGTCAAAGATTTGTGATCACCCAGTACCACATAACATATACTCATGGTCTAATTGTAACTCTAGAAGAAGAACCATAAAGCATCCCTGTAGCACAACTCCCAAGTTTCAGCTGGTTTGGAAAAAAGAATATGTTTTGCTGCATTGTCTTCTTGGCACAGCACAGCATCATTTATCATACAGAAACCTTTGGCTAGAAAGCCTACATATACCCTAAATGTGAACAGACAAAACAATAATTGTCAGCCAGATTCTTTTTTTCTCCTGCTATGCTCAGCTTTTCTCATACTTCCTGCAACAGCAGGTACGTTAAGCTCTGTTAACTGTTCCCCTCATTGGAGCAGCAGGGTTGCTTTGGTCTACCTCAACTCTTGCACTGTACTTGAGATTCTAAAAAGTGGTTCTACTCTTCCCAGATCCTCCTGGCTGCAGAGCAGCACTGAAGGGAAGCAGTGCAGAACATACACAGCTCACAAATGACAGGCTGTTACCGACTGCTGTATATAAACAAAATGGGACTGATTTCTCATCTGCTGAAAACAGCAGTGGCATCAATTTTCCCACGAAAAATATATGGTGATCAACAGTTTCTGAAAAGACAGGCTGAATTTTCCCCTCCTTCCACACATGCTGTGCAACTTCTCTGATACCAGGAGCATGGTACTGTGTTACCTGTTAACCGGAGCTCATCAGCCTCAGAACACAGGCATTATTATGCTGGGTTACAGAGACATCCTTTTAGAGCTTTTCTCAAAAAGAGTAGTTAGGCAAAGTCAAGCAGGACAGCTGACCTTCAAAAAGGTCCTGGCTGCTTTCTTTCAATGAACTACAGTTGTAATTTTCTGTCTGCAGATTTACTTTAACTAAACACTTCAGAGTCACCATCCCGTAGTGAGACTCCCTAAATTCCCATAGACATCGCAGTGATCCAGGATTTAATGCAAATCCAATGACCTACAACTTAACTAAGAAATTCCATTCTGGAAAAGTAGGGAAGAATATCTGAGACTGAAAGCTGGGATCCTCCTCTGCACTTATGTTTTTGACCATCAGATGTCCAGCCAAGATTGAGTATCTAAATATTTTCCCACCAGGCAGGAGAAGTGGCCTGCCAGAGGATACCCCAGCCCTGGGGTGTCAGCTCTTTGCCTCAGAAATGCTTTAAAATACAAAAAAATCCCTCAAACAGAAACCTCATCATCATCTTCCAGAGGCAGGGTCTGAGCAAGCATTTGGGAGCTGATATAATTTTAATACACTCTGAGGCCAGCCTTCATAGAGAAGATGAATTATTTGTAATGAATTCCAATCACATGGTGCTCCAGCCCCCACACCTTCATCCTGCATATATAACCAAATTAGTTTAGGAGATGTAAGTTATTCACGGACTTAGCTGTTCAGTCTGGCCTTGGAGGAGTTGCTCTCATTATGGCTTTTATGCAAATTCTGTCCTCCAAATCTCTTCTGAATCAATTATTACTAGATTAATTTAAACATGTCCACCTGGGGTGCCTGTATATCATGTGCCTCATGTTAAAAAGTAAAAAGGATGATAATGAATTCAGGAGGTGACTGAAACAGATTCCTGCTTTGTGGAAATGTGACCTTTTTGCATAATGTCATAAAAGAAAGAAGTTCCTTCAAGAAACATGGCAGATAGGGTCATTCATTGGATCAGCTGGGCTTTCAATCACTCTTTGCAAATTAGCATGATACAATAAAAAATTAATAAGAAATTTAAAAAAATATCACTTTAATGCTCCAGACTATTAAAGTCTTTGATGGACTACTAATTGAAATGTAATGCTTAATTTTAAGCAATGCCATTTTATTAATGGTAAAAACTTGAATTAATGTCATTAACCAATGTTAATATTACAAATCCCCTGAGGGATAACAAAGCAATTATGTTATTCACAGAACTGAAAGGGGGAAAAAAGATGTAATCTGTACATGACTGCACTGAGGCAGAAGAGACTGTTTCCATCTGCATTTCCTCTGCTGAGAAAGGGGGTTTGTTTGTTTTTTTGAGCAAAGAGGAGGGAGAGGAAGAGAAGAACTTGTGCTAAGTTAATTACTGCTGATTTCAGGTACTTAATAGCTAGGAAATTACTCTGTTACTCAAACACCATGCTGTGGGGACCCTGGAAAAATAATTTGGGAACGAGAAATTGATTACAAACCCTCCTTCTTGGAGGTCTCCCCTGTGTGTGCTTGGATCCTAACACATGCATTAACAGCCTTCACCTGATGGAAAAGCCTGATGCAAATACGCAGCATCACAACTGGCAGTAAATGGCTTTATGAAGCTGTGCTGGTTTGTATCTACCAGGGATCACCAAGGAGAACACCTTCTGTACTACTGAGTGCCCCCAATTTCATGTGAGGGCAGGGGCTTTTATTTTATATAGTTTAGCAAGCTCAGCATCTTGTCAGATCCACTGCTCATACAACAGGGGACATGGGGTTAGACTTAATTAAAGAACCAAAACCAATACTCTTGCTAACTGGCAGAAGTCACATTGCCCAGAGGGAGTAAGAACTTTGTATGGTGCTGCTATAATACTGCATTTACTCCAGAATAACCGTGTTTGACATAAACCCTTGATTAACTATTTTTTTATTGTCTGGTTGATAATTCAGAGACAATGGGGAGAATCAGCAAGCCAGAGCATGAAGAATTCCCCAAGGAGCTACAAACCTTTTTATTGCTAATAATACCAAAGGCTTTTGGTTTTTATTTACAAAAAGTGAAAGTATTGCAATGCACCCAACACACCATTGTCAAAATCCAAATGCCTCTTTCAGTGTGCACTTCTCAGTGCAATCAGTCAAATGTGTCACAAATTCACAAAGAGTGTTAACCCATGGGAAGAGATACAATAATTAATTTCCTCTGTTGCATGTAACATGACAATACTCTGGTGTAAACCAACACTGAGGATGCTCAGGAGATTCTTCTGAGACTGTCCTGCCAAGCATTTTTTGAAAATAAAGTTTCTTCACAAAAAAACAAAAGCATTGACATTAATTACTACCAGACTTCCTATTTATGTTGCACAGGGTGTAAAACCTCAATATCAACTCCAAATAAATCAGCTGAAAATAAAACTAAGGCTATCAGGGAGTGAGAATCTATGCCTAAACATGGATGTAATAACAGGGATTCATCCTTGGTGGCTGGGACCAGAGTGTCTTTCTTTGCAGCCCAAGCACAGAACACCTAGGTGCCTCTATGTTTCTGTTCAGGATATAAATACAGCTGTAAAATGCAATGAGATTTGGGAATTTTACTTAAATTGATGCATTACCTAGCAACCTTATTATAAATGGCAGAATGAGCAAGGGGAAGAATTACTTAAAGGTTTCCACTCTGCTTACCAATGAGGTCCTGCATATGGCAGGTTTCAGCAGGTTATGCTCGACAGCATGATAGCTTTTCTCCTGCAAATTTGCAAATCATTGCATTTTCATCTCCCAGCAATGGTTCCTCTCTTACCTCCAGTCTCCCCATCTCCTCAAAGAACATCAAACCTCCTGTGTAGTTTCTCCATTCTGTCACTCTTCCATTTTCTCTTCCAACTCCCCACTCCTGATTTGAAAACGAGGGAAGGGAAGCCACTGAAGACACCAAGGTCAAGGCAGAGCGAGACAAAGTCAAATTCATGCAATCATTTAGCAGCACGTGCCATCACACCATTACAGAGACATGAGACGTTATGGATTGCAGCTTAATAGATCACTATAGAGGATGATGGGGGAGAGGAGAAGAGAGAAATGTTCCTTCTGGGCTGAGACTTGCTGATTAAAGTGCACAAGTGGGCAGGGGACAGCATTTGTGTTCATAAAGCTGAGTCTTACCTCTCAATATTAATGGACACACCATTGTCGCCAGACGCAATGTTTTGTTATTGCGTGATTAATTGAGAGTCACACACAATGACATATTACAGGCAGGATAAAGCTGTCACTGGAAAGCAATTCTTCACAGTAATTCCTGCCAGTCTCTACAGTCTGAAATTGCATACCTCGTTACAGACGACCCCTCAAGCACAAATGCATTACATATCTTTATATAAATAACAGTGACTAACAAGGGCAGTCTGAGGTAATCTCTGTGGGATATGAAATAGGGAAAAAGGTAAGGCAGAGAAATTGCCTTCAAATATTAGTAAGCTTGTCTGTGCTAATCCCCGTCAAATGAGCCATTTCTCTTTTCCTTTAAAATAAAAACTGTTCCTGCTGGAGACAGAGAAAGTATGATAAAAGAATATGTTGTGACATAAATGACAACTAGAAGCCTTACTTCTTCAAAAGGCCACTAGTTCTAAATCTTTAAAACATATCTTGATCAAGACTAATTAAACTTCGACACAGTTGCTTTATCACTTACTTAGGTCAGTAAGTATCAGTAACTGGTCCAGCTCACTTTTTTAAGCCATTAGATCAAAGACTCTTTCACATTTCTTTTGGCAGCAGCAAGAAGATATCAAATCATTAATTTTCTCCATGCGTTTTATTTCACTCAGAATCACCACATTCAAAATACAATGCAGAAAAAAAATAGACACAGGAAAGGACAGCCCAGGGGAGTACAGGTGTCCAGGAAAAACAGCTTGTGTCACTTATGTTCTGTGTATGACAAATTCCTGTCTGAATTGCCATGAGTGCCATACAGTTGCCTAATCTCCAGTTGGCATTCAGCATTTCTCATACCATTGTCTAATGGTCAGATCTGTTGCAGTGCTTTTTTCTTCCTGTCTGATTGGAGCCAATACCCCACAACTCAAGCTAGCAATATTTTAAAGACTCACCATCAGAGAGGATGGCATCATCCAAAACCAACAGTACCTTCTCTTTGGGAGCCTCTCCATTAAAGAGTTCCATTTCGCACCACCACTGAGACACTGTTTTAAGCCATTTCAAGCTCAACCACTTGGACTTTCTGTTACCAAACACTTGTAAACTTAGGAAAAGTCATGCAAAGGTCTTTACCTGCTTGGAAGATGTTCTCTACCTCCTCAGAAGACAGGCTCTTGCAGTCTCTTTTAAATCTGCCACTGACAGGAGCCAAGAGAAATGAGGAGAGGAAAGCACAAAGCCTGGGCTGTCTTGTGGCCTGGAGGCAAATAGCAATCTCTGTCTCCACCTAACCCAACCAGAGCCCTGCAAGAGAGTAAATCTGTGTCCACTGGCCTTTTTAACAGCCCCTTAATGACCGTTAACTTTTTTCAGCCAGCCATTGATTCTAATGGCATGTGCATTCACACACAATAATACCTCAGACAGCCTTCATTAATTTACCATGCATAATTTCTCTGAAAGCTTTCGCCAATAGAATACCCCTAAACTGACTCACTAACTCATGAAGATAAAGCACTTTCTGTGTGAAACCATTATGCAGATGCACAGCATTCTCCTCAAATAAGTTAAAAAGTAGGTATTGTTTGGTGTCTACCCATTTTTTGGACACAGCAAAGTACCAGGGCTTGAAAATGTAAGGCTGCTGCTGGAGTATCTGGTGTGACAATGAATATGTAAGATACTCCAGGCTGAAGAAAGAGCAAGAAAAAAGACAAATTATATGAAAAAGTCTTTCTGCTGTGAAGTTCCTGAAATCTTTCACAAATTTCAACAATGGGAAGTCCTAAAAGTGAAGGGTTGTTAAAATACCAAAGGAAAATGCAGCAATATAGATATTCACAGGCCTGGGTCCATTCATCCGGAGAGAGGGTGGGGGAAGATCCAGCAAAGAGAGTGTATTAGAAACAAACCATCCCAGAGAACAAGGGTTTAGAGCTGTCAGGAGCTACAGTGCTGCTGTTAGCCTTGCAGTAAATTATGGAGCTGTCAGCATTTTCCCATTATAAATCTCTCAAGCCTCCTCTTATGTACACTGATGTAAGATTCAGACCTCAGTCCCATGGTGCAATGATACTGCAGACAAAAGCATCACAGACCCCCTTTGGAAGTATAAGACCCATAAATATAACCTGTGGCCTTATAAACTCTAGAAGATGTTGTCGTAAGGGAAAAAAAGTCTCTTTGTTTTTTTTCTTTAATTACAATTAGTTTGTCTTTAAACAGTCAGAGGATGAGAAGTGATGATTGAAAAGGTCATCAGGAATAGGCTCCTCTTTTGCACTACACTCAAGTCTTTTATCAACTTGCAAGTCTCTCATCCCTTTCTGGAGGATTGATCACAGAGCCCATGAACACTGTGACTCCACTTCCAAGGTTACAGGTGCTGTCCTGACTCATGTAAAAAAACCACCTTCCATAGATAGCCTATTGTGAGCCCCTGTAATATTAAATGTGGAGGTAAAATAAAGATTAAAATAAAATTAGATCTGAAATTTTAATCTGTCTCAAATTCATGAGTTGTGGGACTCAGGGTTTTGGTTTCTCATCAGTGAGCAGTGAACCACTTGCAGGGAGTTCAGAAGCCAGAGAGCAGGTGGATTAGGAGCAGAGCTCTTCAAAAATTCCCCATTAATATCAAGACTCATATTTTTAAGAAACTGGATTTTTTTTTGTTGTTACTTCAGGATATAGACTGCCAAAGAGGCTCTATGTACTTCCATTAAAAAAAAAAAAACAAAAAAAAAACCACCAAAATCTGACAGTATATGTTGGGGGGAATATGTTCACATGGAAATACTTTTTTAAAGTGAAAACTACCAGGAGGATTTCAGCAACATAGATTTAGCATAAAGGATATAAGCCATTATCAGCATAAAGGTAATGAAAACTAAGGGAAAACAACTCTGCCTGGAGTTAGTATCATTAAAGTCCATTAATATTGCCACTAATTATACACGCTTAACTACAGCTCTTATTGGAACTGCAACATCACAACATGCCAACAAACTGTCTAGGGAGTAACAGACTGTTTCAAAAGTCCCTAAATATGTGTTTATAGATGATAAGGGCAAAAGTGATTTTTCACACCTGAAAAGGAGCATCTCCCTGCTCCCCTCTTTATTTTATGCTACATTTACCTTACTCCAAACACTGAGCTCCATGCTCTTGAGGCCAGCTGGGGATGCTGAGCCTGGTCTGTCAAACCGGGCAGACTTGGGTGGGGTTACAGCTCTCCAGGTACTCAGGGGCCAGCAGTAAATCACAGCACTACATACATGCCTGTACTAGGCATCAAGTAGTGCATACGCTGGAGGATTTGGGACCACAAGCAGTCTGTCTGCTGCAGATAAAGTAATGACTCAAACACAAGGCAGGAGACACTCGAGGCTCCCAGTGCGTGCGACAGCCCAGCAGAGTTACAGCCACCCCCAACCCTCCTTTCAGCAGGAATAGCAAATCACTCCTCATGTTTTGCTAACCCTTTAGCAGTGTTTCCATACAGTACCATCCTTTCTCTTGGCTTGTATCATAGGTATTATAGGAAAAAAAAAATTCATGATTTTTACTTTTTTTAAACTGTATAGGGTTTTTTACTGAAATCTTGCAGTGTATCTGCTTATAAAGTAACCAGCATAGCACTCTGCTTCAGAGAGAATATATAACAGCAGAATAAAATTCCATCCATATGTCCGAAGTACAAGAGGTTCACAGTAGAGCTGGCAAATGGTGTAATTAATCCTGACTGTATTTCAGCAAAGACAAATCTAAAAATAATGTACAATTTCTCTCTTTGTGAATTACCACTTGAGAAAAATCCCTGCCTATATCACATATACCCAAAGCAATTTTTGCAGATTGTTTACAATAAATCAAATTTGGGACAGTGCTTGACTGATGAAATTTCAAAGACCATCTCTTTATTCTTTGGGTGCTCCTTTTATAATGTCAAGTTAACAGAAAAAACACAGCGGATACACAGACGCCAGACACATTCAAAGGTTTCCATCTGGGCTTTAATTACTATCACAGTTGCCTCACTAAATTGAATACATTCCTCCTCCTCCTAAGGGCTTTGCCTTGTATCTGATTTAGCTTACTTTGCCTTGATGAACAAAATCTGGTATAATAATTTTCTATGATGCCCCAGAGGAGCATCATCCCATGTATAAACTTGTTGCCCCATAAGCCAGTTTTTTACATTTCTCTCTTCAGACATTATCTTGAACTGTACTAATATTTTTTTTTTCTACAGGAAATTATTTTGGGAAAGTCCTAAAGCAGATTTTCTCCAAAAGCCACATTTAGATTACATTAAGTCACTGTTGTTATTGTAAAATTAAAAAAGAGGCAACAATGTCTGAACCACTTCTTTCAAATGCAGAAGACAAACAAATCTCCCTTTCTTCCTCTCCACACAGCATCACCTGCTCCCGACCCCACTGACCAGTTCATTATTGCTTTCAGATGGTAATTAGTGAGGCCAGACAGCCTGAGCTTTGCCATATCTCTTGACCTGTTAGGCTTGGCCTCCCTCAGTTATTATCAATGTTTTTCTCTAGGTATTCTCAGAGAGCAGCAAAGTGTGTGCCATCTGTTTAAGCTCTCCTGATTTGAACGCTTAAATAAAAACACATAACATCATCCACAAAAATGCCATTGTTAGGGTTCTGCAGCAAATTCTGAACCCTTTATAATTAACTGCAGACCTACTTACTGGCTTCCAATAAGGTCATTCTTTCAGTAATCAGAGGTGGTCTCAGGAGGTAGTACATAAATAGCCTATATCGAAGCCTAAATTAGGCTAACTCAGAACTTCCTGTACTCTTCACTGCAATAAAGCAAATATTTATAGACTCTTGCAATCTTTGAGGTTCCTACCTAAGAATTAGCATCAGAGCAACTCTTCTTGCTAATGGTAAATCAGAATCCTAGCAAATGTCCAAAAGCTCAGATTCCTCAGTGTATTACTTTTATTTGAAACTCCCCTCACTACTCTTTTATTAGATAAATAAAATAAAATAAAATAAAATATTAAAAAATAAGATGAAAACAGACTTTGAAAGAAAACATCCCTCTGTTAAAATATTGTTAAGCCATATTGCCACAGACTTGGAACATCTGGCTTCTGTTCTGGGCTCTGCCACTGACTCTCTGTTAGCTACAGTCAAGTCCTTTCAGCTGTAAGTCTCCATTTTTTTCTTTCTTTTCAAGGAAGTAAGATTTTATCATTATTCTCCTCTTTGCTTTCTGTCTTCACCATCCATGCATAATTTTAAAGAAAGCAAGCAACAACACTTCTCACTGGATGCACAAATCAGTAAGTAGACACTTCTCTGAAGGATGGAGCCTCTGGACTGTAAACACTTCAGGGTAAAGACCATGTCCTAACATTTATGAACTCTTCTGTTTTTTAGAGTATTTAGAGAAGGCTAATGTTATTCTGTAGGAGTTTCTGGAAGCAGCTGGCTGAGTTTCTGCTGGAATCATCACTTTAAACATTGTTGAGATGTCATTGTTTTATTCAGAGGTGTCAG